>NC_135704.1:6136499-6456471 GCF_964276395.1 Gasterosteus aculeatus | reverse complement strand
TTTCCCCTTTTGTGTGTGTTATTATCTGAGCTTCACTGTGTTCCGCTTGACTAAGTCCATTCCAGCGCATGTGAGCGTGCACTGGGGAGCTCACGGCGTGCATTGCACTCAGGTCACTCTCTGGTAAAACCCGCTGCCATATTGGAGTCACGAAAGTAGCCCCTATTAAGTGTTAAAAACCCTTGATATTACTTTTCTGTACGCATCAATGTGTCTGTCATGTTGCTGTATGGTTCCGGGGTGATTGCAAGCAAGGCAGAAACACTTGTGCTCTTCAGGTGTTGCTGTTTATCCGCTGAGGCCACATCCTAGTGCCTCCTCCATCTGGTCGGGCCAAACACACCTATCGTGCTTTCCATCAACACCATTTAATCTTGTAGGGGAAGTGAGGTCTCCATCTGTTGAAGGTGATCTGGAAAACTGTCATAAAACCCCGGAGGCCACGTTTTAAACAACTGTCACCTTCAATGTGCCAGTACCTTGTTGATTTTTCCTGCATGCACGCTTTCTGCCTCTCAAGTCCAAAATGTAAAAAGTATGCTGTCTTCTGGCTGATTACGGCCTCTGGTACTCCTTACTTTTATTTCATCCTGATAAAAACATTGTCATTGTAGGTTTTTCTAAACCACCCTGCCCTCTCATGTTGCTTTACAGTTTCACGTATTGTGCGAGGTACTCCCTGTTTTCTCACACTGTATTCCGATCTTTCTGTATTTCCTTGTTTGCCCCTCTTCTTCTTTTTCCTCCCCCTCCCCTTTTTTCCTTTTCTCTCTGGGAGCTTCACACAGCAAACCCATCATCTCGGACTGCGATTGGAAATGTATATCCAAACAAAGCACAAATCAGCTTGGTATTGTGGCCAATAGAAATATTGGAGGGGTGTTTCCAATAACATAGGCACAGCTCTGAGTAGCCGCACAAGTTCACGGAGAGGTCAGAGAGACCGCACGTCTGCAGGGAGGGGATGAGCATGAGGGAGAAAAAGAGACAAAGTCAGAGGGCCGGGCAGAAGGACACACTTTGACAAGAGCTGCATCTTCAAAACTGGAAGATAATGTATTAATTGCTTCCAAAAAACAGAGTCTGGTTCACTTATAACCCCAAGTTAACACAGGAAACACAGTTTGTGAACCCCTGTGTCATCGACCAAACCGCCTCAACCTGCATCTCCAGAGCAGCAGTGATACTTTCAGGAAAATAGCCAAAGAATCTAGCGGTGTTTATCATTACCATCCCCAAATTGCTAATTAGGGCGGGAAGTAAGTGTACTAGCCTCATAGTTCACGCAGAGGTTGTGTCTGGTATTGATAAGAGTAGGCTAAAGGTTTGTGTAAAACTCCTCTCCACGCTGCCAAAAAGTAACAAGACAAGCTGCAATGGTCACGATCCACAAAAATGAATTCTGTAGTATACTCAAAGCTAATATGAGGCTTCAGTAATCTGAATGAACCTACATGTGACAACCAAGATGTGTTCTTTTAACGTCTCCACGCACATGTCAACGTAATCCACCGTGGACAAAACAACCACTACTGCTTCTTTGCACATTGTGGAAGTCACAGATACATCGTAAAAAACTATTTCCCTGCTGCGACACATCAGCAGGTTAACTTTAGCGGTACGAACCCAAAACAAACATATTTTGCTGTTCTGTAACAGAGAAAGAGGCCAAATAATAAATTACTTAATGATGCTAATTCATAGGTGGGAATTCATGTTTATCAGGTCGGTCAGCAAAACAACAAGCGGAAGGCAACAATATTCCGTTCCCTTTATTTCTTATGAAATCAACGTCAGTGGTCAGTGACGAAAGGAGGAGTACCTTGATTTCTTTTGTGAAACAATGTCACGCACATTTCTCCCTAGAGTTGAATTATGTCATTTTTATTTTGGTTTCCACACAGGATACAAAACATGTGCATCCTGGTCATAAAATGTAGCACACAATTAATAAGTTAAAAAAAGAACGCCACGCTGTTATCTTGTACCTTAAAGACTAGTTACACCATGTTGTGTGTATATACATTAGTAGTTATAAAACTTTTGAGTCCTAACTTAATAACAAGATAATAGTATATACATGAATATATATATGAATATATATATATGCTTGACTTGAAATGAGAGACAAGGAAAGGGGGAGAGATGGTGACTTTGTGATATGCTTTAACCAACTGTTGAAGTCACAGCATAGTTGTGGCATATTACATCAGAGACTATAAAGTTACCTCTGTCTTTACACTGAAAGACAGATGTGATGTCTTTGAGAGTGCGCCGCCCCTATGCCTGTCTCTCTACTCATGCAGGTAGCCCCGAGGGGACGCAGGGAGGGGGTCTTTGCAGGGTTGCATTGCAACCACCATCTACTCTCACTGTGCCTGGGCTCATTCCGTAATGAAATGGCTTGTGTCATGGAGGCCTTGTTCGAACAATGGGCCTATTCAACACCGACGGTCTCTGTCAGGGCTGGGCTGAATACGATACCTCTGATTCAGGGCTGCAGTCCCTCTTTCTCCATCTTACTATTTTTTGTTCCGTCTACTGTAGCTGTTAACATCCCCTTATTTCTCTCTGCGTCTTACGGATACATTATACTTTGTCTTATGGTTCTGTCTTTTCTGCAACCTAGTTTGTCAGGATAAAGAAACAAAATGATTCAGAAACTTGAGACGTAGAGTTCTTTTGTTCATGTTTTTAAAAGATTACAGAGTCTGATTTTTTGGACTGATTTATAGCCCACATAGTTTACATCCATATAATCTAGCTAGCAATCTTCTTCCTGGGGTCTGTTGGCAAGTGTCACGCCTCCCTTTGTGCACCCTGTGTTTAAATATGCTCTAACAGTGATAAGAAACAAATCAGGAATAATTAAAACCAAATTACTCATCATGCTCCCTATGACGAAAACATTGTTTTTTAATTTTGAGTTTAAAAACAGCCAACTAAATCAAAACACTCTGACACTCATGAAGTATAGTTATGGGCTCATTCACTCAGTCATGTGCTGTCTTATTCCCAAACACAGTAATTCAGGGTAAGTTACCAATTTACAAAAGGATCATTATGGGCCTTAAGTATTCCTTTAAACCATTGTTTTCCAACCTTTTCTGAGACACGGTAAATCATTTACATTACAAAAAACCCCAAATGAATTATTTTTTAGCAAAATACAACAAAAATGCTAAAATTTCCAATTAAAATGTCTTAAATTCAAGTCATCAACTCTCTGACTCCTTTTAGTTTTTTCTCATAGACGTCACTTGTTTCTCAGTTCGTGCACTGCAAGCAAACAATCCAGTGTGTTCTTGTTTTGAAGTGACGCGTGTTTCATTTGGAGCCGATGACGGAATTGTTAGATAGCTTCTCCCCACACGCCGCGCACAAACAAGTCGGCGTTGGATCACCGGAGAAAGTAATACCAAACGAAGGATATATTTTGCCGTATTGCCTCGAGCTTTGATCACTACTCATATTCTTTGTTTTCATCCGGGTTGGATGATGTCCGAGGACCACTTCACAGTCTCTATTTTCTTTGCATCGTTTAATCCTTGTTACGAACGGGTTAGGCAAAGGCAGGACCCAAATGCAGACTTGAAAACCAAAATGTACTTTATTAAACCCCAAAAATCAAAAATAACACCAGAGGGGAAAAAACGCAGACAGAGAACAAGTAATGCATTCAGGGTTGAACATTCATACATTCAATGATGGGACAAAAGACACAAAGGGCTTAAATGCACAGGAAAGGTGCAGGTGATTGGACACAGGTGGAAACAATCAGAGACACGGCAGACAATCGCAGGGGATGACAGGACAAGTCTGGAAGTGAAGTAACCGAGGGACACAAGAGGCAGGAAACTAAAAAATAAAACCGGAAACAAACCCAAACCATGACAGCCCCCCCCCCCCCCCCCCCCCGTCCTCAAGGGACGGATCCCAGACGGACTAAAAGCACACAAGGACGGGCGGGACGGGCAAAAGACAAAAAGGATGACAGGGGGAGGACCAGGGGACGAGGGTCGGGCAGCCAGGGGAAGACCGGCGGACGGCCCGGAGGGCGGACACGGAACCTCTGGGGGTCGACCCCCTGGCCGGACGGGAGCCGGACTCGGGTGTGCCGGCAACAGTTTACAGGGAGCCGGGGGGCGGCCGGGAACTTCTGGGGGTGGGCCGGTACAGCGGTCTGACGGCCGGGGAACCGACGGGGGTCTGCCCAGTGGGCGGACAGAAGCTGGGCTCGGAGGCGCCGGGCGGCACATCTGATGATGCCTCACAGCAAATAAATATAATATATTGGAAACACGTCCTTTAAAATTGAAAAAGGAAAAACAAACAAGAAAGCAATTGCCTGGGGCGATGGACTTTTTTGTCATTTTAAAAATGTCTATTTTCTTGTGCGGTTGTTTATGGTTGGTAGTCACCAGTGTGCACTGGGGAGTCTTTGCAGCTGTAGTTTCCTAAACAGAAGCAAGTCGTTTTGTTGAGTCTTCGGTTAAGTTCATTGTTCAACGTTTAACTTTAGATTAACTGTCATCTGGGAAAGAAGAGAGACCGCAGTTTAGTTGTATGGGAATATCATTTTGTAGAAGATAGGGTTTGGTGTCACACCAAACACAGAAAAAGGATTTGAGCAGGTGAACCGCTGGCAGCTTTCGACAATCACTACAACCATTGTCTAACGTCAATGCAGAAGAAAGACCTTGAGCGTTCTGCCAGAGCTCACGATTAAATTCATTACTTTACTTTCAAAAGCAAACCTTGGCTAACACAGTATGCACGTCAGAGAATATTCGGAGATTGAGTTTCTTCCACAAACATGGTCGACGGTTCGTCTCATTGATGAGAAAAACAGAAGCTGAAAAAAAATGGATAAGGGTGGTAAGTTAAATGTTTATATATATATATATATATATATATATATATATATATATATATACTGTATGTAGGCTGGTCTGATCCCTGTCTCTGTCACTGTCACTGTGTCTAAAGGACAGAGCGTAACTGAGTGAGAGAGAGAGAAACTATGGGTGCATTTGCCAAGGGGATGCATTCAGAAAACCCTCAATTACACAGTCAGGCTGCTGGAGACACTCCGGTCATTTGTTTGGAGGTTCTTATCTGCATGTCAGCTGGCCATGAAATGGACTCCAAATTAAATTAAAGTGCTTGGCAGTTAACAAATAAAGCATAAATTCAGTCAGCTCACACGGACGTAGTATAGTAGAAATAGAAATACCAAAAATTAAACTCACCCAATAACGTCAAACTTTTGCTATATTGCAAAGAACAGACTGAACTTGCTTTTCAGGAATAATTTGATCTTGATGTAAATTGTTTAAACTCCTTCCTAATGTTAGAAACCATTGTATACCTGCCGTTGCTGTAATGCAGAACCTAGATCACTGTGAACTATATAGAGCTGTTAAACATGGTTAAACACACATTTCAACGATACGCAAAGCGCAGTCAGTTTTCACATTGTACAGAGAAAGATTAGTCCACCTGTCGACATGGAGAGGTGTGGTGGTGGTAAATTGACCAGTGCAACTCCATCTCCCCGCACCCTTAATCCCATCCCTCAACGGATATTATCTCAGATGATAAATGAGGTAAATGGACTTGACAAAAAAGATTATCTGACAAGTAGGCAGCATCCTGTGTGTTCCCAAGAGGGACATGATAACTTATACATTCACAGCCAGGCTTGATTTTCATAGGAAAAGTACACTCCCTTCACTATAATACCCAATAAGTTTCTATTGCTGGAATTCTCTGCACTGCAGTCCCCATTTTCATTTATTTTTTCTCAGAACTCCTAAATATGGTCACTAAATCCAGTTAAGATCCACTTGAAAGGGTGGGCGTCAGTTTGGTGGTTCTGTCCTCCCCGTGGGTCGATTGACAGATTTCCCACCACCTTAAATGAAAGGTATTTTGGCAGGGAATATTCCGCTAAATAGCAGATTCATTAGGACGTGTCAGCTCAGAGTCAGCCAGCTGCATCATGGGAGGTGAATGGTCAAAGCTGCCAGAAAGCTGCATCACAGTAAAACTTGTGGGTTTTGACCATTGTACTGAAATGAAAAGGCAGTTTTACATCTTCACTGTGGATATTTAGCAGAATTCTTTTATATTTTTGCTATCTGCATCTGGACCAAGCCCTTACAACACCTATAGTCTTTGTATTGTCTGTAGACAGATGAGCAATAGTGGGAGTTATTGCCTATTTACAGATGGCACGTCAAAACAAAAGAAAAGTGAATTTCTGTAACTATTATTTGCACCAAAAAATATTACAAATAATCTGGCATTTAGATGCCCTCTTGAAAGTTTGTTATGTACACCAAACATTTACTTAATGTTATGCTGTTTATTTATTCTGATTAAATAATTATTATTAATGTTTTATTAGAAACATTTTCTAGCCTTGTAAAACCTACATCGTTTCACAACTTCAAGGATGACTCATGGGACTTTTTTTATTTCAGAAATATTGACTTTTCAATGGCAACAGTCTTCCTGGCGGCTGGGTTGTGCAAAACGACTGTCGTGCATTCTACCGTTCATGTAATTTAGGAATGTAAATTGGCCTCCTTTCTTTTGAGAAAGGCCTTCTACTTTCAACTAAAAATATTTTCATATTTATATAGAATTTGATTTTATCACTGTATAATGTGAATTCATAAAGTACATCTACAAGTACAGATTTCATTTTCCTGTATAAATACGGTATCATACAGCTTTCTGGACATGGAACTAATACTGTATTAACACTGGCCTACTGTATAAAGAGAACGTTTCTGAACATATCTGCTTCCCAGTGTCAGGTATTGAAACACGGAACAGAGGGGTGAGTTTCAAATGCAGCTTTATTGTTGCAGACGTCGAGAGGAAAGTAGGTTGTAAGACACGGGGTGAATGGAGAATCTTAGCTGAAAGGCGAGGAGTCCTGCTTGCTCTGTGACGGATGAAGACGCCGATGGAGGTGGTGAACAGCTGATGATGACGCATGGAGTTTCAGGAAGCTCAGGAGGGTATCTGGGAAGACACGGAAGTGAGCTCGAAGAGTCTGTAGTCATGGAATGACGAGATCAGACAACGGGTGAGTGATGCATGTTGGGTTATAAAGGAGTGCTGGTGATTAGGCTCAGGTGAAGGTGATTAGTAGTCAGGTGACCGGGTGATTGAATGAGAGGGAGGAGAATGGAATTGAGTGGGAGGCGATGTTGAACGGGATGAGGGTGGAATCCTGACAGTACCCCCTCCTCCCGAGGCGGCTCTTGACGCCTGCGAAGGATGTTGTCGGCGACGAGGTCTACCCCGACCTCTGGGTGCAGGACGATCCGGATGTTCCTCGTGAAACAGAGAGAGGAGCGTCGGATCTAGGACGTCATCACGAAGTACCCAGCATCGTTCCTCAGGTCCGTAATCCTCCCAGTCGATGAGGTACTCCAGTCGGGGACCTCGCCGCCGAGAGTCCAAGATGGTCCGGATCCCATAGATGGGTTCATCCTCCACAGGCACCGGAGGAGGAGGTACATCCACCGAGGGGTCATCTGAGGGACAAGGGGAGACCGGTTCAATGAAGGGTTTTAACAGCGAAACATGAAATGAGGGAGATATACGATACTGTCGGGGTAGCTTGAGTCTGTAGGTGACTTCGTTCAACTGCCTCTCGATGGGGAATGGTCCAATGAACCGAGGATTCAGCTTACGACAGGGCAGTCTGAGTCGAATATTTCTAGTAGAGAGCCAAACCTTCTGTCCTGGTTGATAAATAGGAGTTTTTAGTCTTCGACGGTCAGCTTGTGTCTTGTGCCTTCTGACTGCCTGTTGGAGTTGAACGTGAGCCGAGTCCCATACCCCCTCGCTCTGATGGAACCAGAAGTCGACAGCTGGAACCTCCGAGGGCTCACCCGACCAGGGGAAGAGAGGTGGCTGGTATCCTAGTATGCATTGAAATGGGGTGAGCCCGGTGGTGGACTGTCGCAGGGAATTTTGGGCATATTCCGCCCAGGGGAGGTATTGGTTCCAGCTGTCCTGGTACTGGTGGCAGTAGGTCCGCAGATATCGACCAATCTCTTGGATCTTGCGTTCAGTTTGGCCATTAGTCTGTGGATGGTATCCTGATGAAAGGCTGACAGTTACCCCGAGGAGCCGGAAGAAGGCACGCCAGACTCTGGAGATGAACTGGGGTCCCCTGTCCGAGACTATGTCTTCTGGAATTCCGAAGTTCCGGAAGACATTATGGAAGAGGGCTTCTGCGGTCACGAGTGCAGTAGGGAGGCCAGCTAGCGGGATTAACTTGCAGCCCTTTGAGAAACGATCCACCACTACTAGTACACACGTGAAACCATCAGAAGGAGGAAGGTCGGTCATGAAGTCGATTCCGATGTGGGACCATGGACGACGCGGAATCGGTAGAGGCAATAATTTTCCCTCAGGCAGTCTCCTCGGGGTATTGACGATGGCACAGACTGAACATCCTTTGACGAACCTTGCGACGTCCTCCGAGATGGTGGGCCACCAGTACCGTTGACGGAGGAGTGAGAGGGTCCGCTTGCTACCCGGATGTCCAGTGCCCGGAACAGAGTGGGCCGAGTCCAGAAGGGGGGTTCTCAGGTGTTCAGGGACGAATTTGCTCCCGTCTGGCCCTCCCGGCGGAGCAGGATGGAGAAGGTTTTCCTGATTGATCTGGTCGTCAAGGTCCCAGATGATCGGACTAATGAAGAGAGCTGGAGGGAGGATAGGAACCGGTTCGGCCTCGTCCGAGGAAGCATGATGGATTCGGGAGAGGGCATCTGCCCTGCAATTCTTACTTCCAGGGCGATATGATACCATGAAGTCGAAGCGGGTGAAGAAGAGAGCCCAGCGGGCTTGTCTTGGATTCAGTCTTTTAGTTTCACGAAGGTATTCAAGGTTTCTGTGGTCAGTAATTACCTCAAACTGGTGATTAGCCCCCTCCAGCCAGTGTCTCCATTCCTCAAGGGCTAGCTTGATGGCGAGTAGCTCACGGTTTCCAATATCATAATTCTGCTCCGCCGGGGCAAGTTTCCTGGAGAAGAAGGCGCATGGATGGAGTATGGGGGGTTCGCCCTGCCGCTGAGACAGTACTGCTCCTACACCAGTAGATGAAGCATCAACTTCCACGATGAACGGAAGTTCTGGGTTGGGATGAGCTAAAACAGGTGCAGAGGAGAAAGAGTCCTTTAGTTGTTGGAATGCTTCCATGGCTGCGGGTGTCAAGGACAGGGACTTGGGCCGGCCCTTCAGAGCAGATGTGAGGGGAGAGCTGAGGTGACTGTAGTTTTGGATGAAACGTCTGTAGAAATTTGCAAATCCTAGGAAGCGCTGGAGTTCTTTAATGGTGGCTGGCATGGGCCAGTCCTGAATGGCGTCTACCTTCCTCGGGTCCATTTGGATTCCCTCTTGGCTGATGATGTATCCCAGGAACTGGACGGTTGAAGTGTGGAACTCGCACTTCTCCAATTTGAGGTATAGTTGGTGTTCTCGTAGCTTTCGTAGTACTTGAAGGACATGATTATGATGCTCAGATCTGGAAGAAGAATAGATTAGTATGTCGTCGATGTACACAATGACAAACCGGTTGAGGAAGGGCCGGAGAACTTCGTTCATGTAGCTCTGGAAGACAGCAGGAGCGTTGGATAAGCCGAACGGCATTACCTGATACTCGTAGTGGCCTGAGGGGGTCACGAAGGCAGTCTTCCATTCATCGCCATGACGGATTCGTATCAGATTGTAGGCACTTCTCAAGTCTAGCTTGGAAAAGAGGCGGGCGCCACGTAGCTGTTCCAGAGCGGCAGGGACCAGAGGAAGGGGATAGCGGAATTTGATGGTTTGTGAATTCAGGTGACGATAGTCAATGCAGGGCCGCAAGCCCCCGTCCTTCTTAGCCACGAAGAAAAAGCTTGAGGCGGCCGGGGAGATGGATGGACGTATGAACTCTTGCTGTAATGCCTCTGCCACATACTCCTCCATGGCCCTTTGTTCCGGGATGGACAAAGGATATATTCGGCCCTTAGGAAGTGTAGCTCCGGGTAGCAGGTCAATTGCACAGTCCCCTGGCCGATGAGGTGGTAACTTGGTTGCCAGTGCTTTACTGAAGACGTCCTGGAACGTCCGGTACTCCACTGGAATTTCACATTGGACGTGGGTCTGGGAGCCGGTTTCAACTGCAGATAACACAGGAACCGCGGCCTCGGAGTCGTCTGGCGAGGAAGAGGAAGAAGAGATTTTCTTAACAGACTTCAAACAGGAGTGGTGACAGTCATTACCCCATCGGAGGATCTCGCCGGTTTTCCAGCAGAGTACGGGTTGATGTTGGATCAACCAGGGTCGTCCCAGGATGAGTTCAGCGGTAGACTCCTCCAGCACCATAAAGGAAATTTTCTCGGAATGCAGACATCCTAGTTGAAGAGTGATTACGGGGGAGCAGTAACGGATACGACCTCGGCCTAGCGGTTTGCCTTGGATGGTGTTAATAGAGAGATCGTGATCTAGTCGTTTTCTGCTAAGATTCATCTTCTGAAGGCAGGTGAAGGAGATGAAGTTCCCCGCGGAGCCTGAATCGATGAGGGCTTGCGCTGGAAAACACAGTTTATGGGTTAGGAGATGTACTCGTGTTTTCACTAGATGTTCTACTGGAGGGGCTACAGTAATTGAACTCACTGCTAGGCGCGGAGGTCGAACGGGGCAGTTGCTGAGCATATGCTGGTCAGAAGCACAGTATAGACATAGATGTTGTTGCATTCGTCGAAGGCGCTCAGAAGGGGAGAGATGAGAGGCGTCGACTTCCATAGGAATTGGAGCCGGAGGAGAGGCCGGGGAGGAGTCTGTTGCCGGCAGCGGGGAAGGTCTCATGTGTGTGGGCCGATCGCAAGCAGTGAGTAGTTGTGCAACTCGAATGGTTTTCTGGATGAGATTTTCGATGCCCATGACATCATCATACACCACAATCAGCTGACGAACCGTCGGGTTTAACCCCTGGCGGAATGCGGTGATTAACGCGGGCTCGTTCCATCCACTAGCTGCGGCGAGGGTGCGGAAGCGAAGAGCGTAGGCGTTCACGGAAGAATTCCCTTGTTGAAGTTGGAACAATTGATCGTGAACAGATAATGAAGCCACTGTCTGGCCAAACACCTCTTTAAAGTGACGGAGAAAATCAGGGAGAGATTTAATTACCGGAGAATCGGATTGCCACAAGGCTTGAGCCCATTGAAGAGCGGGGCCGGACAACAGTGATATGAGGAAGGCCACCCGAGCAGGATCGCCACTGAATTGATGTTCATTCATGGTGAAGTATAGAGATGTTTGTAAGAGAAACCCACTGCAATCCTCCGCCTCACCGGAGTAGGGCGCGGGCCGGGCCATGGGACTCGAAGAGGCAGAGAACAAAGCTGCGGGTGTACGCGGGAGGGACTCCGCTGCCAGAGGAGCTGAAGCCGGGGGAATTGGTAGCGGTGGATCCTCTCGTGCATCCGTAGAGCGTTGCATATTGCGGTCTGATCTTCTGTCAGGTATTGAAACACGGAACAGAGGGGTGAGTTTCAAATGCAGCTTTATTGTTGCAGACGTCGAGAGGAAAGTAGGTTGTAAGACACGGGGTGAATGGAGAATCTTAGCTGAAAGGCGAGGAGTCCTGCTTGCTCTGTGACGGATGAAGACGCCGATGGAGGTGGTGAACAGCTGATGATGACGCATGGAGTTTCAGGAAGCTCAGGAGGGTATCTGGGAAGACACGGAAGTGAGCTCGAAGAGTCTGTAGTCATGGAATGACGAGATCAGACAACGGGTGAGTGATGCATGTTGGGTTATAAAGGAGTGCTGGTGATTAGGCTCAGGTGAAGGTGATTAGTAGTCAGGTGACCGGGTGATTGAATGAGAGGGAGGAGAATGGAATTGAGTGGGAGGCGATGTTGAACGGGATGAGGGTGGAATCCTGACACCCAGATGTTGTGTTTAAAGTCAAAGACGGGTAACAGTGAGAGATTTGTGACCCACACACAGCTTTCAAAGTAGCTCCATAAAAAGTGTCTTTCCCTGGGAACTATTAATGATCTCATCCAGGAGTACTTCAGACCCAGGTGAACATTCTCTGGCAAAGCCTCTTACATTTCAGAAAGTTGCCCCTTCTTCTCCACAATCATTTGCACTTAATTTAGTTACTCCAACTATAACCACTGGTGCAATGTTGTAAAACCTACTAACAAGCTTCTCTGCAGCATTGGATGTTTTACAATATTCAACCCACACAAATTAAAGATATCTTTTTTTCGATGCCACCATGAGTCTGACATCACAGTGTCCGTGTATTCCGCCCGGTGTCCTACATGACAAAATGGTTCAACGCTGTCAATGTGTGAATTGGTGGAGGATTCCAGGTGCATTGAGGATAAGTTACACTGCAGCCGTCCAGCTGTGAAAACACACCGGCTTGTACAAATAGCCAGAGAGGATTCCTCAGTTGACTATTGTCTCGTATGTAACCTTCTGTCAAGCCAATGCTGTGTAAGTGCGCTACTGATGCATAGTCGATACCAACATAAGGGCAAAACAATCTTTACAACAAAAGTGTAGAGTCAGGGATTTATGATATCTTACTTCGTAGAGCTTACGCTTTGACTCCTGAATTGGATGATCAAACTCAATACATGTCTCATTTGTCAGTGAGCAGTCCTCCCCGAGTCATGCATGCATGTGAGCGCACACGTGTATACACCTGTGGTTGTGCATCACACACACACACACACACACACACACACACACACAAATTCAAACAAGAGAGATTAGGGGAGATTTGTGATCTTGTGCAAACACACCGGGGGACAAATGGCTCAGACTAGTTGCACTTGTCAAACAGCACCTGCAGCATGTGTCTTTCATGTTCTGCGAGGGGAGAGAAATGAGGAGAAATACGTGGAGGGAGGTGGAGACTGGTTGTCCATGTCAGACAGGCATTAACGAGCAAAGTGTGTGTGAGTATGTGTGTTTGGGGGATTACATGGAACTCTTGGGTAGAGTTTATGTACGTCAAAACATTTGGGAGTGAGGCCCTAAAATCCAGAGGCCTCTTTCAGAGCCATTCCTAAAAATAGGAATAGAACATTTGAAAATGTTGTTTTTAAAATCCAAGCTAATATATTTGAAAGCCCTGTTGTTTTATTTTGTGTGACCATACATCCGATTTCTATTTAGAACATTAATAATAACTACATTGCATTCATGTGACACTCTTCAATAGTGAAATGTGACGTGCAGTGAGGGTAGGCAAGGTAGGTACTGGCAAAATGTTCATTAAACAATTTTATTTAATAAGCTTGTATTTGTATTTTTTTATACTGTATTTTATACTGTTTATTCTTATGATTATATATGCAATATGTGTATTATTCCAATTGTTTAGACGTTACGATGACAAATGTAGCTGTCAAATACAAAAGATATAGTAGAATAATCAGTGCTTTTACCGTCCGTTCATTGTGGACAAACAGCGAAAATCCAGTGTTGCGCATGCGCACTTTGATCCTGTATTTTACAATATGGACGATAAAATGCGATATCACAGATTTTAGACGTATTTTACATAAATGTGATCGACGTTTTCACGAGGAGAGGGCGGTGGATGGATTTCATGTACAAATACTCGCCCGATGGGGGTTTAGTATTGAATCGATAAGCGTGGTTGAATGGCTGCCAACTACAAGCCATTTTTCTTCATATTCAGCAGTGTGTTTTCATTGTTGCAGACTGACAAACATTGCCTACTACTCTTTCACTCAACAGATTATATTATTGCAAAGCGGCATGTAACCAACTCATTGGATTAAAACACACCCCACGTATTGGTACTGTGTCTTTTGGCAGTTTCCAAACCCATCACGTAAAGCCGGTCTGGCGCTGACATAATCCTCCCTGTCCCCAGGTGAGAGAGAACGTAGCAGCTGAAAGACACTGTTGGGAAAGACGCCAAGAAAACATCGATCTTTATTTAGGGGGCCTGGCTTCTGCTATTTGCCGTGCACTTTTGCTCCATGACTGACAGCTCTAACAATATGGTTTCAGCCAAGTAACAGTCAGAGGCACGCTGTACCTACAGCCGTGTAGTGATTTTCCCCGTGCTCAATGTGTATTGACTCCTGCCTTCTCTTTTCCTACTCGTCTCTCTGGCAGAGACTTACAACGCACACACAGACACGCACACATCTACTGCAGACTCATGCATGCAATCCCTGTTTTTCTCCCAATTTCTTTGCATTTGTTCATATGGAAGCCCGATGAATGTAGTATAATCAACCATTACCAGCGCTTACGGTTGGAACTCTAACATTGACACCTCCTTAAGACGAAACTAAGACACATTTTAGATTTATTTGCCATCGTGTCTTTTATAAGGGTGTCTTGTATATTTGCTCTTATACCAAAGGTGCTGTTGTGCCACGAGGAAGTGTTTTATTTTCCTATTTACATTGTTAAAGTCAGACTTTTTCCTCTCCTCTAGGTTTACTTGAAAAGTATTGCATAGGCTTTTAAAATAATAATATGCACAATTGGAAATGCCCTGACAGCTCGGATGTAGTAGCAAAATAAATAACATCTTATTTTTCCAACCACTTTTCCTTGACCCTAATAGACAACGTCATGAGGTCAAGGAACAATGAGAAGGAATAAAAACAATCTGCAGCACTAAGAGAATCCAACTGCACTTGTATGACCACATTTATTTTTGAGCATCTTTCATTAGTATGTAAAGAGTTCGAGCAGCTCTTATCATGAATGCCAATCAGATATGTCCTGTTCCCTTGCCGGTTATGAATATTCTCTAAGGCAAAAAGGCTTTTTGACTGCAGGCGGGGATGGTTTTGTTTAGTTTGACAATAGTACAGAAATGATTTAGCAATCCCATGAAGTCTCTAATAAGTCATTTCAAGAGAATGACATTTCAGATGGGCAATTAAAACTGCAATCGGTTTCCTCGATTACCTGTGAGCAGGGGAAACCAATTGCAACTGGCATTCATCATATGAAGCTGCCATGGCTGACATGTTAGTTTACAATCAAAAAACATAACCATATCTTTTAAATCCCCATTTCCTAGGTGGAAGTGTTCACTGTCATTTTAGCTCTAGTTTGGGCCGCCAATTCTCAAGTCAAATACTTTTCTCTGCTTGTCATGAACTTTCTTTTGTTTCATGGCACTGAATCGAGCTGATGTGGTTATGTTCTGTTCTTTTCAATAATTTGTTTTTGAGAAGCACTTGGTAGGTCAGCTTCCAAACGGCATCCCAAGTTTTTATGTGCTCGTGGCTCTTTCTGTAATAACAGATGGCAAAGCACTGGGCCCTGGGCTTTTTCGTCATAGTGTTTCTTTTCTCCATTGCGTTGTTATTAACATTTGTTTTCATTCAAATATAATATCTTGAAATGAAGACTTTAGTCGAGGGGTAGTGATGGAAATACATTTAAAATGTTTGTGTGTTCCATTTGTCTCCGACATGGTGTACTTTTTTACATATTCTTTTTATATTCGTGTTTCCCTATAGATACGTTTTTTTACCTTTTGACAAAGCTAACCAAGTGGGACAAAAGTAATATACCACAATATAATGAGAAATAAATATGCAATTGTCAAATTTACGACAAATGAGGAAATGGAAGCCAATCAAAGAAACACACCATTTGCCTCTCAAATACAATATGACGTTTAATGGGGATTGATCCGTTTTTACTTTAATGCTTTTTTCAGAACGATGATACCACCGAGTAATGCCAAATGCCAGAATATCTCAACTTTTTTTCTTTTCTTTTTTCATGGTGGGTTTCTACGGTTTTGCTTGGTCATTTTCAGCAAAAACTTAAATTCTTTAAAATGGTTTAACCAGCTTAAACTCAATGTGTGTGCATTCTTGAAGTTTGTCAAATAATTTATGCCCCAATAATACTATTTGAAGGCCCGATAGATGAGAATGAACATGTATGAATATGTTGGTATATGTTGGTATATGAGAGAGTTCCCATAAATCACGTGTATGCCACTTAAGAACAAATGTGT
The DNA here is from genome assembly GCF_964276395.1 of Gasterosteus aculeatus. Classification (NCBI taxonomy): domain Eukaryota; kingdom Metazoa; phylum Chordata; class Actinopteri; order Perciformes; family Gasterosteidae; genus Gasterosteus; species Gasterosteus aculeatus. Next base: position 6,440,402 of record NC_135704.1, on the reverse strand, counting down.
TTGTAGTAGGAGTTGTCCCGAACATTTTTTCTCTTTCACCATATGTTTCTGCTATTCATCTCTGACCACTCCTACCCAGGTAAATAGAGCTGGTTTCCTAAACAAAACATAGAAAAACAAAGATATATATGTATGACAAAGATCCCATCAAATTACTGTGTGGTGATTGTGAATAATCATTACACTTCTAGAAAAACCAAGTGATTACTGTATATTGATCAATAGCAAAAATAAAAAACCCTTTTCTTCAAAGGTGGATTTGCCAGCAAAGTCACTACAGCACTCTTCTGAGTGGATTTAATTTTCATATATATATATATAAATAATTTATAATATTTTCTTTCTTAATCGCTTGGTATTTCTTCCAAAAGAATACTTCCTAATACTTCCTAAACCCAGAGGAAATAAGAATCTTTCTTCTTTCTTTCTAATTTGTTTGTCTTATCAAAGTAATATTGGGTTTTTACAACTGCAGTAATGCTAAACACAGTGTGGCAGCCGGGGAATGCTAATTAGCAAAATGTTGGAACATCCATTGCCTATCCAACAAGCATGCACCCACTTCTGTGCACAGCCCTGTGGAGCTTACGAGCCCTGAGGCAGCAGCAGCCATACCTTTTGTCTGTCATTACTTTACAATTTGACGTGCTGTGTTTCTGCAGATGGAATATAAATCTTTTTTTTTTGCAGACGGTGACAATCACTCGAGGCCAGGTGCGTAAAACTTGAGTGAATTTACAAAAAGATTGTAATGCACCACTTTCACACCTTACATGGAACTTCATTTAAAGGATCCACATTCAGAGTTTTCCCTCCCTCTTTCCTCTGTACATTTTACCATATTCTTAGCTCTGCGGAACCATGGTTAACCCAAGCTGTGTGTGCTTCTGTCACAGAGAAAACAAACCACTGCATACTTTCTTTTTTAGTTTGTACCATTTTGCATGCATTTTTCCTGTGGAGGCTTCTTTCAGCTTGTTACATGTATGCAGTATTTTCAGAGAGGAAACCACTGAAAAACCAGAGAGGAAACCACTGGAAAAGATTGATATTTGCATTGAAATTACCACATAAGCTGTCACTGAAACACATTATGTGACACATAGTGAATGAACAGCGGTTTCCTGGATGACAGAGGCTGATTGTCAGACCCATCTGCCGTCTGTCCTGTTTGGCATTCATTCATTACATTGTTTATCAAATAGATAGATAGAGCTATAACTGTCACGGTTACTGGTACCAGTGCACGATGGGACCGAAAAGCACGACTCAGACCAAGATGGGAGGCACTAGTAAATTTAATCTACGGGACAGACAAGGTCAAATCCGAGAGGGGCAGGCAAGGAATCCGTAGACGGGAACAGGCAGAGGTTAGAACCAGGGTGGCAATCAGCGAGGCGAACAAATCCCAAAAAGGAGCAGGCAGAGAATCTGGGGTTAAAAGGCAGGATCAAAACAGAGGTAAATCGGCATAACTGGAAAACTCAGCATAACACACAAGACACTCTGGCAGGGAACAACAGAATGTGACGAGCTTAAATAGTAAGTGGCTGATGAGAGGATGTGCTTCAGGTGAGGGCCAGGAGAACCAGGTGAGGGTAATGAGCTGATTATGTGGGAGTATCTGAAATGACAGGGGAGTTAGATAACATGCAGTGAAAATTAAATTAAACATGCAGTGATGATGAAAATAAACTATGATGTGGTCAAATGTGTGACAATAACATAATTGTTACATCTGCTTTGTGTGCGCCAACTAATCTGTGTTTGAAGAAATCTAATCTCCCGTATCTGGTCAATCAAATTCTGGTCTGGACCAGCCAAACAACTGTGCAAGGATTCTAATAAAAGGTGGTCTCGATCCACTTCCAAGCACACTCTGTCCTTGGTCCTATGTGGTGGGAAAGCAAACAAACGTAACGCAGGGTTTAGTAGTAGTTGCTTATCCAATTTAGAATGATTTAAAAGGCTAAACTATTAATACAGTCATTTGCTGACCGAGGGAATCTCTTTTGTCAATCACGGAAATCGGATTTTCTCACGTGGGGTTCATCAACGCACTGATAATGCAAAATGACAATCGTATAAACATTTTTTTTTGTATTATGTGATTTAGCATTAATTGCAAAACAACTCCATACGTATAGGTAAGAGTTGTTAAGCCCCATTATAACTGCTAAACAGATTCATCTTTGATTGGTTTGATTGGTAGAAGTTTTGGTGAAGAACTCTGAGGCGTGTGTCTGAGGCAGAACACACACACACACACACACACACACACAGTTCACCTTGGCTAATTGGAGTTGAGCCAAACCGTGTCAGACAAATGTCTTGCCTCCAGGTACACCTCGTGCCCTGCATTCCTTGAAACCCACCAGAAGACTGCCTTAACAATGACTGACAGGTCTCCACTCTTCAACTGCTGTCGGCTCACAGCAACACCATTGGAGAATATTAATAGAAATACCTGTGGTTGATGAGTGATGCCCAACCCTCCCCCGCTTATTCTCCTCTGCCGTATCACCTGTCTCTTCTGTCTGCCATGGGCGCATAGCTGGACACAGTTGCGAATACAGAAGCCGCCCTGGTCTTCTGTCACTCTCTTCATTGTCGATACCGTAAGACCGTTTAACCATGAAACACCTTTTTTTTTTAGTCTGATGTGCACCTGAAAAGGTGACTGACTGAAAAGCAGGCACAGTGAAACATCTTGAAGTAATTAGGAAAGTAAAAATAGTCCCTGAAGAAGCTGAGTTTTTTCTTTGGGCGGGGTCGGAGAGCATTATATAAGCAATAGCCAGGTATCGTGGATAACTACTTCACCTGAAATAGTTAAAAAAGGGTTACACGTATTTCATTTCATTATAAAGGTTAAAACACTACTCCTAAAAGAATTAAATCAAAGTAGAAATACCAGGAGCGTAACTTTAATCATATATGTTTTATTCAAGCTTTTAATTCTACCCAGAATGCAACTCAGAATAGAACAGTTTGTTCAGCGATTGATGCTAAAAATGACCCTTTTGTAGCTGCTATACTTAAGCAAAGATGAGAAGTGGGCTAAGGAGGTCTGGTAACTCACTTATTACGGACTCTACGTCCCAAAATAGAGGTCCACTTCTGTAGAGACAGCAACCGAGCCATCCTGGAGCCACAAAAGGCCTTAGAGTCTTCTTAAAAGATTTAGGACTATTAACTAACTTTGATGTGCAAAAGTAGTTCCCTGTTAAACTGGGCACTTTTCATAAATGTTCACAAAACAGGAGTGAATAGTGCATCTGAACTGGACGTTTCTCAGCAGTGGATTAGAACACAGTTTTGTGGCACCAATTAGCAGCAACAGGGCGGTGTGGAAAATGTTTTTCTTAATACACTTTCCAACATTCATGCGCAGTTTGTGACTCCTATTTCTATTTGAAATTGTGGCATCACTTGTAAACTATCAACATAATTTTAAAGCGGCAGACTTTTTGACTAGCAGGTAATAGAAATACATGAATCATACCTCTATTCCATTTACTGTCCCAGGAAACCATGACAGTGAGCCAGCATGAGTGATACCAGGACTATTTAAAATAGCGATGTCATGCTAGCTTGTTGGGAAGGGGGCTGACTAATGCCCAACTGAAAACACCACCAGACTATTTCAAGTCAGTCTTGGAGTCAATATAGAGTCGTTTTAATGGGGCTGCTTTAATTTAAAGGGCACAAATAGCTGACCTCATGCAGTAAATCACCTAGTAGGCTTTACAAACTTAACAAACAAATTATTTGCATCAGCTACTAGAGCGCAATGAACGTGCCCATGTAGACCAAACATGTCACCACTTACAGTCAGCATTACGCCAAGAGTGATGTTTAGGGTGGTGACTTGGATGTGTGTCGAGCATCAAACTATTACAACATCAGCCTGATATGGAACCTGAAGATCAAGATGCAAGCTGAAAAACGTTACTCGCGGCCATGTGACAAAATGCTACTTTAGTGGAGGTCGAGGGAAGAAAACTAACCGCCGAGCCCCACGGAAACCGTTCAAAATGTCTGCAGCCTCACTTACAGCATACCAGAGAAGGAATTCCAAAGCATTCACATACCTAATGATAACAAATAGCCTATTATTACACACATATGAAGACACTAATGATCTGTCAAGAAGTAGACAGACATGCAATTAAATTTTCTGCCTAGCATTTTACTGCAGGCACAGCAGACAGTGTGGTCGTAGACAGGGGCTATCAAGTCTGCAAAGGGGCGCTGCCGTGTTTCCTCTCACTGAACCATGTCAGTGGTTGGCCTTTAAATGCCACCATGGAAACAAGAGTGGCGTAAACCTGATATTGGAGCCGGTTAACAAGATCATAGTGAAAGAGAGTTCGAGGATCGGTAGGACAACATTAGTTATTTCTAATGGAAAAGTGATACAGAAATGCTTGGAGCGGCACGCAGAGGAAGGCTGTGTGCACATCTCCATGCCGAATAAAAGCTTAGCTTGGAAACATCCATCCTTCTTGTTTCTTACCTAGAGGTAACAGAATCTGCCTGCACCAGCCTCTAAAGATCACTAAGTCGTAAACACTAGTTTATTGCCAGTTTTTTGGCTGGCAGTTTTAGCTGTTTCTAATTGTTTTGCTATGCTAAGCTAGCTTTTTTTTTTACTACTCTCAGAGCAGAGACCATAAAGTGTGTACCACAATGTTGATTTATTTAGTTCAGTTTGATGTATTATTGAGATTTAGTTATATTATTGGGACTCGATGTGTGTTTTTGCCCTCACATCTTGTTGTTTTCCTCTAATTTGTCAGTGATCAGGTCAGGTCTTTTTGGACCTCACCTACACTTATAACCAGACACGCTGTGATGTGGCTGCTCATAACAGCACCCTATGAAAGCTTGGGTGACAGATAATGAATAGCCACTGTACTTTCAGACAGCACCCGCCTTTGTTCGGGTGAGAAAAAAAAAGTTCAAGATCCCAACGGATGGAGCCTCTTGGCTGCATAGACTCTCCCTCATACGTGACAGGCACAGCGGGCCAAAGGGCCAGTGGAGACAGAGACTGCTGACAAGGGAAGGCGAGAGCTGGAACGAGGTAGGGCGATGAAAGATTGGGAAATGAGGACGTCGGAGGGACATACTGTAACTGAATTCTCAGCGGTTGCATGCATTCTGGAAAATGTTTTCAGGATGCACAAACATCCATTTCTGATTTGGTTTCTTTTTTTAAATGTTAGACTCCAATGCCGAGGGACCCTGCCATGCCCCCAACCTATGGGCACCCACAGCTATAATTAGCAAAGCGGCAAGCCTACTTGCCACCCACGTAACAAGAACATATGATCCTGCATAATTACACATTGGGCATGTTCAAACAATAACCTCCAGGTTATTTTCTCTTGAGGTAGAACATTTCTGACCAGAGCAAGACAGAATTTGCAAAAGGGTACCAACCGGACACACCTTGCCATCCAGATAAGCAGGTAAGGACAAGAGTGAAACAAAAATCACTTGAGGGACCAGACATATTACGGTGAAGTGAGCAAGGCCAGAAAAGCCAGTCGAATACACCCATGTGGTTATGCAAATGTTCCTTCAAGTAAAAAATATTGATTTAATTTCTGTTTTCAAAGTCACGTCTGCCTTCTATTGTAATCCTTTACTGGCCCTAAGAAACAAAAAAGAAATACAAAAGCACAAAACGTTTTTTATGTGAATGGATTCAAACCCTCCAGAAAACAGAAACTGGGCATGCATAGCCGGCTTGGGGGGGCTGAAGAATGTGTGGGGAGTACTGTACTGTATGTACAAGTATTTGTTTATACTGAACATTTTAAACGGCCAGAGTGTAGGATTTGTCCAACACACATCATCCCACTGCTGCTGTAGATTACAGAATACTCAAATGCATATTCATCCACTAACAAGACTAAAACGAGTTCTTTACAAATGCATGAGTTGCTCCTTTTGATATAGACTATATGCCCTCGTTTTTGGGCTTTTGTTGTGACAAAGGGATTCTGTCAGACAGATAGACTTGTTAGGTTCGGTGTTTTAGTGTAAATCTGTAAAAAAGAAATAAAGAATAACACTACTTTTATCCTTTGGCTTCCAATTTTCTTTTAGGTTCGGTTAATTCTTCTCTTTTTCCTTTTTGGCAGTTAACATGGTTTTCATGATACCAGTGACAAAAGACAGTGTGACAAATTAAATCCTCAAACCCACAAAACAGTGATGCAATTTTTTTACACTCTAACAGGTAAACTGCTGTGAACTGACATTGTAAACCGGTTGAGAGTGAAATGCCGCAGAGAGTCAAGATAATGATATATAACTCGGGGTCATTATATTCAGGAAGTTGTAACCTACTACATCTGCCGCTGGTCACATCATCAGCCTCTCTGTGCTCCCACTTAGTGACATCTGTTACTAATGCTGAGCAAGCATTTGGGAAACTTTGATGAAAAGATTTGGATTCCTTCAAAATAAAACCACCAACATTTCTAATGGCCTTTGAGATAGTTAAATCATGCTGACGCATCGGAAAAATCTCCATATTGCCACAGTCAATTGTCAGCAGGTTCCAAGTTTGCATGCTTAACTTGGACGCAGTTCTTCATCCTGCTGCAATCTGATAGAGCAACAATATTCGTCAAACGGGGCTCGATGTATGAGGAGCCAATAATAACACACAGGCATATTACATGTAAAGCAATTGGACGAATTTTCTGGGAGTTTTGAGAAATTTTAAAATTTTCCTCTGATACCAGCCCTGTTGACTGTGGTTCCTAAGCGGAAATCTCCAATCTTGATCCACATTTATAAAGAGTCCAGGAGAAAATGCCTGACCAAATCAAGTTGAAAGGTTGACAGCAGTACTGCTCTCAAGAGCAAAGCTACACAAAAATGGGCTCCAGACAATGAGAAGGGTCCATTTGTGGCCCCGCAGTGGCCGACTTGTTGAAATAACGGCCTCAAACGCAGTAAATATTTACTTTGCTAAGCCAGTGTTTACCTTTGAGGCCTACCAGAGAAATTATTAAGCAATTCATTTTCGATTAGAGACAAGTTCTCAGTTTCTTTGGATTTGTAAAACTCACTGTGTATTTTAGGTTGTTTTTATAAAGTAGTTCTCCCAATAAAGCTTTATTGCACCGTGCAGGATTTATTTTGGAAATGCAAGGACTGCAATCTGCGTGTTAAGGATGTTGCATGCAGGGAGAGACCGTTTCCATTGTGCTTCACTCAGTGTAAACCCAGACTTACCCACAGTCTGACGCCTGACCCCCCGTTTGTATAAACTCGATCTAGAACAGATAGCGGATGGCCTGTCAAAGAGCCAGCTCAGCATTATTATCCTAATGTCTGCTCACTCTTCAGATGCTGTAATGATGCACATGCAGGACACTGCGATTGTAAGAATATGCCATGGCCTCTTTTTTCAAGAAAGCAAGAGATGTCACGCTAAGAATGTTTCATCATCAGATTAAATACCATGTGAACAGCCTTTGCACTCCGGCAACAGCGTCTTACCATGGAAATAAAAAATTGAATGAATTGAATGTCAGTGGTGTGCATTGAGCTTTAAAGAGTTTACGTTTTCTCAGCATTATTAAATTTAAAAGGAGGTGTCATAACTGTAATAAAAAGAGAGAAAAAATAGGCTTTGCAACTCGGGTTGTTATTATCTCTCAACCTAAAAGAAATACATGCGTACTTCCAGTGATCTTAGGCCAACGATAGCAGCTCTAACAACTGGCTCTGACTTGTTTGGGGTACACTCTGTTGCATTATTATATTCTTCAAAATAAAATAACCTTTTTTTTTACCTAAACTCCCCCTAGAGCATACTCAGTGGGTGTATATATCTGACATGACACCTGTCATGAGCATGTGAGAGTTTAAATGAAATTTAGTTCTATTTTTAAATGTTATCTTGCAAAATGTGGTTTTGGACAATAAACATTTGGCAGATCATTAGGAATTCATAGAGAATTTACAAAAAAACCTTCATTTTCTTAAAATGTTTTTTTTCCTTTATAGTTTCAAATTGGGTATTGACAATTGTTTCATTTTCACCGGTATTGGCATCGACTACCACATGTATGAGGTTGAAGGTTCAACTTCGTCTTTGGATGTTTTTTATGTATATTTATGTTCGCAGGTTACCATGTCAACTTGTTGTGCACAGTCCACGCATAAAAATAGTGCCCCAAAACAGAAGCTAAGAACATAGATATCTCTAACAATGTCAACTTAAAAAGGTTGAAAATTTAAAAAATGGCATAACTGACTGAATGACACTTAACAGACGAATACAAAAATAAGATCAATTTCTGTGGATGAAAGGGGTTAAATCATGTTATGTCATTCGATATCCATGCGTAACTCAACTTAAATTAAGTAATTTTAATTTCTCCTAACTTAGAAATCTCTTTTACTTGCTTGTACAAACCAGCAAAGAATGATGGGAGGAGGATCACGTAAATGGGGTTTAGATTGACATAATTAAAAGACCTTTAGAGTGTAAATTGGTTTCGCATTTCAATTTTCAAAGTGAATCATTGCTCATTAGACAAATTATATCAACTGTTCCTTTTCTTCATGGAGATGAAACAAGATGAACACAAGAACAACTGAGGTGTTCCATGACCAATTGGATGTGTGGGTTGGAAGAAATTTTCCAGGAATCAGGTTCTGTGATTCAGGGTGGGAATGTGGAAAACCTTCTTTATTGCTCTTCTAGAAAAAACAATTTAGCCGCTTAATAGCGTTTGATGTTTTCAGTGTTCTTTTCCCTGCTCTCTTCCATTGCCCACAAATCCTTTTCTAACTGACTTCACCTTTCCTGGAATGTCACAGCCCACACAGCTCCATATGTCACTGTTCTCTCTCTCGCTCTCTCAGATCCACACTCGAAGGGATTCCCACACCTGACCTCACACAGCTTTATTTTGGGCTGTGTACTTATTCCTTCGATCCTCGGCCTCCTCTCCCCTTCGCTCTTGGCACATTGGTCTCTTTGCCATGTCCAGGAATGACAGGGAGAAATGGAAGCGCTTCATCATCAGGTTAGATCAGATTACTGTTCTATAACCTGCCTGATAAGGGGCTCAAATAAAAGGTATTTTTAGAAGAACAACAGTACCCCCAGTCTCAACTTGATGGAGTTCTATGTTTTCTTCAAAAGGTGTTAAACACCAAATTGAAAGCTGATTTGTTGCCTCTACACTGCTCCCAATACAGCGGCTGAATTGCAGCTAACGGTGCTAACAGTGCAAGCAATGCAACTGTGTTGGCTTTGGGGGAAAGCGGAGGGTCGGGGCGATCCGTCTATCGCAAAGGCCCCACCGTGGACGGCGTTTTCAGGCATATTCTAGCAGTGCAGAGTAGCCGTCATGAGCTGAACATTGGGGGACGCTCACAAGCGCCAACGGGTGGTAGAAGTCACGCGTAGCAGGCCTGGCTATATTACAAACCACAGGGAAGCCCAGAAAACAGCAAAGAGAGGGAGAGGTTTAGGTACACGTCAACATAGTAAAACAGCGTTTGGGAGCACATTAAAAGGTTGTCTGTACAATATTTGGAGTATTAAAGATGAGATGGAAATGAGAGAAGCAAACAAGACTGCACTTGAATTATGAGACGAGTAATGTTGAACAAACAGGGACTGTGGGAGTGTTTTGAAACTTTGACAGACTTGGCAAGTTCTATATTTTTCCTCCGGCAGAACACAATAATTTTCAGGAAAACATTGATGGCTTCCAACCCCTTTTTTTCGTGCAAAAGATATCATGAAATATTTTCATTGGGCCATCAAATTATCCAAACGCAGTTTTCCTCCAGCACTTATCCAGCACAGCCTGTGGGACACGTTCATTATGCTTCTATGAATCATGTGGCTTCAAGCTCGATGACCGCCTTACTGCTTAAAAAGATAATCCACACGTGCAATGTGCCGCAAACTGTTACAATCCACAAATACTGATTGCATTTCATGGTTTTTGTCAGGTGAAGCTAAACCGCACCGGCTTTGTGGCCAATCAAGCTAATACACACGACTGCAGGAGCAACGGCATGAGGGAAAAGGCCTGGTTGGAATCTTTGGTAACGACAGACTATAATCGATGTGAGTGTTGTGCACAGTAAAACAGATCTGTGATATCATTAGGAGGGCTTCGTCGCCTTTTAGAGAAGCGATGATGCATCGTGGCAACGATCCCAAGTGTTTTAATATGAGCAGTGGCACGTGCCATATTGCACACCTACATCTACAGCTTTACGGAAATCCACGCCGACGGCCATAAGAAAGGAGCTAGCTACTGTAATGTAACCATGGATGTAATCAATCAATACTTTTTAGGCTTCACAGACAAATGAGCAACCAATGAGCAACACTAACACGAGCGGGAGGTTGCTGCGGCACAGCGTGGATAGGTGGCCTGGAGATGGGCAGCCAGTTCAAGCACCCGCTCACAGCGCGATCCGGCGACTGGAGACCAGGGTAGTGTCACGGTGTGGTTCACTTCCTGTCTTATTTTGTAGTTTTCTGCCACTCGTGTCCCCGGGTAACTTCACTTCCTGCCTTGTCTCGTCATCCCCTGTGTTCGTCTAATAGTTTCCACCTGTGTCCAATCACCTGCACCTCCCTTGTGTATTTAAGCAGTGTGTCTCCTGTGTCACTTGTCGCGTCATTGTCTTTCGTCACACATGTTGCCTGCGGTTTTTCCTCCCGGTCCCTGTGTTTTTTGACCTTTGACTATTAAAGTCCTTTGTGTTTCCTGACAACTCTGCGTCTGAGTCCTGCCTCCCACCCGCAACCCTGACAGGTAGGGCGCGCGAGCGCACATGCGGGCGCACCATGGCTAATGGATAGTTCTCGGTGGCATACTGTGCAAAACACTTTCCTTTCGTCATTGCCGACTGCTTTAACTCATGACATTTTGGCTTCCCATTCTTTTTCATAGCTGCAAAGCCTTTTTTTCTTTGAAGGTTCACTGCTCATTTTGACACACGATAGCGCTCACCTCCCAGTGGCCAGTTGAAACAAACTGTCACCAAGCAACAACCGTGTCCCATGAGTCCGCATGAGTTTTTGGCGCGTTTAAAGAAGCCTATAATTGGCTGTCAAAAAAAAAAAAGAATATTGGCTGTGATTGGAATACGGGACTGGAGCTGTCCCTGACGGGACATATCAAAATCACCCATAAATTGGGATGTCCCGGACAATTCGGGACGGTTGGCCACCCTAGACCAGGGGCCTCATTTATAAACGTTGTGTATGCACGAAAGAAGGCGTACGCCGCTCTCTACGCAATAATTGGTATTTATAAAAAGCGAACTTGATGGGAAAATGTGCGGTCCTTCACGTAAGCTCGGACCCATGCGTACGCACAAAAACGTGAAATGGGAACCGTCGGCCAATGCAAGAAACACGCAAATGTGTGTGAAAGTGTGTAAAACTAGACTAGTGTAAAATAAATGCCAATATTGCCTCTCATAAATAACACGAACACCCGTTTGATCAGCAGCGTAAAACAAACAAATACAAATTAACACATTTTCAAAAAGAAAAGTGAAATATGTTCTGCAATAATATTGGCATGTTATGCAATTCATCCTCAAAACACAACTGTTGCTTGTCAGATGCAATCAAATGGACAGTAATAAAATGCCATGAAGCCATCACAATGACGCGAAATGGCTGATCTTGGGCTCTTAGAAGATGTGGCACATGGAAGGATTCGCTTTGTAGTGGAGCGCACCATCGGCCTGTTTAAGGGCAGATGGCGCTGCCTCAACTGCACTGGAGGGAGGTTGTTGTTTACTCCTGAAAAGGTGTGCAATATCGTGCTGGCATGTGCTGTGCTACATAATGTGGCACAGCTTCCAAACGTGCCTCGCCCCCCTGACGCCGATGTTGGCCCAGACCCTGTCCCCGATTCCCAATCATTGCCGCCAGTCTCTCATCAAAAGGGGACAGCTCCGGTGTCCCCTTTCCCCCACCCGTGGCAGGAACACTTTGGCGATGGCGCGCTAAAAGCTTTTTTGCATCCACTTTGATGACAGACCATTTTTTCGGCCACAGTCCGAGGTTGTGAGGCTGCAGCGTTTTGCCACTTAAGTGCCTTTTTGGCATTAGTAATGCCCATACTCTGCCCTCCAAAAAGCATTTTACTTCTCCTTTCCACCTCGCCAATGATCATTTCGACTTCGAAGTTACGTTTCTTCGTTTTCCTCTCAGTGTTTGCCATGATTTCGCAATCGATGAATATTTATTTGTGGGCGTTCCACAGACTATATATGGGCAACTATGGGCGTGACATGAAGCCGCAAAAGCTGCGCTGCATTTAGAAGTGATTGTGATTTATTAAGGGAAAACTGCGTAGGACGTGCGTGCGCACGGTTGTATAAGTCTGAATATTTCTGTGCGTACGCGCGTCCTATGTTTCATCCATACGCCACTTCTGGCGCAAATCCTACGCAAGGTTTTATAAATGAGGCCCCAGGAGATGGCCTTCACCTCCGGAGGGCGGCGACCCGAACACCGTCCGGGGGCTATGGGAGAGCCGCCGGCGTCCGCCAGGAAGCCAGCTGGAGATCCAGGGAAAGCGTTGGACTCGAGACGGGGCAGCCAGCTGAATGTGGCGTGGCCCGCCCCGGGCCAGACGGGCTCCCCAGAATGAGTTCTGGGGAAAAAACTCTGCTGAGGCCTTAGTTGGTTGCCTCCTTCTGTCACGAACAGGGTAGGCAGAGGCAGGACCCAAACGCAGAGTTTCCGAGCAAAACTACATTATAAATTCACAAATCAAATATGCCAAAGGGCAAAACGCAGACGGGGACCAGGACAGCACAGCAAGACAGGGTGACTATATTCAGGGTAGGACATTCAATGAGTGAAAAGGCCTGGTTGGAATCTTTGGTAACGAAAGACTAGAATAGATGTGAGTATTGTGCACAGTAAAACAGATCTGTGATATCATTAGAGGGCTTCGGTGCAGAGGGGCACAACGCAGACGGGGACCAGGAACTTACAAGCACGACATTCAGGGTAGGACATTCAATGACGCGACCAGGGACAAAAGACACAAAGGGCTTAAATACACTGGGGAGGTGCAGGTGCAGGTGATTGGACACAGGTGGAAACAATCTGGGACACAGCAGACAATCACAGGGGATGCCAGGACAACCCGGGAAGTGAAGTTAACCTAGGGACACAAGAGGTAGAAAACTACAAGATTAAACAGGAAACAAACCCAAATCATGATAGAACCCCCCCGCCACCCCCCCACACCTCTCATGGGACGGATTCCAGACGGACCTAAGACACACAAGGGCGGGTGGGACGGGCAGAAAACAGACAACAGGACGAGGACGAGGGTCAGGCAGCCGGGTGAATACTGACTGGCGGCCCGGTGGGCGGCCTGGCGGGCGGTCAGGCTGCCGGGGAACCTCAGGGAGTGGGCCAGGACGGCGGTCAAGTGGCCGAAGAGCCTCCGGGAGTCGACCGGGACGGTGGTCACTCTTTGATTCCTTTCCCTCTCCCCACTTGTGCATACTCAAATCAAAAAGCAATTGCATTGCAGCAAAATCTGGACACTGTCGTGTGGCCAGACGAGTGGAGATCTTTTCCCGAAAACATATTCATGGCCAAGTAGGGAATGTATCAAACACAACATCCCAGATCCGGATGTCTCAGAACTCCAAAAGCATCCTTCCTAGCGAACACCTTACATCACACCTTTCTGTGAGCAGAGCCTATTTATTTGGGGAAAGCCCCATCCAGATTGAGCAGCAAGCCATCTGCCTATGATTACGGCTTGGGAACAACATTGCAACAATGGCCACTTGGGCACGGCAAGAAAAAAAAAATCAGGGAAGAGCCCAGCAATGATCGCACACAACAATTACTGGGGAACCACATCCCACTGGTTGGCTGTTTGTGCAATTGAAACCCGGAGATTTGGCAAGCCAGTGGTTGTGAGGCATCCAACATGCAACTGAAGCCAACCAGCACACTCCCGATCAGTGTGGTGTCACGCTTGGCCCTAATCAGACATATATTTGTATATTATGTATAACACATACGTAGAAATATATACACACGCGTAAATATTGTTTCTTTTTTAAAGATGAGACCTAGTTCATTGTAAAAACGTCTTTTAATGTGAATGACAGAAACAGTGGAAGACACCTGTGGGCAAATAAAATCACAAAATCAACTCAGCCGTAGGCCACAACGAGGACAATATGTGAAGATGCATGTTAACTTTGCGGGAATGTTTGTTATTGTGTAATGATCTGGTGTCCCTTGGTGAACCGAAACCGTTCACTCAGATAGCCTCTAGACTGCCACTGGATACTTTCCACCCAACCCATTAAAACGTACTTGTGTAATAGCGGCACGGCATGCAATGATACTTAAACGGGTAGACGCGATTAAATGCCCCCATGCTTTGGCAAATCTGTGACCAGACACAAAATATTGAAAGATATTGCTGAAAAAAGGTAAACCATTCTTGTATGTATTAAAATCTGTATAGACAGTATTCTTCTTTCATGCATACAATCCATGAAATATAAATACCGTAATGGATTTTCATATTGTAACTTCCAGCATACGAATGGCTTTGTCACGATGATACATCACACTGGAAGGGTTTTGCCAAGCAAGTCTGGCCTGGAATCGATTTAATGAGCGCCTTCGGGGATATGACGTACAGTAAGTGGTATGTTGACACCTGCTTCAATATGTAATTCCACTCCCAGTGGGAAAATAAAGTTTATCTAACAATTTTATGAGACCCCAAACCGCCCTATAATGGCATGCATTTATGTGGCTAATTTATAGACATGCTCATGCAGATAAAAATCGGTTGATAAAATAAAATACATATGATTATAAAAGGTTTTTTTTGTCTACTCTTGAGTCTGTTTAACTTTGACCTCAGACCTCAGGTTTATGATCCAGCAAAGAAAATGTATTGCACTGATTGTAGGACGTACAGGAGTGAAATGTTAAGGAGGTCTCTTGTAGTTGGAACAAGCAAGTTCACAGTGGAAACAATAAAGGACAATGAGATATTGTGGGACATGAGCAAGAGGGGCGCAACGGTGGCGTGGTGGTTAGCACTGTCGCCTCACAGCAAGAAGGTCCTGGGTTTGACTCCGCCCAGTGGCCTTTCTGTGTGGAGTCTGCATGTTCTCCCCGTGTCTGCGTGGGTTCTCCCCGGGTACTCCAGCTTCCTCCCACAGTCCAAAGTCATGCTCTGGGGATCAGGTTAATTGGGGACTTTAAATTGCACGTAGATGTGTGAGTGTGAATGGTTGTATGTCTCGGTGTAGCCCTGCGATTGGCTGGCGACCAATCCAGGATGTACCCTGTCTATCGCCCAAAGTTGGCTGGGATGGACTCCAGCCCCCCCGCGACCCTGTGTGCAGGATAAGCGGTTTGATAATGGATGGATGGAGCATTGCGTACAAGCGGAGGAAGACAACAAAGTGTTGCGTCTAGGTCCATTGGTCCTCATGAAGCCCCTGTACCAGTTATATGCAACGAGCTCCTTTTCTTTGATTTTATCAGTTGCAGATGTTTTCATACAAAAGGAGCTTCAAACTTATAAGAGCAGGAGATTTGGTGACTATACATACACACATTTTATGTAGTCTTGATTTGGATGTTTACAATGGTAATTTTACATTACATTACATGTCATTTAGCTGACGCTTTTATTCAAAGCGACTTACATTAAGTGCATTCAACCATAGGGTACAAACTCAGAAGAACAAGAAAGTGCAATTTTCTTCAAATAAGCCAATTTACAATTTGCTATAGATGGCGTTATAAGTACAATTTAAGTGCTACAATTTGTTAGTCTTTTAGTCGAGGTAGAGTCTGAAGAGGTGTGTCTTTAGTTTGCGGTGATCTTGATCTAGTCGAGTGTTTTGCTCTCAGTGAGGGAGGGACGAGCAGTTTTGCAGATGCAGAGCGGAGAGTGCGGGTCGGGATGTAGGGTTTGACCATGTCCTGGATGTAAGCTTGACCCGATCCATTCACAGCATGGTACGCGAGCACCAATGTTTTGAACTGGATGCGGGCAGCCACCGGTAGCCAGTGAAGAGAGCGGAGGAGTGGAGTAGTGTGGGAGAATTTTGGAAGGTTAAAGACCAGTTGAGCTGCTGCATTCTGGGTGAATTAAAGTTGAAAGGATTTTAAATCTAGTTCTTTAAGTGAATTGTAGGAAAATGTAGTCAACTTTAAATCAAATGAATCTAAATTTCCCAACAACAAAAATTGTGGCTAATGAAATTGCTGAGCTGCTAGTAAGTAGGCACCCTGGCCGTTGAGCAAAAAATTGTTCAAGTCATGCTCTGATTGGTATTGACTATACATTTATGATGTATGTTCCTATTGTTGTAACACCAGGTCATTGCCAATACAACCACAACCCCTGTGCTGACCTTTATTTTGCAAACTGAAATAAAATATAATAAGTATCTTACAAATTTGTAAAGCTTAATAAGAAGGAAAGCATTGCAGTAAGAAGGCAATTAAGACTCAAATTGGACTGGTTGTTAAAGCAGAAGCAACTAATTCATATTAGTAACATGCGCATTTGCCAGCTGGGGTTAAAATGATCAAGCAAAGAAATGTGTTGTTGCTAGATGTCAGTTTAGGCTAGCACTTGCATGGCACTAACACTTATTCAGAGGGGCACGCCGTGCACTTCTAATGGAGTACTAGCCATCTGCTGATCAAGTCTTGCTATGTGAAAGCGAGACACTGGATTATTTTGACTTCCCCAACTGACTAATTCAAAGTTACAAAATAATCCATTACATGGAAAGACCCGCATTCAAAACTTTATTGAAATTAAACACAGTTCAACTCCAAAAAAGTATATTTCTCTTGGATGTAAAAACTGTCTTTGATCCAGATACAGTATCAAATGATCACGACATAAAGTATATGCATACAGGATATCTAGCATGTGTGATTGAGAGCATGTGATACATAAATTAAATTTTTTCCTTGAACTGATGGTTGTCTTCAAGGATTGTTTGACATTTCCCTAATCCTTGTGAAATGCTCCATGGCACAGACGCTGTGGGCTCATACCTGAGCAGGACCCCACTGACACATAGTACACCTTGGCAGTGAAGAACAAGAGTCCATTCTCTTTCGCTGCGGACCATGAAGTAAATACACGAGGACTGTAACAAAAACAGCTTCAGATGATGAATTGCTGCAAGTTCATTGGTTAGACTCTGACTTCATATCCAAGTGAGTGACATTTCCTAAGAGCTAAGCATTTCAACTTGTCCCAGGGTTTGCAATCACCACCCGCAAATACCACTTGATACCGAAGCCAACAACTTCTATCAAACAATGAATCAGCCATACAAAGAACACATAATCCTGACCCGGCTCTGGGAATGAAACATTCAGCTATTGATGTTTCCAGATCCTGTTACATTGTAATTGTAAACTTAACTTACATAATTCAAACATTCCCCAAGGTGCCGAATGGAGCCCCTACGATCACACGCTTACAATTGCTTTTCTTCCTAAAAAATATATTCCTTGTGGGGATTTTTTTCTGTTTAGTTGGCGAAAGTAATGGGTTTGTTAAATCGTGCTGCTAACCTGACAACAGTGCTGATTTTATATGTACTGTTTTCAAACTATTAAAAGTGATGCGGTTTGTTTGGATGCTACTTTTAGATTCTTGATTCTAAAATGTAACATAATTGATGTTGAGCTCAGACTCCTGGCGTGAGCTCTCCTTGGTACTGAAGCGATGTCCCCGTTGTCGCCGTGTGGCAGATTACTGCGTATGTTTGGCCTGCTGCTTTAAAGGGTCTCTTGCTTCTCTGTAGTTGATGGTTCAGGGCAGAAAACATAGTTGACTCAAGTCAACACCGCTGACTGATGGTCGATCCGATAACTTATCAATAAATTCAGACCTTTTCAAAACTGTTTCCATTGATTGCTCTGTGAGCCCCACATCTGGACAACAGCTAGAAATATAGGAAAACCATTAGTTAATCAAAATTGATGTTTAAGAAAATAAAAAGTTGACAACTATTCTGATAATCTCTTATTGCAGTCATTCTTTTGAAATTATTTAAGGCACAATCCTCAGCTCCCACTTCTTAATTTGCGATTTTTCTTTGGTTTATATAATCTGACTGCATGTACATGTTGTTATAAACAACTAATCGATGAACGTTAATTGTACTTCAGCAGAATTGTTCTTGACCATCACACTCACACACACTTTTGGGAAAGTGTGTCATGTCAGTCAGGATGTTTTCTGAAACTTAAAATGGACCAACTGCAAAAAAAGGGTTTTCAAGTTGAATCAGCTGGAAGCCGCGATGTAAAGTTACTTCAAGAGATTATGATACAGTCTCAATGACACTCATGTAATAAGGTCAATATGACAAATATAAAGAATAGCATCAGCAAGAACATTGTTTATTCACAGCTTTTCTTTCAGTCGAACACATGAAACTATGTTTCACCAGAAATTCCTTCAGTTCAGAATCCACAAGTGCATAAGTGCAGCAAAGGTCGACAAAAAGTCAAAGTGCTTGCGGTAAGCACTTTAAGTCAGCATGGAAAACGAATCTATCCCTGGTTAAATCCATGCATTTTCATGTTTTTCATAGGCTAGATAGAGTGACCACTGAGTAAACAATCACAACCAAATACTCCCAAGAATTCTGTATCATCCAATACAATTAATTTGCAGTGTTTTTTGATGGGTGTGTAACTGTGAAACCTTTGCAGTCTTTATTTCCTTTTCTACTTTAACTTGTTTTCCTCAACACATGTTTGAAAGAACAAGTTGGGGACTTGTGCAAATGGATGTTAGTACACAGGTCTAATGGCATACGATCTTCCACATTCTGTTCCAGTAACTAAACATTAGAAAACAAAGAAAAAAAATGAGGCGATTAAACCCTGGAGCAGCTCTCACAGCCTTGGCTGCGCATCTCTGCGGGCTCTAACACAGAATAGTGGTGAAACTAAATCTGGACTGGAATAAAGAACAGTCCGTGTTTGTGTGAACATGTAATGTATTTGTCTGCATGCATATTCAGACGGCTTCAATCCAAAGTGCAATAGTTCATGTCAGCCACTGTATAACAAGTGGACGTTGGCACTGTTACTTCACCTATTGGTTTTTGAAACTCGGTTTCTATGCCTCAAGCGTTGCCCTTTGTCCGCTGCCCCCTTGGCTTTTGGCCATCGCAGTTATGCCTTTTGGTTAAAACCATCTTGGCTTTTTTAAAGATTTTGAAGTGACATAAGAGGGTGGAGCAAAGTTCAATCCAACCAGGACAAAAGCTGTAAGATGAAAACACGGCAACTAACAGAGTATACAAAGCATCGGTACAGACCTGTCAATCATAAAGGTAGTTATACCCTAATGAATAGCTGGCTTCACTGTACACAGACCTAAGTTACAAAATGAACATCATAATGAATTGAAGAACACTTGAGCCCAGAGGTGTCGCCCCCATCTGGCCATTAGAAAGAACCCAAAGACACTTGAATGGAGGCTCACATTTTTGAAGAGGGGAACTGGAGCATGAATGTCTCATATTAATATAAGCCACACTGTGTCCCTTTTCTAAATGGTTTACCTTTTGTTTTTACAAGACAATCAGCAAACAACATTTAATATTAAGCAACTTCGTGAATTTGAATTGTGGCCTAAAAGCTCTCAAGGTTTTTTGTAGCAATGGAACTTGACACTGCAGTAACCTGCTTCCAGTCTATTTATTATCCAGTAGACAGACATATTTCCCATGTCGTCTGACTGCAGTCTAACTCAGAATGACAGATATTCAACCTTTTATGCACTATGACATTTTGTAATGAAAAATAAATAGGTTGGAGGCACAGACTCACCACTGTAGAAATATTGTCGTGAGGAATGGGATTTGAGAAAATTTTGCTTTATTTTAAACAGTTTCTTAACTTAGTGTGAAGCACATGACTACTACAGATTCAAGAACGAAAAGAATCAAAAGAAGAGCCAAGAAGCAGAAGGACAGAGCTAAAGGCATGAAATAGGGGAAATATAGTTGCATGATCAATTTTGAGTACAACAAGGTTTAGGGACGCAGTCCTTGGTTTTCTTTAATGGTTTACTTTCAATGAAAACCATTTCTTTCATATAAATGTCTTTATTATCAAATTGTTTTAATAATGAAGAGCTGTGTATTATGAATTGAATTCATTATTAAAAAGGCTTTCCTTTTTCGCTTACTGTATCATGTGTTTTGGAAGTGGTTCTCAATGTTCTTCCAAATCTGCTGAGATTTACACTTAGTCACTCATTACTAGTTATGCTACACAGTTTTATTCAAATTAGTACAAAAAAAAACCTAAAACTGAAAAATTGACTGATCATCATTAAAATGGCAAAGTAAATGTTAAATTGCGTCCTTTGTTTTTATAATTGTACACACATATTAAAAATTGGAAGAAATAGAAAGAAAATGGTTTATAATAATTATTGTATCCCTTTTTTCAGCAACAATATCATCTTTCCTCAGCAGGTCCGTGGGTTCAAATCACACAAGCCTGGTTTTGTGCGTTTGGAAGTCAAAGTAGGTATGTGCAAAGAGAAGACTGGCCCTATTGTGTGCGTCTGGTTGCAGAGTGCAGATCCTTGTTAACCTTTGGAATCTGGCGCAGTATCAGGCTGGCAGGAACACAAGGGTTGGCACCTGCCTTTTGATATGCCCGGACAAGGAGGAACGTGGAACGTGTCTCGTGCACTTGTCTACAGATACACATGAGCAGAGATACTCCTTTTTTCTAATACCTTGTAAACATGGAGATTTATGATCATCTTGACTGGGCATTGTATCATTATTTTTCAGCTGCACTGACTGGAAATGAAACACAGGTAGTTTATTAAAAAACATGGACTAAATAAACATTTCTGAGCTAACATGTCAATGTTGACGTCACACCAGCCAGACATTATTTTAAATATTGAGTGGGTGCATAGCCATTTTTAGTGGCACTCCAATATGACCAAAGGTTTGTCTGTCTGTTCCCTGTGATATGTATTTTTCTAGTCTGGAGAAGGATTTCATGGTCTGCTGAGTTAAAAGCAGTACTAGAGCCCCAGGGTGACTGTTTTGTCTGTCTGCCACTAGTGCCAAGGCGGGCTCATTTTATCATTTACTGACCTGAGACAACCCTCCGCTGTTATAATTGATTACCAACCTAAAAATGGGACATATTTGCCACACTATGGTTGCTCCCTTGTATTCTTACTTGTGCTGCTTTCGCCTTGATATTGTGCCAGTTCCCCTTATAAAACTGTCTGGCCCAGTGCCAGAAGCTCTTAAGGTACCCTCAAATGGCTCCTCGAGAACCGCAGGTGTTCTTGCTAGTTGTGATCATTTCCTCACCCCCTTCCGCACATAAATGCGCACTGGTCAGAGGATTCACACACCCAGGGGGTTCTGCATTAGAATGGTTGAACTAGGGCCAGGAATTGGATCCTGAGAGGCGCGGTGCTCTATTTTGAGTTTGAAAGCACAGCGCTGTAGCATTATGGCCATCATCTGGTAACAATGACACAGCAGAACCAAACAGCACTAGGAGGACCGTGTAGGCCGCTGCAGCGACAAGTCCACAATGACAAAGCATGAGACCAGAGGATGTGCCTGAAGAACATGGAAATGCACTGCAAGTAAAACATTGATGTACTTAGATGATTTTTGCGTCATCAATGGCCAAATTTAAAAATAAAACAGCCAGCATTTAACAGTTTAAGGGGCAAGTCAGTGAAGCATGCTTACGTGTCCTAGCCTGCACAAAAAATAACCTGCATCAGGCTCCGCTCAGCGGGGCCATAGTGTCCGCGCCCGCCCCCCCTTCCCACCAAATGTCTAAACCATGGTTACACCCTTGTGTAAATAATGGACATCTATTGATTCCAAAGTTATTTCACAAATACAGTGATCAACATTCACACATTAAAACTAGAGAGTAGATGCAAGGTATTGCAGAAAACATATCCCCTCTAGCAGCTGGTATTTTGAATTTTCAGGTAAGCAGCCGCATCAAATGGCTCTCATAAAGAGACGTGGCAATCATTGATAGTACCTAACAAAATAAGTTAGGTACTATGATACGTTACTTCTATCTGTTTGTGAGCGAAAGCACGTGTACAGCGCACTCACGTGGATATTAAGAGTGGAACGTAAAATGTGTTAGCTTCAGAGACTCTTTTCTCATGCCAAGTGATGGTTGGCGAAGTCCTGGTTTTGCAAAACTTTATGCGCCATCTCGCGCCCCCTCTTCCACAAAACAAGCTCATTGATAGCAGGTTTGTGCTGCATCCCAGCGGGCCGTCAATGGTCATAATTACTCCCTTTCTCATCCATACTATTGTATGCCTTAAATTGAACAGGTGTTCCTAATAATCCTTTAGGTGAGTGTATATGTATATAAATCAAGTGCGGAGTAGGGTGATTATCTTGTTTTACCATTTCATTTTTGTTTTACCAGATGAGAAGGGATGCAGGTTAAAGACAATTAGCCAGAAGATGTGCACGGTTTGAACAAAGCCTTCCTGCTCGCTAAGAGGCCACGTTTGACGTCCCCCCCCTTGACATGTAACGCAATCTTTTAAATAAAAAAAGAAACAGTATGTACATCACATATAGATGACATCAACTTATAACATTTACATCCACATTTCTTTCAAATAAAAAAATATATAGCATGCAATATATATTATTTTCTGTATTAAGGTTGGATAAATCTTAACGTGAATGTTTAGAATTTGCCACGTGAGCAGATGCTATTATAATCATTGGCTTTAACGGGGATAACTGATTGGAGGACCATATGTCGTAAAGATCAGTTTTCTGATATGGCATCAGTTGACACTGTAAACTCCAGTACAGATCTGGACAGCGTTAGTGGTCCACAGAATGACAGAAGTACCTCCAATGACTGATGAAAAACAGAGCTTTCTTACAGTCACATCACTTGAGCTACAGCGTAGAACTGACCTCCCAAGAACACTTACTGTGAACTAGAAGGGAGATATGCAGCGTATACAATACATTTAAACCTACCTGGTTGCATTCACATGGTTTCACACAAAGATACAAGGGTGGGCGCATTGTTTAATTAATGCCAACAATGGTTTTAGCTGGTTACTTAGTGCTCAACCACTTTACTCTGACAGGGATACTTTCTACTGAACATAGATAAAGATGAATACAGATCATTGATAGATAGACTGTTGTGCTGCTCCCTGGTAAATGTTAACCTAGTAGTTATATTATGATTGAGGAGGGTAACTTTTCTATAACATCTAGATCAATTGTTAATGCTCTGGCAAGAGCAAATAGCTTTGTTTTTCTATTTGATTACATTCATTTTTTAATTTAGTACAATATGAGATTTACAAGAAATTTAACTGCTACTGTGTAAATACTGCACTAAAACAGTTGCGTAATACACTACTTTTGAATTAATGATAGAATTTTGCACCTTACAATGAGATTAAATAGTGGAGATTCTTGCTATTCAAAAAGTAATGTTATCAGTGCAGCTGACGACACAAATAGCAGTCTTTTGTTGCTGGTAGGCCTGCACATGGCTATGGTATGGACTACTATTTGGTCAGGGTTTGCTATTGCTGCTTCAGTGACACAAATGTCTTGTGTGTCATATAATCAATGTGTAGTTTTTTGATTCTCCTATAAATAACACGTCAAGGTCATACTGGGAAGACTAGAATAACCGTCTGGTTCTGCTTTGCAAGTGATGACACTTGTGGCTTACAGTGTGCCTTAATATAGATTCCAGAGGGGAAAACTAAAAATCAAAGCCAGTTTATTTGAAATCCTCAGCCTGCCCACTACTGTCCTGCTCAGACAATGGCCGAACGAGTATCTGAACGTAGTTTCAGGGTGTTTGCAGAGAAACCCAAACTAAGCCTCCCACAGTTTGTACCATCCTTTGTGTGTAAGGATGCAGGAATGCATTACACAAAAACAATTCTGTGGTTTATCTGCAGAACATGTTGCAGGCATTCACGTTGATCTGGAAAAATGGTTGAGTCACTGTGCCATCCTGGTAATGAACCTTGCTGTCTTGTTGCTTAAAATAGAATGACGAGCATGGGGAATTCTTCATTTCAGCAATGCTTTCAACCGCATGAGCAAATCCAAACTTTTCCCCTCTGACAAAGAGCAAAACTTTTTTCTTCTCTTTTTCACTGGTTGTTGTCCAAATGCATTGCGAGGGCAACGCAACAGTAATGGTTTAAAGCATCAACATTTGTGTGAGCAAATGGAAGTCAGAGGCATGAACTGCACAGACAAAAACAAAAAGGCCAAAAGGAATGCATTCGCTATACCAACTCAAACAAATTCTACTTTTCTCTACATGACACGACAAACACGCCCCATCTTTGTTTTTGTTCTGCAAGCTATAGCACATATGGGGTGTGCTGAAATCCTGACTTTGCGAGCCAGAGACAGAGCATGTAAACAGTATGAAAAGGTCCTGCACTCCCAAAGAAGGACTTTTGTTCCAGCGTGAACAGGTTCTTGGCTCCCTCCCTTTGAATGACGGATTGGATAGTCAAAACTCTTTATCTGGCATGGCCTGCAGAAAAATAGAACAATATTGGGCGCTGTCAATTTGTCAGGGTATTCCATTACGTTACAATGTCGAGGATCGGATTTAAATGTGAGCTGAGTCATTTGAGTTTGCAAAATACGGTTTCTTAAATATCGTCTAATACCGGTCAGTAAGCCTAAGGGTTGCTTGAGCTCATAGGTTATGTAAAATATTTTTTTAAATCGCATTAACACATGCCTCAATTAGTGGGAACATTGAGTCAACCGCATTGCCCAGTTGCTGTGACAAAGGCGTATCACCCGGTAACTTCACAAAGGCCGTAACATCCAGGGTTTTTTAAAAGCTCATTATTTCCTCATGTCATTTTAACTTGTTATTTTTCCTTCATTGCGCTGACAGGGATAACATACAACCATGTTTATACCAGGCCATGGTTGTGAATACCGTGTAATCAGATAAACTAAATTACAGTAAGTAAAGATTAACCGGATTGCTCCACATTAGCAGCATCAATCCGAAGCAGTAATATGATTTCATGTCTGTGCAAACTATGGCAAATTCCTCGTTATTGAAAACACACTCCGCAGTAAACCTTTTTCAGATTGTGGTCACAAACTCTCCTCTGACAGTGGTGCAGTCAACCTGTTTGACGAACACCTAAAACGCTAACAATGTCTATTCAAAGATTTATTTCTACTGAGTCGATTAGACTCGCCCACTCAACACTTACTCATCATCCTGTCACCCCACACACACACACACACACTTAATACAAAGCATTTGTTTTGAAATGCATTAGGAGTTCCACAACTTTCCTCAAAGAAATCTGTTGATAAATTAAAGTAGATTAAGGCCGCGTTATAACAGCCCCACCATGTCGGATGTGCTACTCGCCCGTTTCAGTCCCCATGAGTCCATTAAACGAGACCCTCATTCAGTAGGACATTTTTTGATTCTCTTTTGACTGTAAAGGCCCACAGGAAAGAACATATTCAGAATGTAATAGGGAATTTTCTATTGATGCACAACAGGTTTAACTAACAAATGTGTCCTTGAACTTTCACCAATTTGTTGAAATATATATATGTCAAGTACATTCGTGTAGTCTGTTTTGTTTTATGGGTGAGTAGACAGTGAAAGATCTCGTCAGTCAAGATACTGACGAGATCTTTCATCAATGGTCATATTTCACTATGTCGTTTTTTGTTGTTGCTATGGAGATATTCTTTGTTATGATACACACTAATTTCACAATAACCCTTCATCACTGTCAGAACTACAGTATTTGCCAGGTATTGCTGCCACAGCACCAGGTGTAGCACGCTGCCTGGAAAACAAGCTCCAAGGAGTTTATGATGGTCAGTAAAGCAACATCTGTAGTGGGTTTTTTTCACTTTACATCCGATAAATTACGGGTGTCTCAGCCGTTTGCTATGCTTCCAACACTGACAGAAAGGCCTGCTAGTAGGAACATAATATGTGTTCAATCTAATAAAGCTTGTCCTATCCTCACACTTGTTCCTCTCGCTCATGAAGATCTGGTAGCATGCTCCAAATAAACACGGAGAAGCATTTCATCAATACTTCAGGGTCTAAGGTCGTCTTGCTGGTCAAAACAACCCTGCTTTTTTTTTCGTCTTTTCTGCTTTATTAGATTGTTATGCTTGATTTGACAGAGGAACGAGAAAAGGGTGAAAGAGGGTGACGATGCTGCTACGTCTCCTTTAGGGGGAGTGGGGATGAAACACAGGACACTGAGAAATTTGAAATAGACAAGAAAAGTTTACACTACTTGGGTTCTTGTTTCTTCAACAAAAGGTTTACACTCAGTGGGGGATGACAGGAAATGTGGTTGAGCCAAACAAAATAAATCAATACAACAAAAACTAGGTCTTGGAAACAAAAAATAGCTGCACATGCTTCTCTAATACATCTTGGCAAAAACAACGCTGAGGGGGCATCAACCAATAAATTGTGTTTCTAGAAAAAAACAACCGTGTGCAAGTACCAATGTGAAAGGCAACCCATAGGTACCAGGTCCTCAACCTCCCAGCATAAACTACTGCAAATGCCAGTTTCACCATCCAGGCACACAAGCAACACTATCTTCCTGTACGCTTCTGCCTTCCTTTTATTTCTGAGCCCCGCCTTTCTGATTGGCCAGCACAGGTGGAACCCAATCACCGGGATTGCACCTAATTGGGGCTGGACTGAGTACTCCAGCATGCTGTGACTGCAGGCATTGAGGTAGTTGCTGGCTGAATCAGATTTGTTTTGGCCACTGGCTGTGGCAAATCTCTTTGTGTGTGTATGTGGCCCTGGGATTCAGCTACTTTAGCCACATGTAACGTCATTCCCATCCCACCCTAAAACTTGAAATATCAATCCGGATGCATTTCTTTAATACATCATTTAACATTAAGGGGGATTTTAAACACAACACAGTCAACTTTAAGAACTCCCATCTTCCCGGTGATCTTCAATCGATCACTGGAGCTGTGTGAAGTCCCCTCCCTGCTTCAAATGTTCCGCCATCATCTCGGTCCCCATGAAAGGCAGTTTCTGCAAACGGGTCGGTGGATGTTGTGTGGATGTGCGTATATGTCACTCACCAGGGACATATGCACAGATTCTGTTCAACACCATCACCCCGGGGTTACTTGAACCCAAACAGGACGCGGAATGGGAAAAATCACATCCAGCACTCGGACAATCAGCACCGGCGTTCCCCAGGGCTGTGTGCTCTCCCCACTGCTCTTCTCCCTTTACAACAGCGACTGTACCTCATCAGGTGGTGTATTTAGTACAACCTGGAGCCAAACCAGCTCAAAACT
Organism: Gasterosteus aculeatus; assembly: GCF_964276395.1. Classification (NCBI taxonomy): domain Eukaryota; kingdom Metazoa; phylum Chordata; class Actinopteri; order Perciformes; family Gasterosteidae; genus Gasterosteus; species Gasterosteus aculeatus. Next base: position 6,412,931 of record NC_135704.1, on the reverse strand, counting down.
GTGACACTGTGGACTTCAAAAAGTGAACCTTGACACAAATTATTAGAAATCTTCTATAAAACCTTGTTCTATGTGTACATATTGATTTTAAATTATTTACCAATAATTTACATGAAAGTGAGTAAAAAACATTCACATTCATTTAACAGACTGACTGCGTGTGAGATGTAGGGTGAGGAAAATATAGAATATAGCAACTCACTGTCTGGGTAAACAGAAAAGCCAAACTATTTTTATTAGTCAGTTCAATCTCTATGGAGACTTGGGGTGGGGATGGAACCTCCTGTATCGAAACCTGGCATGTCCTGATCGGAAACCGGTGGGGATTTCTCTGTCTGAAAGAGAGAGCTCCCATAGTGACGGCAGACATCTCTGAGGCATGAGGTCATCAGTTGAAAAAAGAATCTATTGATTTTTATTTTTTGGTCATTATAAAATGTAAAAATGTCTTTTGTATGTTCCTAAGACAGATATAATTGACCCTATATTTTGTGGTTAAATGTTTAGAATTGTACACACTTCACATATGTACATGGTTGAGTTGATTTCTATTGCTCTAAGGCACCTGAAACTAAAGGCAGGGCCCTCCCACTTAAATCTTAAGCCTTGGGAGAACAATAATACAGTAAGTAATTCCAGAACTGCCTTCAATCAATGATTCAGTGCAAAGAGACAAGAACAACTTATAGAAAAGGCAGGAATGATGAATGAGAAAACTGTCACTTGTGGGGCCCAGGGATCACAGCTCCTCTACATCAAGCTCAAAAGCTGTCTGATATTTAGTGCAAGCTGTATTTCAAACTTCACCACACAGGAATTTCGGAGTCCATCCCTTGCCTCGCTATAAAAACGAATTCCACTGTGGACCAAATGCACGAATAACTGTATGTGTTCTATAGTGCAAATAGAAGACAAGAAAAGGGCTTTAAAAAAGGAGACATATGTTCATTTTAAGACTCATACGTGTATATGTATATGTTTTCCACCTTAACACGTTCACATGCTTTGATGTTAGAAAAGCATATAGTTGTTCGTATTGTGTGAATATTCCTGTATTCACCTTGTGTCTGAAATGTTCCGTTTACGCACCCCTCCACTTCCCATACCAATATTTTGCACGAGTCCAATGTAATACTGGCCCAGGTTGTATTTGCGCAAACCAAAAGCTTTTTCCCAATTCTTGCCGGGTTCTAGTGCCTTCGAAGCCTGGGACGCAATGTAGACAATTGTACTTAACTGCTGAGCCGACTACGACGTTTTTTGCCGTGGGGGGGCGGCAAACCGCGAAACATTCAAACGAGTTGTACCTCTGCTCAATGGAATGTTCCTGAATTTGATTTTGGATTTGGAGCTATTCATGATTTTTGTGTTATGCTTTATTTATGCTACGCTAGCTACTACTGAAGTATATATTCATATCTCTTAAGATGTCCAACTATTTATGTTACATAATATTACATCTATACACAAACCCATGGCTAAAAAGAACAAGTTGTGCTTAGACAGGGGTCATTTATTTCTTGGCAGGGTGCAGTGACTTTCCGGGGTCCCATCATCACCATTCGGTTCCCAAGTAACCTTATTTGCCCCACTCTTAATGCCCCATGGATAACAAATCTCCACTCCTCAAATGGACTGAAAAAGTATCGCACACTATCTCTTTTCGCCACAACAACCGCTTTAGCGACGCTCCAAAAACATTTACGTAGGCGCATCTCTGGCAGCAGCATGCCTGTAAATAAATGATTACCAGCTCTGGTTGCAGCTCCTCTGGCATTCCCTTGTGTCCTATTACCGTCCCATGTCAGTAGAATGCTAATGTGCTTGTACAGCTTCATCCAACATGCTGGGAATGTCGGGGACACCAGCCTGAGCATGAGGAGGGTCCCCTGTTGGAATGTTTTCCTAGGTGTCATTTGCTCATTCCTTCCACTGTTTTTGAGTGCAGGGGTTTAGGGGAGCTCAAGCACACTGGAATAGTACTGCACAGTGTACGTTGTGTAACCTTTGGCATGAAAATATTGACCTACACCGTCAGAGCTTCTGCTGAGGCTCAGTTATAAATAAACAAAAGAGGTACACTAAGAATTTGTTTACTTTTGGCAATGTTTATTTCTGCATCTGAGATCAGTTGAATTAGAATGATTTATTACAAAATGTAAATAGTTTTTTTTTCCATGGTAAATATATATTCAAGAATATTATTCACCATCGTTGGAAGACGGAGAGCTGACCTTTTACACAGTACATCAATGTCAAAACAACTGCAGAACCACGATCGTCCATTTACATTTCATGAAGTGCGGTTGAAAGAATCCCAAGGTCCATCAAGTCTAATTTGTAGCACTCAAAGGTTGGTTTCATCCGCAGTATTATTGTGTGTTTATATGCTTCTTGCACAAGCAAATAAACCAATAGCCATAACAGATCTTTTTAGTTTCCATGGTAATCTCATGTCAAAATATGTATTCCAAATGATTGTCAGTACTGTGAAAACCATCACAATATGCAATAAGCCCATGAATTAATTTGCACAGATAAATGCAGTACATGGAGAATGTACAATTCATTCTTGAACTTGGAAACATCAGTATATAAAACTGTACCACCTTCTAGGTTGAAATTAGAATGAAAAGAAAAGCGACAAAGACAAAAAGGCATGACAGGAAAACCCTGTTGGTACGACCTGTCAATCACAAGATAGCCACACCAGGAAGCATACTGTTGCCACCGGCAACATAAGGAGGGACACAACAGACAAAGGTGACTGAACACAGAACAAGCGTATGGCGCAGCTCTAACTGAAGCACTTGGTCTGGTGGAAGGCAGCAGGTCAGAGAGCAGGTCAGAGAGCAAGCAGGGAGGCGCTTATATTGGTGAAACTACACCGATAGCCAGGTGCCCTCAATCACTCATTAGGGAGCTGCACCTAGAACTCAAGACATGTCAGTATATGGAACAATACCCTGTCTATTTTACTGAGAAAAAAAATGTATTGAAAAGCACTTTAAACTTTAATTGTAAAACTACATCAACTAAAAATCAAATTCACTGTTTATTCAAGAAGAGCATTTGCGTCCTGCTGGTCATAAAATAAAATGAAACAATTACACTCAATTGGCTTATCTTTTAAAATCATAGCTACCTATAGTGGGTTCAAAAGTGAAATAACTGTTGATATTATTACTATCACTACACACTTTACTTCCTCTATTATAGTGACTGCTTTGGAACCAGACAAAATAAATAGTGGCAATGGTTTTATTAATATGAAAGAAAACCTAAGATGTTTTTGTTATAATGAGTAACCTGGCCGTTTTAGTGCCTTGATCATGTGGACACTCATGTGCTCTCTTATCTCCTAATCCTTCTGTGAGTGCTTTTATAGATTAATAAATTTTCAAAGTTTACGAGCCCTCTTCCCTTAAACAGCAGCATTTTGTGGCTGATACCTCTACACAGTACACAAAACCTCTGCTTATTTTCATTATATTCTCCTAAACAAAACGTTGTACATACCTTTTGCAATAACATTGATCTCCAAACGACAAGACTTAAAAAATGGATTTTTTTGCTTGAAAAAAATAAACAGTGGTTTTCTTCCATGAATAACAATAACGTATATTGTGGGGGGTTTTCTAATCCTTTTGGATATAGACAGCGCTGAACTTATTCATCTAAATGGTTTTATAAATTGCAGCTGATAAAATATTTCAATGATGGTCTTAATGTCAGCCAGCGAAACTGCAGACTGCCAACTATAAGTGAAAAGCTGAAGGTTTATTATCCCCTGTATTTTCTTAACGGTTTTATTCCCATCTCTGAGGCCTGATAGCGTTGGAGACACAAAACCTTGGTTTGTGCAAGAACACATCAACATAGAAACAGAAAGTGTTCAAATTGTGAAAATACTATTCACTGCAATTTCAGCATCCAAAGGGTTATGTATCATAATATTATACGGCATAAATGTATGGCATTTCTGCGTCTAGTATAATTCATATATCTAGTGCTAGTGACTGACCTCCACTATTGTCTTAAAAAAACTGCTGACCACATGACAGGCAACGCTCAACATGAGAGTAAACACAGACATTGTTCTTTGTCCTGTAACAACATAATTAAAGCTAAGCTACTTTTTCAGTCTCTTGAAAGTAGGTCCATTTTAGGTCAATTTAAGTGTAAACAAGTTCCTGCTAGGGGATTTCCAAAAACTGCTCTGTTCCCTTTGTTACTGTATAAGGACATCATTTCCACTGTGCATAGGCAGGGTGGGGAGGGGGGGGGGGGGGGGTACATCAATCACATATAATATTTCTTCTCAACAATGTTCTGCTACTGTCCTGCCACAATAGCCTAGAGGTATAAGCAGAGGTGTCAAAAGTATTCACATTCATTACTCAAGTACAGATAATAGGGTTTAAAAAGACTCCTGTAGAAGTTGAAGTATCGACTCAAGCTTTTTACTTAAGTAAAAGTATAAAAGTAGTGGTTTCAAAACTACTTAAAGCATAAAAGTAACGGCACGGTGGGCGGACACGGAGTTTGCGGCTTCATCACCAACCCTAACACACCGCCGCCACGGTAAAACCCGCAGAGCGCCTCAGGTTACAAGCGGACGAGGCAGAGAGCGAGGGAGAGAAATATATCCTTAATGGTGGCCTTGACAGAAAGAAACTCACAGAAAAAAAAACTCCAGTAACTACTGCATTAGCAACGGTTGGTCTGGATGTTTGCAGCATGGCAAACACAACACTAGAGATTAGGTGTCTGTCAAAGTAGTTTTTCTGTATATATCTTAATTTACAGTTAATACCATACAATCATGGGAAAATGAAGGATCTGGATCTGGTCTCTCCTTTGATTTTCTCTCCAGTTCATTTATCCGATTGGCTTCACACCTCAGATGAATTTCTGAGAAGCCAGGGGAGTGCCAAGTGTAAGCGGTTTAGATACAGGACATATTCTGTTTTGAAATGCAACCCTTTTAACTGTTACATCTATGATTGCTCTATGTTACAAAGATCCGTGTCATTGACACACATTGACCTTTGGGATAAATTAAACCAACATAGTCCCAGGCTCATGACACATACCATAAAATTGCCCCATGTATAGCCCCGTATAATTTTAAATGACTTATTTGTCAATAATGGAAAGAACAGTGACTTACATGGATCAAAATCCAGGCCAAAGGTTTTGAACATTTGGAAATAAAATGTAACCCGAGTTTTTGTCTGAATGCATTAAGGTTTGTAAGTATATTTGCAAAACTTCAGCGAGTCAAGTGCGGTTGTTGAACGGCACAATATCAAATAGTTTACTGCTCTTTTTCTGCAACTCACACCACGCAGGGTCCAAAATTACATTACATTACATGTAATTTAGCTGACGCTTTTATCCAAAGTGACTTACAATAAGTGCATTCAACCATAGGGGTACAAACTCAGAAGAACAGGAAACAAGAAAGTGCAATTTCCTCAAATAAGCCAATTTACAATTTGCAAATTTGCAATTTGAGTGGCGTTATAAGTACAATTTAAGTGCTATCACTTGATGTTTAGCAAATAACTTGCTAAACATCACTTGTCTCCAGCGTAAATTGCCTTACCTCCAATCACATGAATATGTTGTATAGAAAGTGTTAATTACCTACTGTAACGGACTGACATGTTCTGAGAGCGAGGTTACACATTTACTGAGTTTAGGTCAGTGAAGATGTATGTGTCAAAGTCGAGGTGGGTCAAAGTAACGGGGCGCCGGGGGCGTTGTTTGAGTTCTTGTGATGGAAAACGGCTGTTTTGTTTGGCCGTAGGCTACGGTTGCCACAGTAGCCTGTTTCATAATGAAATCCTAAGAAGATCACGTTGTCCAGAGCGTCATCAGCGAGAGTCGTAACACTACGTTTCCTGAAGGCAACGCAGTGAAAGAATGTTTTCATCCTTCCTGTTAAATTGTCACTCTTTAGAACTCATTTGCTACTACCCTAAGCCAGATCAGGGACAAAATTCTGAAAGTGAAAATATGCTAACTGAGAAAAGAAAATATATCACAAAGTGAGAAATTTGAATTTGATTCTCTAAAATGTTCTTGTATTCTCATTTTCACCACAACTCAAGCATTCATGTTTAATTTGTTTTTTCAAACATGGATTTAGCTCCATTTGCCAGCAATATTGGAATTTACCTAAAATAAAATAATAAAAAGGGTTTTGCAAAACCTTTCAGTTGGAAATATAGACATTTCTAAGTCATTCTTGTTGTTGTGTGTATAATTGCAAATGACTGTTTACTAGGCAATAATTATTTATTTTTCATACATGTTCTTTCAAACCCCAAGGTTGACCATGAAAAGGTACTACTGTTTAATTCCATTAAGTGTTGTTGGGATATCAATGTCCACAACTCGCTGTAGATTAATAAAGGTCCTACACTTTTGAATATTGAAAAGCTAATAATTGTAAACATTCACAGTGATGCACAAAGTTTATATTGCTGTTTATATAAAAAAGAAGAACCTTGAGTCCAAAGCCATCTGGCTGAGCGATTGTTTTTGTGGCCTGTAAAACAGGACCTTAAGGTTGCGATTTTAATAAAAAAACAACTCAAATATCTATTGTGTCGAGACAGAAACCACAACATCTGGAAACAAAGAAAAACAAACGCTTGAACAATGTCAGTAAATGCTAACATCCTGTCAGGGTACATGTATTTATTTACCTCATATGTAAATGACCACAAACAACTACAAAAGTGCATTATGCTGTATGTTACTTAAAAAACATGTATCAACTGGCATGTCACAGCAAGTTGCAGAATTATATAATTGTATGACCTCTTTTTTTTTCATGATTCAGGCCTCTTCTGTTAACGCACTCATCAGCTGTATTTTAAGCAGGACTATATCCGTAAACCAGAGGGGAGTCGGATTAAGTGGGAGAGGGAGATTTGGAGAGGAAAGTCTTGACGACTCTGGAGACCGAGCCAGACCCAATTCAATTTTTCATCCTGGCAGGCATCTTGCCAGACTAGTCAAACCTGCACATCTGGGTAAAGACAGTAACCCCTGACTACCAGCAGATCTTTAAAAGTATCAAGAACTTTTGCATTTGATTCCCTGAGGCCCAAATTTAATCTACATTAGGTCTGGAATATGTTTTCTGGTATAAACTACAAGTTAGACTAGTGCAACAGTGGATCCTGCATGCAGGAGGCTGTTCATTCTCTTTTCATGGAGTTTCTATCGGCACCATTAAAGCTATTATTAACACTGCTCCTACTGCTAGCAACAGAAATTAGCAAGCTCACAGACTCAATTTTAGCGTCAATTTTAGCACAACTTGAAATCTATTCATTATTTTTTAATCGTTACATATGTCAGAATTGCATGAACGGAATCACAGGGAACAGACTCTTTTGATTCAGGCAAATTGCATTCATATGTAAGTCCACATCGTAACCATTTAATTAAAGTAAATCCATTTTTAACATTTGTTTCTTGGATTTGGTGCTAAATCTTTACCACTTAAGAACCGATAACAATGATGAAAATACCTACAAAATAAAGATGGTGTTCCTTCAGGACCTTGAAAATAACATTAAAGATAATATACTGTCGCTTAGTCTTTTAGTCTTCTGCAAAAAGTCTTTGGCGATTGGAAGATGATTTCTGTTGTTGAAACTGCTGAGAGACATCCTCCTTCTTAATGTTCCATGTATACTCTTTTTGTTTGTCGTTTTATGAATTTATGATTATCAAAGGTGACAAGAGGTAGTTGTACACAGCCGTAGTAAGCATGGAAATTGCCCACATTTAATTCCATGATGATTGTAAAAGCCCTTATACACTTAATTTATTTTACTAATGACTTAAGTGTTCATTTATTGTTTTCTTACTTCCGATTTAGGATTAGAACATTTTTAGGTTCCTGTATTCCAGATGATGTACACCAGTTCCATTTAGAATACACTGTTGTTCTGTTTCTTCCCTTGAACAATCTCATTCTTTCAAGTGTAAAAGGCCCCAACCTGCCAGTTGTCCTGGGTTGGGTTTGGCCAGTCACTGTCGGCACACTATGTGGGACACGAGCCACCAACCATAGTAATAATCAAAGTCGTTGGCGAGAGCCTTCAAGATAGTCACTCTTGACATTCATTCTCAGGAATTAGCAGTCCAGAGATTATTTCATTACATTTGAGAGGTGGTGAGAAAGAGACCTTGTGGGATGCTCATTTCACTCTATCTCTAGGAAGGCACTGTCACATTGTGGTTTTATTTCCTGTCTCATTTTGTAGTTTTCTGCCTCCTGTCTCCCTGGGTAACTTCCTGCCTTGTCCTTTCATCCCCTGTGATTGTCTGATTGTTTCCACCTGTGTCCAATCACCTGCACCTCCCTAGTGTATTTAAGCAGTGTGTGTCTCGTCACTTGTTGCGTCATTGCCGAATGTCCTGGATGTTTCTAGTTCCTGCCTGCCTTTTTGCCCTGGTTCCTGTGTGCGTTTTTGCCCCTTGGCCTTTTTGCTTTTGGTATTTTTGATTATTAAAGTCTTTTTGTTTTAAAAGTCTGCGTTTGAGTCCTGTCTTCCCCGCATCCCTGACTGGTACAGGATTTGTTTTAGTGGCAAAGGCATAATTTGCAACACTCTCCCAAAAAACAACAACAACACAAGGACTAATAGCAATATTCCCTCTATTTCATTACTTATGGACCACTTTGTGTGCCTGGGTCTCTTTTCCGAGATGAGGTTGAGGTTGTGACAACATAGTGTTACCCCTTCAGAATAAAGTTACTTGTTGGAGGTTGAGGAAGCACCAGGGCGGTCGGTTTGAAACAAGAAACCAACAGAGGCCTCCAGTGTGAAACTTTGGTACATAGATGGATGAATATGATGCAAAGGGGAGAGGGTGTTTTTGTTAAATGTATGTTAGATCATTCACATTGTTGTATTTTCAGCTATTTGTCCAGAGGCACCACACATTCTGCATCTTGAGAACAGACCAACAGAGAGATAATGAGAGAGAAGGAGAGAGAGAGAGAGCTTGCGTGCATCGTGCGACTAAATGTAATCCTCAGCTGAAGGTAAGCTTGATCTTAATGTTACCATCTCTCTATATTGCTACCTTCCTTCCACTGTGAATTTCCACACACTTATCTCCCTTCCTTCCTCCCTTTCCCTCCCAATTAGGCATATTTACTTCCCAAACCCTAATCTCTAAACCATCGGCAGAGGCTTGAGCCTGGGCTCCTTGATGCAGATCTCTACCTCCGAGCCCCCCTCTGTCTGCTCTGCTTCACCCGGCCTTTTCTTCTGCCCGATGAGGTAATGTTCGAACCATTCCTCTCCACAACTTTGTGTGATACAAGCCCGAACAGAGGGGAGCCAAGCCTCTGTTCACACATGAGATCAAGATAGTCAGGGGCATGTTTCCACAGATTGCCCTTGGGACTGTGTCTGTGTAGGTGTGTCTGCGTATGCGAGAGTCACACAAACACTCAGGAGACCAAGCTCGTTATTATCACGACGCTAATGATAATGCAGATAAGTCTTTCATTAGATGCTGTTTTGAAAACTCCATTGTCACGAGAAAGGAATCTTAAATGACTCTGAGGGCCTTAATTAAAGAAATGCAGCACATTGTATGGGATTCCCGTTGGGGGATCCAGGACAACACATACTCCATCATACTTGTTCATTTGCGTTTGTTGATTGTAAACAATGTCTCAATGTTACAACAGGATGCACATCCTGAAGCCAGTCAGGTTCCCGAAAAGGTTTCTTTTGTCTGAGTTGTCGTCAGGAATTTCTGGCTGCGGTAAATACAACTTTAATAGTTCAAATTTAGGGGTTCATTACGGCTTGCAAGGTACAATGTACAACACAAGTCGCCTTTTTCTTGCCCACCTTATGGTCACCTTTATAAACACAAAAGGCACATTCGGGAAGCAGAGACCTCTGCCGATGCTGTTTATAAATAACTGAAAAATCATGCATGTAACCGGTAGGTGATTATTTTAATGGGCCCTTCTCCACGCAACAGCCTTCCAACAAGCTCCAGCAAAATCTGGCTAGTGGTTTAAAAAAATGTCTTGCTGACGAACAGCGAAGCATTAAAAATAGTATTTAACCTGGTTGTTTGAAAAACAACAGTGAGTTCAACAGCTAGATATTGAACCATCATTTTTTGCCAGTTTTAGAACAGACCAAATTTGCCTAATTAACCTCCTCTCCAACACAAGCGATTATGTAATTCAAGCTTTACTCCTTCCAGATGAGGCAATTAGTTAGTCAGTTAAGATAATTGATAATAGCAGTTAGATAAAGGTGCAGCAATAGCAGACTGTTTTGATTGCACAGGTGGTTGTCATTCACTGCCGTCATTTATACTTAAACTGTATTTTGCTGTGTCTAACTGAAAGTCAACTTTATTTTACTTCTGTTGGACCTAATGCTCAATGCATGCTACCCACATCACGCTACAAACATCCTAAGTCTATATAATAATTGTGTATCATCTTATATTTTGCTGGACATTCTTGGGTGAATGCGCAACAAATAATAAACAACAAACAGTTGTGTGATGATACACAAGCTCACTGAGGATATGAGCTACACTCCATAGAAGCTATATCTAGCTTCCTTTCAGTCATGGCACTTAGGCGTGTGTGACTACGGCTCTCTTTTCCTGTGTTACTAGACACAGGGATATGATATCAGGCCCCAGAGCATTAGAAGGTCCGCAGGTCACCTGGCTGGGGTTTGGAAATTCCATGAAACAAGAAACAAAGCTGTTAATTATTTTGTATTCAGTTCCATGAAGAAAACATTGACCGCCCCACAAAGCTGTAACTAATTATGTGCAAAATCATCCGATGAATAATTCTTTGTTTATAGACTCAAGCTTCAGAAACAGTAACATACTCTGAAAATTCCCTGAGCGTTTTTTTAGTTAAATTTGTATTTTTGCTTCTCAGGAGATTTGGAAATTCTTCTCAATACGTTTTTTTGTCCCACATATTCATCCTGTAATAGGACATTTGTTGCTCGGTCATGTCACTAAACCAAAACTCTGAACCAATAAAAGAAAAATCAGCTCCAGAGATGAGTTGGTGTCGTGACCTGCTGTGTTTCGTGTGGTAGTTTTCTTTTTTTTAATCCCATCTGCTGCATGAACTCGGGCTTTCAGAGGCTGCTCACGCTGAAGGACTTCATCAGCTGCCAGGAGGGGGTGTGGAGTTTTGTGCCCGGGGCTGAGCTGATCAGGTACAGCAGCCAAATTTCCATACAGTAACACACGCAGACATTGTACTGAAATAACTTTTTCTCCCACCCTCTGCAGGAGATTGATAAACAATGTTTCTTGTCACAGCTTCGTTAATGCCTGACACAAACTCCAGGCCCTTTTCTTTTTCGGTAAAGAGGGTCCTCTTATTCCAGGCTGCTGAGTTTCAGGATCACCACCCGAGAATGAAGCAGCCGCTTTGATGGTTCTTGTTATTTCACCTCCTGCTGATAGTTTCTCATCTGTGCATCCGATCCTTGGATCAAGAGTCTGTCTCCGCTGCTGCGGGAAGTCACTGCCAGCGTGGGAAGAAGCTACAGATGCCTTGTGGAAAACCACCAGGGTATGCAGAACAACAGGACCTAAAGGTGAAACCACACAGCAAAATACATTACACACAGCAGGAGGTAGCGGGAGAAAAACTCTACAGCCGACCACAGTGTGAGCTTCTCTTTACATACATAGAGGCCAATGGAAAAGGCCCCGACGTCCCACTACCCCAATGCCCTGGTTAAACAATGCATAACTACTCTTAAGAACGTTCACATTTGTGTCTTCAAGGAGAAGCCCGGTGTTCCAGACCTGCACTGAGGGCCCAAGCTGAATTAGTTATGTTTGTCCTTACCATGCATTGTCGTTTACAAGATTCATTTTAATTGAATCTTGTAATACTATCAGTACCTGAAGTGCCGATTGTGTGTCACTGAACACCACTATACGGTTGATGTGCCTTTCTTGACCTTTTCCAATCCAGGATGTATCAAAAGTGGCAGAAATGAGAAAAACAACTTTACCATTGTGCCAAGAGGAGGGTGGCGACAATGCCGGGGGACAGGCCTTCGGTTCAGTTAGCGGTCTGCTGGAGCACCCAGCCTTCAGCCAGCGCAGAACGTGGTGGCGGGTGTTGGGACGACCGGCAGTTCTGTTTAACCTTTTGAACGGCTGTAAAGTAAAGCTGGCTTCTTTGGCGTTGAGTCATGGCCGTCCCCTGGGATCAGAATCAAGCGAAAAATAGGGTAATTCTCATCCACTTACATACAATCAAACTTCAACCGCAGGAGTCACCCCATGATTGCCAGTAGAGAGTATGTAAGTTCCAGCCAATCCGCATTGGCTTCACTTTTCAGAACCGGAGGTTGCTGCCTTCTTGAACCACTCTCAAACTTTTTCATAACTAATGACTGAAATGAAGAACCTGTGGACCCATTAGTAAAGATAAAAATCGGGCTCCTATTTCTTTGCAGGACATGGCCGATTGACCTTACTCAGTTGACCTTCAATGTCGGCAGCTCACTTTTTAATGGGACGAAACACCTAGACTTGTGATCCTGTAATCACACCAAAATAAGCAAATTAAGGCTTTTATGGCAGTCCACCCATTTATTTGAATATGGGTTTGGGTTTTGGCCGTAGAGACAGCTGCTGATGCCAGAGTGAAAAAAAAGAGCAGTGGCTGTTACAATGAAAAGATGAAACAGAATCAACTTTTGTAGAAACACCACCCCAAATCTGCCTACAGCGAACTATCCCCAGCTGTACAACCCAACCACGAAGGAGTACAAAGATTATTGGTCGTGCAATCAGCGTGGTGTGAATGAAGCCATGTATCCCAGCACACACGTATTAAAGCAGACCGCTCCCTTTTGCAGTGCTTTTGTCATCGGCTCCCACGTCCCACAAAGCCACTCACTGGGAATCATAAACACTCGGTCCCACATGTAGCTCATGAATGAAGTGCAAAGTTGCTGCCTCTGAGTAATAGGTATTTTTGTGTTCTCTGCCTAAAACATTTTATCAAGTTCTTAATGTGGTTAGTTTGCTGTTTTTTTTCACATATGGAAGAAAGAGTGTCTTGATTTTGCATTTTGCTAATCGATTTGATGACTTCATGGATTGTGTGTATAGTGTCTAACATTACTCACTATGTCTAATTGAATTTGTTTGCTTTATTTCACATTGTCAGCAAGTTGTACTATGCAATAATATGCATGCATCAATTTTTTTTGTATCAATTCTTACCTGCTTATCATTGTTAAGGTTTTAATGGCAGCACGGTGACAGAAAAACAGTAAATATGTATGTATATGCTACTCAAAGCCCATAATTGGTAGAGTAATGTCAGTAGCACTGTCTTCTGATGTTATTTTACATGTGTAACATTGGAAAATTGGGTTTTGAATATCAGCCTCAACGCGTGTTGCTGGATTTGTTTTGGTTTCCCCTCTGATGAAACACATCTCAACAGCTTAAGATCTCTGCTGCAGAAAGAACGAAGAGGTGAGGTTAAGTGAGTATGCTGCTTAACCGAAAAAATGTTAAGCAGGCTCTGTGCTGTCTGCACACCGAGACCATCTCTTATTAAGCTAGAGGCTTTTGTCACGCGGCCCCTGCTTGTTCTGGTGTTTAGGTTATTATTCTGAATCGACATTAGAGTCTTGAAAGCTGTGAAGATTAAAGATGCATGCCCCTGCATGTCTTGTGTAAGAGCAAATATTTAGGTTGCATGTAGTGCAACTTCATTTCACTTTAGGCGATCACAATTTTCATATCACAGACACTTAAGACATTACTGAGATTACTGGAAGCGATTGGGAGATGTTGATGAGTGCTTTGTTGCAACATCTCAAGTTAAATCCCTGACGTGATGCTTAGTGGAGGGTTGAAACAGCGTGTCCTTGTTGGCAAGTGATCCGCAATGGTGCATGAGTCAACAGAGGTTGAGACTCATCATACATTAGGATTAAGATAGCTATCCCATCTGTGATCCCATGTGTGAGTGGCACTTTAGAACAATGTTGAATATATTTCAATTCATTTGTCTCAAATATGTAATATTTAGCCATCCCAACAGTTACATTAGCAAGAGGTGTGACAGACGCCACTTGCAGGGTCTTAATCACATGAAAACGGCAGCTAAAGATAACCCGAACCCTAAACTGTGACTTGAATGAGGTCAGCCTAAAGTCAGAGAAATATTTTACCATTTCCTGTATACACAATACCTCATAAGAGAGAAGATATTATATTCTTTCCAATACAAAATCCTTGAAAAAGGGATTGCCCCACGGCTTTGAATATGGCAACAGCTGAGCCGCCAGGCTATCAGTTATCCGTTTCTAAAGTTAAGGTGTTTGTCTCAGGGGAAAGTTGAATGTGGGTGCTCAACTAATTCCTAACCGCTGCATGCAGGCAGTGCTGAGTGGTGGTGTTTAGCTAGCAACACACAGGACTCGGTACTGGTTTACTGCTAGTAGTACAAAGCTTCGTCCTTTGTATGAGCTAATCCCGTCTCCTGCACAGTTGCTCCGTCTCACTGCTACATCAGTCGAAACTCAACACACCCAAAGAAAAAAGGGCGAGGCACTGTCTTTTTTTATACCAGCAGAGAAATGAAATCTGGTGCCACCAGTGCCGCTGCAGATCTACTATCTCATAACGAACAGTCAACTCAGAGAGCAGAAAAGGGATGATGCTTTTTGACCAAAGGGCGGAGGACCGAAACCAAGTAAGAATTTAAATCAGTAAACTGGCGAGATTGACAGCGGAATAAGGGCAGTGGCCCTGGGGAAACCAGGGGTGGTGGTCAGAAAGAAAAGGCTATGTTACGCCAAGGAGCCTCTGTGGCAGCAGGGTTTCTAAACCACAGAGCTCTCCAGGCCTGCACAGAGATATGGTTCCTGGGGGAGACAGTTACCGCTCATCCTTTTGCTTGATCATGTATCAAACGGTCCTCTGAAGCCAAAGCCTGACATGTCCTTTATTAGGTACCCTAATGCATTAATGACTGTCAATTCATGGGATTATGATTACACCTTCAGTCTAAAAGTATGACTATATTTAAGTCTTTCACAAAATCTTGCATTTACTAACAGACACACACAGACTCGTATGGCACAGTGCAAATGTAGTTATTCATGATTTATTGTTTTCTAACGGAAAGGAAAGGAAATGTCACACACATTTAAAAGGTCCCCAGTAGGGACGATTTTCCTGTTAAATCGGCTAAGTGAATTTGAATGGTTATGGTTACGCTTGACCGACAACTGTCAATAGTTAATGTCAGGCATTTAATTTGAATGGTTATGGTTACGCTTGACCGACAACGGTTGAGGTATTGTTTTAACCTCCAATAGTTAATGTCAGGCATTTAATTTGAATGGTTTAGGTTGGCCGTTGACCCTGGATGGTTAGGGTTAGGTGTTGGCCATAATAATTAAGTTTAGAAAAGGTCATCAGGAAAAAAGTATTCTTGAATTTTTTGAAGTCAAAGGTAATTATTTTATTTCCTGTGAACCTTTATGTGCAGTAAGTCAGCAGATCTCTCTCTGAACTCAGCTGGAACTTGAGTCATTAAAAACAGGAATAATATTTTTTTCTGTCATCCTGTCTCTGCAGAGACCTATTCAGAAATACGTCACAGGATGGGCTGAGTTTGTGTATCCAAACACACCTCCTATAACACAGGAAATCCCTGGGTGACCTTTGAGTGTTATCAAAATAAGTAAAGTTCTTCTGTCCCATGGAGACAGTGTAATGGTTCGATGAAATCATTGTTTCCAAAGGCCACAATATGGATTTGATTTGGTTTTGCTCTGAAACATTCATATTATTGACCGTAATTGCTGCCAAAAGAGTATCATACTTTCTGTGAAAAACGAAAGGGCTATAGTGTATATTCATTATTATATTGTTACAATTTGTCTTATATATATACAATATCATACTTTTTTTTGACATATTTGTGAAAACACATTTAACTTAATGTCTGACTTCCTTAAATGCACCGTCCTAGTTGTGACATAAAATCTCTGAAAATTGGTTAAAATGCATGAGGTCGTGTTTTTTAGATTACTAAAAGATTGTTTTAGTAGAGATTGTTAGATTGTTTTTAGAGATTACTTTTTGTAGAACAACGTCTGCTATTTCAACAGGGAATGTTTTGTTGTGTATCGACGAGGCGGACGTACAGGTAGCGTACATTACTCGCGTTATTGCAAACTCTGCCCACCCGCATGCACGCTACAATTACTATAAAAGACTGTGTTCATTGAGGTGCAAAAAGCATTTGCACTGTTTCAACAATACAACTAAATGTGATCGCTATACCACAGCTGTGAACGTGGATTAAGAGTCCAAGACACTAGTCTGTGGATCGTCTATGGATTATGAAGTGAATGGTTTCACAGAGCAGAACTGTGAAGGACAATCTAGAGTGACAAAAAAGTTGTGACGTGAATTCTGCTATGACTTGAGTGACCTTTGCAAAATACCTTACCTGTATTTGAATTAGGAGAAGATATGTAAGATGTAAAGAATTTCAAAGATCCATGTCATTAGGCTACTTTTTCCTGCAGTGCCAGGTGAAGACACAGGGCCAGAGACACCTGTAGCGTCCACACGGCGTTCACTATCAACTATTAGCGATGTAAGCTGTTTACACCTTTTACGGTGATGGAAATGCTTGGAACCCATTGCTTTGTTCAAGTCTAACTGAAATCACATTTTGTCAAGCCTATTTTTCTGCAAAACTGTTTATTACAGTTTCATTTTATCCTCATTTCTAGTAGCAAACTTAAATTCACTCAATTGGTTGTAATATGGACCACAGACTTCCGTGAAGCAGGGGAGCAGATTACATCTTGAAAATTATGTTTTGGCACTCATCTCATCTCTTCTCACTCTCTCACTTTTACTTGCAGTTGCAAATTGGCATATTGCGTTACTAAACATCCTCAAAAGCATAATACGGTAATTTTATTGCATTACATCAAGAACAACCCAGTGTGTAATTGAAGTCGAACCAGAAAACCAACAGTTAAACAAGCTTTCCGATCCTTATCACAACAGCGATCCTCTAATTTGATTCACCGTAACGTGATACTGTGAGGAATGTTATTCTCATCTGCAACTGTGCTGCACAACCTCTGCGTGCCTCTCACCCCTCCACCCAGCGGCACGCACACACCTGTTCTCATGTGGGAGTCCTGTACCTCAAATCGTACTGTTAAGGGAAACAAATGTTTAGTAATATAAACATCCACAAATGTACTTCCTGCTCCTGAACTATGACTAAATTAACATGGGATTTGTCTTTCTGATTTCAGCAGTTCCGCGTTGTTGGCTTCACAAAGAAAGCAAACCGAAATGACGAGGCTCAAAGATAAAAAAGGTTTAGGCAACACAGATACTAAATTAGATTAAGGAAAAAACTTTGGGGTTGTGCTTAAGATACATAGTTACTTTAGGTGGTTTAGAAAGACTGTCCCTAACACGACACACTAAACAACATTTTGGGATACATTGTTGACAATCCTGTTGTTTTTTTAACCCATCTTCTTCGACATTACTCCCTATCAGCTATGAGTATTGGATTGTCACAGGGATGCATTTTAATTGTGTTCACCACGAAAAAAAGGGTCTTAATTGACTTTCCATTGTTTTTTTCTTTTCATACCAAGGGAAAGGAAATAACTAGGGCTGTCAATAGATAAAAAAAATTACTTGCACATTTTGAAATTCATTAATCTCAATTAATGCATGTTGTTGTTGTTACAATTTTGTTCATAATGAATGTTTGTTTTCTTCTGAAGATTAAACACACATTTGATCCTCTTGGAGGCAGAATTCCACCTGGTGGATCATGTTGAACTAGTGACTCTTCCTGCTGTCCTCGTGCACTTTGCTCTCAACTCTTCATCATTTAACGGCTGTGTTTGAAGTGCCAACAATCTCCCCATATTTAGCAGGACGTTTTCAAACCACGGTCTTTTAGGGACACAGTGGTGGTCCTCTGCAGACTGTGTGCCGCACAACGTTAGATGTAGAGACGGAAGTAGGATAGCAGCTAGCTTAGCATAGTTAGTTAAGTTGCAACCCACCCCCCTTCGGTTTGACACGTGGAGTAATTCCTCTGCACAGTTACTTCCAATGCAAAACGCTCTCTCCATCTTGTAACTGACTGCGGCTAGCGGCAAGTTTCGTTTCCGCGGTCAACTTCCGGTTTACCTCCGTGACCGGAAGTAAACAAACTAACATTTGTTGCATTAATCTAGGCCACATTAATCACATAGATTAATGCATGAATGTTAACAGCCCTAGAGATAACACCTTGTTTCCAAGGCGAATGGGCTGCTCAGGGATTACCAACCACATGCTCACACATCAAGACCACCTTTATTACTCTTATTAAACGTCCACGTTTGAAAATAAATAAGCAAACGTCTTTAAATATCTGGACATTCAAACATATTATGTGTCAAACCTGGACCTGATAATAATCCAATTGATAGATTAGAACATTTTTTCCAGTTATGTCCACACAATATGTTAAAAGTTGAAAAAGAGTTATAATGGCTTCATTTTACTTTGCTGCTACAGAGGAGGTGGCCATTCCAGTTGGACACAAATTACGCTTACTGACAGACGAGAGGAGTGTGGGAGAGTGGCTACAAGTCAAGGGTGGAGGACTTTGACCTGCGGGAGCAACGATAACTCAAAGAGACGAAGAGACAGTAAGAGAAATGATGATCGAAGAAGAAAGGCTTTTGGCCTGGGAACGCGCGTTTCCCTTCGGACCCGCGAGTTTGGCCGCTCCGCTCGAGATGACTTCACGTAACGCACCTGAATACACAGATTTACACACAAGCCTGGCTGCAGCTTCTGAGCAGGAATATTCGACACACTGCCTACTGACATCACTACAGCTGGTGTGAATTTAGTAGAACTCAGCCTAGGGCCGACTCTTAGCAACCCACAACGCCCCCCCTCACACACACACACCTACACACACACACAAACTTCCATTATGGCTTCCACCTCACTCTCACACTTTCTTTTGGTTGAGCTGATTAGAAGAGCTTCCAACAGTTTAGAGTGGAGCTTGATTTACTGTGAGCTATTTTATGTGACAAAAGACCAGGTTGCAACCGGTGGTGCAGACACGCAAACTGCTAGCTCTCATACAATAAAACCCGGTGAAGACTAATGTTATTTTCCAATCGCATAGAATAGAATTTGATCAAATTTTTAAAATAAGGATGTAGGAAAGTGCCACTTGTATATATTTGATCCACTGAAAATATTCAAAAGTCGTGCAACATCATTAAAAATGAATACCCCTCTAGTTTCCCCTCTGCATTGCACAGTGTGCTGCACTTATCTCTACTTGGCCATGTTAAAGGCTGAAATCATTCTCTTAAAGATATTGGCAGAGCACATGTACCTCGTTTCTAAACAAACTTTTTTTCTCCCTCCCTCTGTCAGACGTTTTCCACTGCAGGGATGGATGGCTATAATGAGAGTTCCAGCGTCAAGCTATTTTTAAGGATGGAGACAGGCTGTTATTGCGTTGGAGGTAGCGAGGCCTTTGGGGTGGTGGATTATTCCACAGACCTGCACTTCAGACTTCACGGCTTCTGAAAATGACTGTCCTACCGAGCCCTCCCAATGGTCCCCCCATAATCACAAAGGGCAGCCATCCATAAATTAATGTGGTATCTGCTTAAACTGTCATCTCACCAATATTAGGTGAACCCAAGTTCAAGTATCGACATCGTATAATTGGGAAGAAACATCGGATGTCTGAAAGCCTCATTCCTCTCTAGGGTTCACAGAAATTGGATTTGTTCATCCATGCCTCACAGATATGCGCTTTCAACAAAAAGCATGTTTTCCCAAGTATGCGTAAGACCAGGAACCTTTTTCCATAATGTTTCTCTTCTACCAGGAATTTCTCTTATCTTGACTATTCACGGGAGTAGGTGTGATATCATGACCAATGAGCTTGTACAGGGATCAGCCAGCCCAGTCAGTCCTCATTGATTTTACTTGAACACAAATCTCAAGCTTTTACTAAACATAACTAATCTGCTTCCCTGAAGCTGAGGTCCTCGCAGAGTCTTTCGGATGGATACATACTGATGGTGAGGATGGGGATGAAGAGAAGCTTTAACTGAAGTAATATGTAGGAGATGAAGAAGATACATGAAAACGTGTATAGGCCATTTCAGCAGATATTTGTTGATACTAAGTATTTGTTATCAGGTACAATGCTGAATTTTACACAGAAACTCTATAAGCATAGAGACCCGTACAAAAACATATGAGAAAACAATTACTGAGTCGTAAGGATATCATAGAATTACAGCATATTGCACGTCTTACCAGATACTTATCAGATACTCCTTATCTTTTGGAGGAAAGATGAGTTTCAGCCTGGCTCAGTAGAAACCAAAGGCTGCACTGCGAGTTAGAGGGTAATTAAACATACAGTATGCATACTTTTGGAAAGCTAGCCAAGACAACAAATAGAAAAAAAAGAGAAAAATAAGGTCAAAGTTATCTCCTTAAGCTTTAAAATGGAGGAGAAAACCTGTGTTTTATACAATAATTTAGGGACCTTATTAGAAAGTGAACTGTAACATTTTTCCTTTTGCATTTAGATGTAATGAAATATTTAAGCAATAGGGTACGAGAGGCTTTATCGCCCATTAATGTAACAGTTCGGTGGTGTTGTTAGGCTTGATGCGCAGCTTTTCAGCACAAAATAGCATTAGCCACCAAACGTTGTGTATCGCAAATCAATAGTCTGGAGAAAAATAGTGTCCATACGTCCACGTAAACAGGATTGGGTCTCCTGGCAAGATCTCGCACCATCTCATTCATTCACATCGCTCGTGATGTCCAAGTGAATTGTTCGGTTGCGAAAACTCTCATTGCCCGAAACCAATCCTCTGGGGAATTTCCGGTCTTTTTTCGCTGATCACCACTGAGCTAAAAGCTTTAATGTCAACTAACCGTTGCGCTAAATCTAACCTGTTACTTTGAGTGCGCAGTGATATGGAACGCTCGGGTCAATGTGAACAGCAGCTGTACATTATCGCTGAGTAAGGCACACTCACTCTGCAGTGACTCACTCTCAACCAATCAGAACGCTGGATTTCATCTAAGTATTATAATGAAAATTAAACATGGTTTGAAACAGGAAATGCTAAATAAGGGTAAATATATCCAGATACTATTTCACACTTCTAGGTGGAACTGCATTGGAATATAACTAACCATATACTGTCAAGAATGCTTAAAGCTACTTAAGTGTGGAAATCAAGCCCCTATCAATTCTTAGTTTCAGTCCGGGAGCCTGAAACCCTTTCAACGTTTTTAGAGAAGGGTTAAGACCTTCCTCTGTGATAACTTTATACGTGAGGCTGTCTTAGACTTGCCTCATGGAATTTCCTATTATCACTCCACTATCTACTCCTCTCCATCACCATCTGAATGCATTCTCATCTTGCAATTGTTCATAGAACTGGGTTACACCTGGATCTTGATAACGCCAGCTCCCGCGGCCCTGCTTGAAACAACAGTCATATTTCACTACTGCGATTGCTACTATTGTCACTGCATTATTTCATTTAGTTAACATTATTATTGGTAGTATTTGTCATATTTATATTATTACCTTTCTTATAACTGCTGTAAAAATAAGTAACACCTTATTAGATATGCACCAATACTGTTGGTATTTTCATTTCTTCTATTTGCATTATAGCTTTTTTGCTTCAGTTGTTTTGGCTCTTGCTGTGGCTCTTTCTGTTTAAAACATGGTGTTTGATTAAATATTGAAATGCATTTGACTTTGTTCTCAACAAATACAGGAGTTGCGGTCAGAACTTTACAAAGGACGATGGGAGAAGATGCAACCAGCAGTGCTCTGATAAAGTTTGAAATATTTCCAGTTAGAGCCTTCTTCAGTGTTAAAACATGTCCTTTACTCGCTTGACAGAGAACTAATCTCACCCAATTGTGAGCTAATTCTGGGAATCCATTGAGAGGTGGACTGGAGGAAAATCTTTTCTAGATATAGCTGCTATCACGTCATTTAAACGAGTCAGATAATGAGCTAAACAAGCCTAATATCTGTAATGACGTGTGACCGAAGGTCAGTGGTTTAAACCTCTGCTTTTTAAACACCATGCAAATGCTGCAGCTTTAAAATGTCAAATCATTCCTCAACTTCCTTTCAACAATACAAATGTTACGCAAGCTAACAATGGACACAAAAGGGCAACTTTAAATGAGCCATTAAGAATGTTAAAACGGTAAAAATGAAAGCGATATATGAGTGAGTAAAAAAAAAAGTCCTGTTTTTAATCAGGCCAAGTCTACAGAGCTTCCTGTGATTAAATCATATAAACAACATAACGGTGCAATTACACGTCTAGGCTTATTACCTTGAAATTTAATCAACTTGCTGCATGTTCTGGAATCCATGATGGGAAAAAGATTCTCCAATTGGTATGTGGAAATTGAAGTTTAAACAAAGCGTAATTAACCAAGGACCCAATGTGTTTACCATTTAAAGGTATTTCCGTGAGATCTTCCACCTGCGAATCAAAGACAATGTATAAGCCGTTCAAAATAGGGTACATTGAATGCTTCTATCGTTAACAATAAGCATTGGATATTGCTTTAGCTGTACATTTCTTGTCTCAATCTCTACTATATACGTTCAAATAACATGAAAAATGCCCTGCAAAATTAAAAATGCATCTGTTATATGTCATATATATGTGTATATTCTTAAGAGAACATTGAGATCAGACTTGAAATCTATTAAATCATTATTAAGATAGATGAGAAACTATCCATTATTAGCAAGACATTTGATTTGTGAAGAAAGGGCTGAACCCATTGACCGATCCTCTACCATTCCTAAAAGTTCTAGCTCAGATGCAAAATTCTGCAGAGAGATTATCAGGACTCCACAGCAATCCCATTTTACTCCTGTCCTGGCTTCACTGCTCTGAATCGAATTTAGCAGTGAACCTAAAGTCCTTCTCATTACCTCATAGGCCTTACGTAACTTGGCACCACCTTATATCAGCATATTACTGATCCTTTGTTATTCCATTTGGCCCTTGAGGTCCTTGAAGGAAGGTATCTTAGTTGCACTGCTCTCAAAGATTTGGAATCTTTGAATGCAGGCTTTCACCCTGGATCAGGACATGATGAGTGGACATTTTCTAAATTATATTTTATTGGTGAATAATCATATTGCTGACCTTTCTCTAATTCCCTTTTCAGTATTGAATGTATATACTGTACCCATTTTTTTTAATTCCTGTCATCTTATGGCTAAAGACTACAATCTCTTTTTCTTAAACTGACAATACAATTACAATCATTGTGATTTATTCATTCTCCACATGTATGAGGATCAAGTGATGTGGGAATCCTTGAACTGCACTGTGCCAAAAATAATTTCCATGCTAATTGTAGAGTTGACCAGCGTTGCATGCTCAGAGCGTACATATGTGAAACAGATCTGCTCTTTCCCTAATTGGGCAGGAAGCTGGAGTTAATTTGATGTTCGTAGAAGAGGCACATGCTTACATCACTGGAAAATACGTGGTGTGAAGCAATTTAACAATTTTATAATTCCATAAACAGACAAGATAATCCATTACAGAGAAAGCAAATCAGGTCACAAACCAAGCAAACAGCACATCGCCGAGCAAAACAAAGGTCAGACAAACACAGGGGGTTTACATACCAACTTTCCAGATGGGCAACATAAGTGAATTATTCATTATGATATAAATTCACAGCTGTGAAATGTCAGTGAGATTGTGACATGTGTTTCAATGAAGGAAAATAATTGGTGCCTGGAGTCTAGTTGTGGTTTGCAAATGGCAGTTTATCTTAAGCAAAGCAGAGGGGGGTTGGTAAAATAACTGCTTCACAATTTGCCTGACATTGAAGGTGTTATTTTAAAATGTATTGAGGCAGGGAACATAATGTCCCTCGATTAGTATGGGAAACAAAACAATGGTGCTCTGAAACAAGAGATAGCTTTGCTTACTGGTTGCCATGGGAGCAGAGGAAACGGCCTCTGCTAAGCAGGAGGCCGTGGTGGCATGAACACACATGTAGGAGTTGCACACTGTTTGTTTTTAAAATTGCAATCATAACAAGGTATTACTCTGCCATTTGATTTAGTATTTCCTTTTCCACACTGTCTTTTAAGGGTTGCAGGGGATAGCTGCCCCGTATAGCCCATGAATGACTTTCGCAGAAGCTTTAAATATCTTGACAACATTCTGGTTCCTTCCCGTTGAAGCATAAAGTGAACAAGTCTCCAAAGAGTCACATAGCAACTGCTTTGACTTTTCGCTGGCAGATGAACGTATCAGAAAAGAGTGGAACATTGGTTGATCAAAGCTACATCCAGTCCTCTGGTGGTGATGAAGCCAGCAGCTGGGTGATAATAATACTAAGGAAATGAATCCTGCAAGGCACTGGACTTTAAGCGTCCTTAAACGTGCGCCTGTTGAGAATCTTTTGTAGTGCATTGGCATGACACCTATATTGCACGTCCATGTTTGTTGGCTATAAATGAATTTGAACTAAAACTCTAAAAAGCTCCATTCTACGGTTATTCAGAATGAACGTCACTGATCATGTTGGCAGAATACAGACCACTGATAATGGTCTCCATGGTATTGATGTTTAGTACCAAATCTCCATTTTTCCCATCACATAAACATTGTTAAATCTGTCAGCACCGCTGACCCTTGTTCAGACTTTCATAGCTAAAAGAAACCAGCACCTTGGTCATCACGTTGAGACCCTTATGGAGGCAGAAGATATGCCCTGAATATCTTGTTGAAAACTTTGTTGCATCAATCACCGAGCCAAATTTCTTGCAGGAGTAACGTAATTGACAATAAACAGTTTCTGGTCTGATTTATAGACTTTTGACAACAAGTGTCTGCACTTCAGTGTTGATACAGAAATTGGGATCAAATTTCTCTTTTTTTGGGGCATTGACAATCTGGAACTGGCCCTCTTTTCCAGACGTGCAAAAATGTATTCAATGTGGTCAGCTTTAGTCTCTGTGAGGCTTTATTGCAGCCCTCATGTTGGAGCCAGTTTCGCCTTCAAGCAGTGTTCACCATGTGTTTCCTGTAGCTCTGAGGCTTTGGTTCTATTAACTTTAGGAGAGGCGAGGGTAATTGATTGGAGTTACAGCTGAGGTTGGGTTAAGGTGAATCAGAATCAATGAGGAAACAGATTTTGATGTAACACAGATTTTCATCATAGCAACAAACAAACCTAAATCTGACTGCAAATGTTGCTTAGCAAGGCTGTCCAGGAAAACAAATAGGAATGTGGTAATAAGAAGGACTTTGGAAGATTCCCACTTGATTTGGCCAGGCACTGATGAAGTCTGATATTCATT
Source organism: Gasterosteus aculeatus (assembly GCF_964276395.1). Lineage (NCBI taxonomy): Eukaryota > Metazoa > Chordata > Actinopteri > Perciformes > Gasterosteidae > Gasterosteus > Gasterosteus aculeatus. Next base: position 6,387,409 of record NC_135704.1, on the reverse strand, counting down.
TCTGTGGAAATTTTGAATACATTTTTTAACGAAGGACGTATTTACGATCCAAAAACGGATGCAGGTGTCTAAATACTGCGTCAAGTGTCCACGTACATAGTTGTTCGTTCAGTTCTCAGTACATACAGTCCCTGAGTACACTCGTCGAAACCGGGTTCCACACGGACATCTAACACGTGCAGATGAAAGATCCCATTAATCATGGTAACACAAACCCTTGTGGCCACTTTGACACATAACTTTTTTAAAAATCTGCTCTTGCAGTGCAGTCATGTCAAGATTGAATTGTATCTCGGTCAGGCTGGAAAGGAGGAATGTTCACTTCAACAAATTATTCTTCCAATAAGAGTTAGCCCTAAAGACACAGACCGTTGAGAATTAATTAAAACGTTGTTTGTCATGCTAGAAAACTTAACTCACTCTCATAATAGCATTAAACCTGCTTTCATTAATTGTAGACAAACAGAAACTAATTAGGAGCTTTTCTTAGCTAAAGAAAAAGATCACTTGTATTCCTCCTCAGCTACAGTGACGACCCATTAGGATCCTGGCAGGGTTTCACGGTAGTTTATTTACACAAACCTCTTTTCCTGCTCCAACTTAATAAAACAAAGTCAGAATTTTCTGATTGAAATAAATCCTTTACCAGGTTTGCCTGCTTACATTGTGAAAGAGTTATGGAGTCGAGTCTTTAGAGTGATTCGGTTGGATTCAAAAGTTTAATATCTTAACTCAGTTTCACATTGTTGCCAAGACATGCATAATTAGATAAGTATTTCTTTACCTTCCATTACTGTCACGCCCAAGGAGTGACGGAATACGCTGAAAGGCAAAAAAGAAAAACTGCATAGTTACGGTTTCACGAAAGATACATGATCAGAAAAAAAAGAACAACAATTTTCACACAAAGCTGCCTGTCAGTGTTACAATGCAAAATACGTTACTTAAATGTAATACTATTAGGTTACTGATTCATCTGAGAACATTTTTAGAATAACCCTCCAAACCCTTGTTACCTTCCACAGTGAGAGCACAGATCTGCTCTCAATTCCTTTGGGTAGCATCCTCCTCCTGAACGGCAGCTCCAATCGCTAACAATCTTCTCTGGATCAACATTCGATTGACATCAAAAGCTTGTTTACATCTCATTGGTTTAAGAAGATATGCACCAATAAAATCCAAAGTTGCGTGGCTTTGTAGATCAATACAGTTGTATATGTCCACATGGCATCCTGTGAAAAAAACAAAAAAATGCAGCCCCAGTGCTCATTTTTGGTCAGTTATAGGGACTATACTTGTAACAAATTCCTCCTAGAGATTTCATCAGAGCCAATACACATTTGGTCAATACAATCAAAAGACCTTTTCGACTGGTTATTAATAGCACTACATTTGATGGAATGGCGTGGTCGTGCCATGGCGCCATTAAAAGTGATCAAAGTTTTTTATTAGGGGCAATTTTAGCAGCAACAAGTTAGAAAAATAACCTGGTGAAGATTAGCAAAAGGGGAGGAAAGTTACCTCCCAGTAATGAAAGGAAAAGTTTAGAAAAATGTTTGCAGAAACATTAGCGAAAGGTTTTTCAAAAAAAAAGTTAGTTAAAGTAAAAGCTTTACACTTAATAGAAAGGCATAAATATAATATTACATGACACCTCATTAGACCACATGCTCATGTATCTCCACTGGACTTTGAATTTTGGAATTTTGTCCTAATGTTGCCATACTTATAACAATAATCATGGCCAAAGGATGTGTAAGAGACAATTCCTCCTAGTCCTTGTGATCTGGGAAACAACTTCCAATCTGGATAACATTTACATGTTGTTGTTGACACTTTATATATAACATAAGGCATGTTGATGTGTGTTGGGTGGCATCACACGCCATTCGCAGCGCTTGCATTTTCAGCATCAAACACACCAATTTTAGGAGAAAAAAAACAAACCTGTTTTCTAAACCACTTTGTCCGATGGTCACAGGAATTCTCAGCCGTTTACGGCGTCCTGTGCACAAACGGATGAGGGTCCGTTCATTGCTGTTTGCAGCTATTAAATACTCACATGTACTAATTGTGAATTTTAAAATCGTTTTTGAACCATTTCCAAATGGTGCACTAATCGTAAAAACAGATAAGACATTCTATTTGCCCAGCTCTAGGTTTGTGCACAAATATAGTTTCTTGTATTTTTGCAGAATTTGTGAGCTGTGAATATTAGTTCAAATGCAACACAAATATTTGCATACTCTATTTGCATACGCAATTTGAATTGCATTGCATTGTTATTTTCCTACACAGCTGGTACCACATTTGCATTTCCCATGACACCACGCACAAGCTTCCTTTCAACAACACTGAAAACAGGCAATACCTCAAACCCAACACAGCCTAGTGAGACTAACACAGGAACACAATAGCACATCATCACGAGAAGTGCTGCACTAAATAGTAAACTGTGTTCTCCTGCTTCATCAATGTAAATCCCTGCTGAGCATGATGAAAACATGTTCTACCAAGAAATACAAAACAAATCAAAAATAATGGAGACATATAAACAAACAGTCATAATAACAGCCATTTTTTGGATGTGTTCCCAAAAGCTGTTAACAGGCTCCAAGTTTTCACACACTTAAGGGGCCAGCCAGACTCTGTCACTCGCCATCTTGTCCTGAGTGCTGAGAGACCCGTGCTTCTGGTTTCCAAAATAAGTCATCAACAGGAGCCTCTCTGTGGGACGAAACAAAGGGAGGCTGATAGGAGCCCAGGGCTCTCACATTATAGACCCCAAACAGCTGAAGACAAGCGCAACAGACTAAAGCTCTGCTGGACTATTGCATTTGAATAGGGATATTGGAGTCTTAAAGCACTTCTAACCATGAAAAAGCCTTGAAATGCTCAGCGTCAGGCCAAAACAAGTACAGTACATTCTGTTCCCAAATTTACCCTCCCCCCACCCCTGCTTACGAACCCTATCATAGCCCATCTGAGGTCACCCATTGAAGGTCTGCTTTGCATGGCTTTCTTTTATGCAAATACCTAAAACTTTTTATTAATTTAGATGTAAATAGATTTGTGTAGTTTTGACATTCAGATACTAACAAATCTCTCTTCTGTCTGCTGTCCAAATATGTTCTTCAAAATAGACGATACCTTTTTATCATACAGTTAAAATAAGAAGACAATATACTGCCGTTATGTCTAGGGTGTAAGAACACAATATATCTATGTATGGTCCAAAGGATGTTTAATGTACAATCACTGAAATTAAATGCACCTATATGAGATGCATACTGTATCTATTTGAATGGTTAAAATCAAATTTCAAACCGAGACATCAGATCGAGTTCACCTTGAATGTGAAGCTGTAATTTTAACACTTCTGCCCTTCATTTTGAAAAATATGAAGTACAAGTGATTACAGAAGTACAGAATCAGTGGAGTTCAGAATCAGAACCACATGGTCACCATAGAAAAGGACTGGGTATCTGTTGCTCTTCAGCAGAGGTATAGATTACTCAACAAGCTCATATTTACAAGACCATCATTCAGGTGTTGGATAGTAGATAACTGTTTTATTGTATTTTACAGCTGATTTCAGATATGGGTGAAAAACGACCCGTTAACATAAGAGATGGTAACGGAAAGCTAACACAAGAGGAAGGTTAAGCAAGGCAAAGAAAGGGAGATTAAGGCTGTGTCTGTGTTATTTTCAGACAATTGTTTTGCATTTACTGGCTGGCCCGGCTTGTAATCACCTCAGACAGAGAGACAGACAGATAGAGACAGCTGCTTCCCTGAGCTTTTCTTTTGGAATCATCCCTGATTTCATCCGATGCAGTGAAGGGCACTATCCCAAGCACAATTAGCATGACTTTAAATTTTGATAGGAGTTCAAAGTATAATGAAATAGCATTTTTAGGGGCTTTTGAACTGCAAGTCAGAATACAAGAGGAAGCTGAACACTTCTGGGAGAAGAATTTGATTTCTTTCACTGTCAACACATTTAGTTTGGAAGACGAAAAGAAAAAGTCCTGGAGACAAACAAAGAGGAAAGAGCAGTCAAGACAAGCAAAGTGAATGCACCTCAGAGAGGAAGCCAGACGCAGCCAGATATAGGGAATAATGGGGATGGATGTTGCGGGGTGAAGAAAGGGACGAGGAAATGCTGAAGACATCTCAGGACGCCTGCTTGGAGAGAAAGAGTAGCTCTTCTCACAGAGCCCTATTTACTCTGGTGCAAATCACCGCGAGGCTCGGCCGGCCCAGAGGGGAAAGCCCTTTTCTTCACCTCTTCGTCAGGCCTTGGAATCCCATTCCACTTTTCCAGATGGCTTCAGCAGCAGCAGACTGAGCTGGTCCTGCTTCCGCTGACCCGCCCAGTTATCCCATCTGTCCAAACTAAGCAACCCAGTCACTACTGACTGCAACTGTTTGGGACAGGGAACTTAATCCCACTCCTTTGCCAGAGACCAATTTGTGAGGTGATTTGATGGAAATCCTTAACCCCCATCTATGGCTCTTCTTCCTCGGTTCCCAGTAAATAGCCTAATTGATTTAGGGTTAACCAGGAAGGAAGAAGTAAAAGGACTGAAAGGCATTTCAATAATACACCAAATAATGGAGTAACAATAGGCTTTTTCAAGAGGAGGTGAAATTCAAACAGCCTCTTGCAAGCAAAGTATTTTGTTAACCGGGCCCTAACAAAAGTATCTCACACACTACATATGGCAACCAGTGTGTCCCAAATGCTTAATTGAGACATCCCCCACTCTGCATGCAATGACATTTGAGACTATTTATTGAGGCTTGTGGGGCTCTAAGAGCCCTCTCACTTTCCACCAGCTGAAAAGGACTTTCCAGCGAGATAGAAACAGGCTGGAAAGCACAGCCAAGTAAGAGCCAGGTTTTGGACTCCAGGCCAAAAATGGTCCCAGCTGCTTCCACCAAGCACTATGCAGACCCAGGTGTTCAGACAAGATTTGAAACCCAAGCCCAACAGTTAAACTGTTCCACAACCCCCGATCCCATATCTTTACTCTGTTTAGCCCTCCACAAGGCTCCTTATTTATTTATGGCGAACACAAAGTTGTTGTTAAATTGTCAACAGAAGGGACATGGTTCCATTTTCTTTTGTATTTCAACAATGTTGCCTTTTGTGTATTTTACAAAAGCAATTATTGTGTGTAGTTTCTGTCTTTGATAGTTTGGACATACTTATGGTGGGAGAAAAGGAGAAAGTCAGGTTACATAGAATAAAGAATAGAATAATAATAAAGTCCACTGAGGTAGAAGGTCAATTATGATTGTTGATTTCCAAAAAAACACAAGCACGAGGTTCTTGTCAAATTCTGCCCCGGACACCACAAAGCTAAACAGTAATATTTTGATACATTTGGTCAGATGAACTCAACTAGCCGTTGAATTTTATGAAACAAATGCAAATAAATTTCCGACATTTATTTATTCATGCACACAAATTGAATTTAATGAGGAGAGACAAGTAAGGTGAAGAACAGATAATTGTTTACTATCAACAGCTGATATGAGATTGTAAAGTCTTGACGGAGTCTATAATTCGCCCAGTGGACTCCAGAGCCCCAAGTTGATTGAATGATGAATTGATAAAGCTGATGGATCTGCGAAGACTGGGTGAAGATGGTGGAGGTGTGCGCAAGCAGAAAGCAGCACATTGATGGGCTAACGATGGAATTGTTTCGTTGTGCTTATTGGATAAAGGAGCAGGTCTTAACAGCTGATATTGTGATCGACAGCCCTGAACAATGACTGCAACAAACTACTGAGTGAGGAGTGATTTGAGTCTTTCTCACTGAATTTAAGCTAGAGCTTTAATAACTTAATAATGTAAGTAACCCAAAGCATATGTATTAAATTATATTTTGAATGAATCGCATGTCAGATGTAAATAAATAAGGGAGGTAGTTAAATGTATGTGCCTGTGTGAGTGTCTTTGGGAGGGGAATTAGGTTAATGAGAAAAGTTCACCCAAAGTCCAACCTCTCCGATTCTATCTTCAGCCTGTAACACAAAGGCAGTCAGAGTCCACATGCACTTGCAGGGGAAGAAAGGCGAGGTGACAGGTTCAAAAGTTCAGGCCCTGCTTTAGACTCACTTCGCATGCCACTACCATTCGGCACACCCTGATACTTTGGAGACGTCAGGGGGAACCTCATTTACTGTTTCTGTATCGAGCTCTGGGTGGCAAGAGTCTCCACAGGGGAATACTAAAAGAGGGAGTGGGAGGGGGAGATGATGTTGGGAAAAAGAGCCCAGTGGCCTCATCATCCTCCTCGATTAATTTGTAAAACCGATCCATGATGTGTCAAGTAGGACAAGGTCTGGCACGGCACTCCTTTCAGATGCAATAATCTCTGAATGGTTGTTACCATCTCATGAGATACCATGAAATCAACCCCTTCACCTGTGACGTGTCAATGCTGTGGTTTATAGAATTGTCAGAAAAGAAAAATATATTGGGAAGAAACACAATAAACTATATTTTCATCATTTCTTAATCATTCAGCCATGGCCGATGATCTATGATTAGCAAATTGAGACATAATACAGATGCAACTGAAGTTTAAGTGGTTTTGAAATAAACTACAACACTAAATAGGTATGTAAAATCACATGCAGGATCAATATGTAGCAGAAATTAACTGACAAAATCTAACTGATAATGAATATTAAACTCACTAAAAGGTTTAGTCCTGCTCACTTCTAAAACCTTTGCTATCTCATACATTTTTAACACATATCCATACAATCAGACATGGGAGAAGATTTACTCATCATTTAATCCAGGCGTGGACGTGTCTGTGAACTACACTGGTCTTCTGGTGACATTTAAGGAGCTTAGGTTTTCATGGCTGTGCAGCACAGAGGAGCCTCGCCCCGTCACGGAGCTGTTGGCGTGAGGCAGGTCAGGACCTTTGGCCGGTCTCCATCCTCCTGTCAGCCAGTCCACAGGCCTGAAGGAGCTCCCTGCCCACCATTTCACTTTTAATTATCTCTTAAGTCGAACACATTCAAAGGAGTCCGGAAGCACAGCATCAAAACCTTCTGGAGTTTTTATCCTTTTACACTCGTCTTTGGTCCCCTCGATTGAGTTGTACAAATCCACCTTCGTCGCATAACGCTCTGCATAAAGTTATGAGCTAACATTTTATCCTAAGCTTAACCTTCCAGCTTGCTCAGCTTGTTCAGTATGTGGCTCTTAAAGAGAGAGTGTTGGACTAAAAATGTAATGTTGATTCACGACGTAATATGTAATTTGACATTTTAACCACAGTGCTACTGTCAAGGCGCCACGGTCATTAGGCAACATATTAGGTTCAGTCAGTCAGCATTGCGACACTCCATATCTGTCTACTATCAAACTACGTCAAACGGACATCTCCATCTGGTGTGTTTTACGGAGGCCCGCCACTTGCAACTTGTCGGGATCTGTGTGATTAAACACATCTCACGGCACAGCGCACAAATCCGATTTGGGATTAAGTTTTGCAGATCTTGCTATGTGGAAGTAAAGTAAAATTTCTTTATGCGTCGAGGTGATGGAATGAATTCCTCCCAAGGGAGACGTTTCTCATGTAGTTTGACGCAGGAGGAGAGGAGAGTGTTTTTGGTTAATCTACTGGATAACTGACAGCATGAAAACCAAACAAGTGAATAGTAAAGACCATTGTTTGGACTCAGGATTAAGGCTTATTGCTTGCTGAGTCACCGATACTTTGCTGTGCCATTAGAAAAGATTTCTTTCCACTCACTCCTAGAAACAAACACAGACACACACAAACAGACACTCTCTCTTCAGCCCATCTTTAAAAGCATGAGATTAACAGCAAATCCGGGCGTGCAACAGGGCAAAACCATTTGAAAAGACACAACAGGAGACAAAAAAAGAAGAAAAACAGTAACTACGCAAGACATTTATTTTTAGTTTTACAACATGTTACCAGTTGAGAGGAAAACACATTATTAATAACTCCTCATATTGTTTTGTTGACAGGAAAGAGGTCTGAGAAACGAACACTATTTTAAATGCTTTGGTGTGCGGTCGGAAGGCCAATTGCACTGGATGTGTCATGTGCTGAAATCAAGCAGCTGCAAAATTACAGTAGCGTGCCCATCGCCGCAACCGACTGGAGCTGTGCATTTAATCAGAGGTTAACCCCACAAGCCCACTGAACTTGTGCATATCTCTAATTTACGTACCTTCTCTCTTTACATGCACAAACACACACACAAACCGGGTGAGACACTGATGCCTCAAACACACACACGGTATCGAAGCACTCCCAAAAAGAATGTGGGTAAACATGTCCTATAAGTAGATGTTGTATGTTCTATAAGTAGACGTCAAGTACACCGAGGCATCACATAAAAATGTTTTGGAATATGTCATGCGGAAAATAATAACTCAGGGGAAGGGATCTGTGGCCTACACAGATATCTGAGATATACTGATTATTGTTATTAAAGAGTTATGTAGCTTTTATTAAACACCGGTTTTGACCTTGTGCATGTGGCCCCGCTTCTAGTGTTGTAATCTCCATCTCCACTTCCTGTACTCTGGGCCCTTTAACGCCAAGACAGGACACAGCAGGACAATGCCCCATCTCTGCACGCAAAGCATCTGGAATTAACATCAACAGGTGTCAAGTGTGCTGTTGGTACTGAATCGAGCAATCCGATTGTATTTGTCTTCATGTCAGGGTGCAAACTGCATTGTAGAAACAAGATACTGTTTTAATCATTCAAATCAACATTCAGATGTATCACTAAAATGTTAAAACTGTAACTGTACATATTTTCTGTACAGAAAAGTTTTCTCTGGTAACCTAAACACAAATATTGTATTCACCGTATTACCATTTTTAACATTTACAACAGCAAAGGAATGACAAACCAATTTTACATTTAAGGCATGTACAATCATTACATGTTATGAAACATATGAATACTAGCTTTTAGACCTACCCATGGGAATTACCTCCATACTGGATGCCTCAGCATCTCGCAATTTACATCCGTTTTTCGATGCAATCCACGACGCAGTATTTTCTTCATGCACCAAGCCAGAAATTGTGGAAGAAATAGTATGCAGAAACGCATGATAGACCAAACCTAAAAAATAAAGACAGCTCCGTTGCAGTGTTGAATTTGTAGTTCTTAAGTTACCCACATGATATTAGATCTGCTCTGTGCGGGCCGTGCCATTGTTTTCATACCAGCAGGTCCAAATTGGCATGGCGGAATCCTAAAAAAAACTGCCACAGATTTTTCCAACTTACACCTCATTTGGCGCTGTCATATGATGTGCAACCAATAAGATCACAGCTGTATGTGACAATAGCATATTGCCCTTTTTCTGCACTGTGCTCTGCTAACAAATTCTCATTCTCAAGTCTTCAATCACAGAATCTCATTCAATGGCGATACTGAAAACTCCCCCTCTAGTGTCGGCTTTGGAACACAGGGACGCTGTGTCAAGTATCTTCTCACCACATGTATACAGCCTCTCTGCATACAACTTTTAGATTTACTCTCACAAGAAAATCACTCGGTTAGGTTTAGGTAACAAAAGCAACCTGGTTATTTTGGGGTCGTGGCTTTGTTTGACCTGTTCCTCGTCCCCTCCCACTCTTCTCCAGCACGGACTTTGATGGTATTTCATTTACGTCAGTTCCTCTAACTGTCTTAGACTGATGTAGATGGGTTTAGATTGGAGTTTGTTTGCGAGCCCATTGCGTCACTCAGAAGCTGAAAAGGGGCCTTGGTGCTTGAGGGCACCGGCCAAGCGATGGTACTTTGCGTGTTGGAATTGAGTCCAGGTTGACGAAAGATGAAGAGGTTGCCTTGTGAGCAATAACCTATTATCGTTTGAACGAACTTTGAGTGGTGTGGCTCGGTGGAATGCCTCAGTTTGTTAGCGCAAATGGAAAGCAGCCCTCACTTATCCTTCGGAGCACCATTGATTGAGTCAGGGATTCTTAAAGCAGTTCATTTCAGTCCGTCCTATACAAGAGAAGATCTCTTTTTCCTCGAGTTGGTTTTGGTGATGGCCCTTGTTCGTTTAATTCTGTTACAAAGGAAGGAGGAAGGGGAGATCTTTCAACATCCTGGTCATGGATTAGGTTCTTAGTGAATGACATCATTTTCTGGTCCTTTGCCCTGCTATGTTTCATTGTGCTGCACTTGGATAAGGGGAAGCTCTGGCAAGGATGCACTCAGTCACAAACAATATCAGTCTGGAACAGGGAATGCCACTTCACAAATTGGCCTTCGGTTTTAGAACTTGCAGGTTGTGAAAGTATATTGATGTATCTCTCCCAACTGAAACCAAATGCGCTTCCTGTGGTTTTCTTCTCTTATGTAGCACTATTCAAATTTGGATATACCTGGATTTGTCATTTAGTAGAGGATGAGTTCAAGACCCTTGAAACGGTAATGAAAGACTGCAATGGGAGGCCTGAATGAAACACTCACTGAATGGATAATCAGAAACATGTTTGAACTAAAAAATTCAATGTCCTCCTTGTACAGTCTACATGTGAGCTGCCTTGCTAAAAATGCACCATTATTCTGTTGGCCATTGAACAGTGAGACAAAACAGATCTGAAGTCTGGTTTCCAAATTTAGTTTGTATGTGGTTATTACCAGAGGAAGAGCAAAATCCATTGCAGGATTAATTCTAAGCCTTTAGCAGAATCCGGTATCTGCAATGTAAGGGTTTGGACTATGGGTGTATGGCATCATCTTAGTTATTTACGGATATTCTGTGCTGCTACACAAAGCTGCTTTTCTATGTGTACTATTCAGTACAGCCATACAGCACCGGTAAATGATAACTTGAGGAATAAACAGATTATTATTGGTCATAAAAAAATAGGTAGTTCTTTTTTTGAGAAAAAAAAAGTGTTTAACATAACCAGTCAATGAGAACATATAACGACCTGCCATGAACTTTAAAGTTATACATCAAGAGTAAGATATTTGATTACGTTTCAGTGTTCTTAATCAAAGAGCAGAATCATGCTGTTGTCATTGTTGAAATTGGAGCAACCAATTTATTAAGTAAAGTATTTTATTTTAGAAGTCACGAGATCAACATATGAGAGCCAAACCAATGATGCTTGATTGTTCTAATAGCGTAAGCATTATTCTTTCATAGTCATGGACACCTGTAGTAATAATAAGGAGCACGGGGGGGGGGGGGGGGGGGGTATCTACCAAAGCCTCCATAGGGGGGCCTTTCCCAGTGTGCTGGAAAGTAGACTGCTGCCTTTCTTTGGACTATCGGAAGTAATTGTGGCTGTTTACAACAGAGGCTCTGGGTTTCCTGATCCAGTTTAAATACAGATCATAGTCTTGCTTAAGCTTCATGATTGTGTTACATGGCAGAAGTGTCTCGAGGGATCATTCTGAGAATAGTGTGTCTGCACTGCAGCTGTTCTTGTGTTTGCAAGTTGTTTTTTTACACTGGCCAATTTATCATCGGGAATAATAGATATTAGCTTCAATCATTTCATGCAGATTGCAATGAATGCAGTGATTGTATTTGTTTATTTGATTGTATTGTTAAGAATTCATTAACACTGCATGTGTTTAGATCTTGATCAAAATAAAGTGGCTATTAAAAGGCGAAGTTACGGTTCAATGATTTCTGACTGGGAAACATATTTCCACTCCCAATTTCTAAGGTACCACTCTGGCAACAACCCACTTAGGTTTAGAGAATAGGCAATAATCAATTAGCTGTTCAACCTTTTTTCTTATTATTTAAGTAAAAACGCTAGTCATTGCATTACATCAACGCTGTGCCTGACCAAAAATAAGAACTCGCATTAATTCAAAGTGAAGCATAACACATGGCAGAAAACGGACCGCGATTCCAAATCTAAATTCAGTAACAAATTATCGTCATGTTTTATCGAGATGACTTGACTTCTAGACCAATGGAAATGGAAATGGAAATTTGGAAAATGGTTCTCCAGCTAAATAGAAGCCATTGAGACTCAGGTTCAAGTTAAAACCACACACTGGTCGAAAGGGGGAATAGACGTTTTAAGTTGCAGGAGTGTGCATGCACATCTGTGTTTGTGTTTGTCAGTCGCAGGCTGGGGAAAATAAACACCAAAAGGAGTGTGTGTCTGCATGTGTGTGCATGTTGGTGCCTCAGTGCTTGTCTATGTGTGTGTTTGAAATGGAAATAGAGGGAGCAGACGGCATTCATTCAGGCACAAGAGGTCACAGATGTGAGGAGAGAAAGTGCATATTCAGCTTTTCCCAGGGAGGGGGATGAGTGCTGAGACAGTTGGAGTTGGAGGATGCAGGTGGTGCTGCTGAACGTGCTTTTAAGCAGCAAACCTGACAAGTCAAATCAGGTCTTATCTGGCTCTGCTACAATTTCATGGCTGTTTGAACCAAGTGGGCCATGTTCCTCAGATCTTTGGTTGAGGATTTTATCTGTGCATCTTGAAGCAATGTGGAGAGAAAAAAGGATTCTTCGGGGGAATTGTTATGTATGCATATTATTTTTACAATGATAACTCAAGCCCCATCCTCAGCACACACAGGACAGTATTTTAAAGAAATCCTACCATTTGAAAGGCAAAGTAAAAGATGTGTTATTTGAAATGATTATTATTATGTTTAATATTATGAAGAAAACTTTTCATTTCAATATTATTGAATCTAGTAGGACAGAATTCTGTTAAGCAGGCCAACTTTTGGATGTGTGGATAAAACACAGTGTAAACAGATCTGCTTGAGTCTTAGGCTGCGGCCAGAGCTTTAGAAAGGCTATTGACGTCAAGGATGATTGCGTAATATATTGGGGTTGGTACATTATTTTTGTAGCACAGACCATGATGGTTTTTTTTCAACTTGAACCGAGTACTTTTGTTTTGCTTAAACTTAACCAATCATTTCACAATGTTAACCAAGTGGCATTTTGATTCTTGGCATAAAGCATATTTTTGTATCAAAAACGTCAAGATTTAAGGTATTACGGTTTGCCAAAATGTACAGAATGAACACCAACATTTACAATGACACAACACAAAATAGTGAACAGGCTGGAACGGGGCTCATCATCAGTGTCGAGGCTCCGGTATCGAAACGTCCTCCTCGCTAGCAAGGGCCGGTGTCCATGGGCCACATGATCGACAGCCACAGCTACTGATCACCTTAAATCATAAACTGGCTGAGGAAGGGTTACTCCAGCTATTATCTCCCACTCCGTATGAGAAATCCCTTCAAAGACTGCTGTTGTCGTTACATTCAGAGCTGCTTCAGTTCATCCCGTTTCTTCCTGCTGCTACAAAAACTGCTTGTGACTCAACATGTAACTCTGCTGGATTTGTTTTTCAAACCAATTAGAATCTCCAAATGAGGGTTTCTGGGAAGAATCGGTCTGCCTGTCTACATGCAAGTGTCTGAATCCTGTTGTGGTGCTGTCACTCAAGGGTTATAGCAAAACAAAAACAACCCTCCTGTGTTTAACTGAGCGTTAAAAACACATGAATTACGTGTTCTTTGTGTTCGCTATGTTCTTTGGATTGTTGTTACGGCTCATTTTTGCACTTAACAATGAGCACAACAATATGAACTGGTTTACTTTTTTTTAAGCGCCTTTTGTTTTGTCAGACAAATAACGTTCATTTCTAGAGGAACCCGCAATAGATATTACGCACATTCAGATCTCACCTAAAGATAATGCATTGTCTGTTTGCGCAACAACTGATTGAAAACCAAGTATGTAGTGTGTCTCATGAGTGCACAAGCTCTTTTCTCATGTGTTTGCACTAAACTTTCATGACCTTGCCACCTCACTATTATCTTCCAACAAGCTTCCAATGCCTTGGATGGAAGGTTTATGAAGGAATGCAAGTATGTGAACTCAAAGGTCTCATTTTGTGTGTGCTCTGAGTGGGACTCCTTGTCACACCTCCATCTATAACGCCGCAAACACCCTTTTCAGAAGAACATAATGATAGATCATGAAAAGATCTCGTTCAACGCACACATCAAATAGAGACGGCAAATATCTTTGTATTGCAGGAGGTGGGTCAAAGTAAAAATAACTTCAATGGGCTTAAACACACGATCATGCATTCACCAAAAACAGTTAAAGACCACAAATATTGGGGGCGAGTGTGAATGAGAGTGACACAGCTGTTACTTCATTATGTTGTTTAACAACAACCCGTCTCATATTGTCATTTAAACATTATCATAAAAACATTTAACCCTTCCAGCCATCACTACAATAGCTTGGCTGAAAATTATATTTAGATGGAGGCATGTGGCTCAACATTGTTTGTCTGTGAAACACAGTTAAAATAGCCACATCCCTAAAAATGTAGCTGACACAAACACGATGTCACACTAAGGGAAAAAAGAAAGGCAACTTGGTAATTTTCCCTGACGGTCTGGCAGATTCCTGTGGTGAAGTAGGTTAATACACTGATGTAATGCTATCCTTTATTGCTTCCTTTCTCCAACTATGTTTACAAGTCTGCTCATTAATATTTCTCCCTAACAAAACAAATTTGGAACAATTTTATCCTAACTTTTAAGAAATAGATGAAATTCTTTTGGTCTGATCTCATGGTCGGAAGTATTTCCCGGCAAATAATATCTGTCGTAGGACAAATGTATCATTTAATACACTATGTGGCCGTTTACTTTCTCAAACCTGCAGCAAATTTTTTCTTTAACAAGCCAAAGGAAGCAACTCATTATTTGGAGAAAAAAACCCATGATATTCCAAAAAAGGATTGCACATGCTTTACGAGGCTGTGAAGCCTGTCAAAATGTGACTCATCCAGATAAGTAATTGCTGCTGATTTTGCCAAAGAAATAACATCATAAAACAGCATTCATTTAAAACTGGCATGGCACACAAACACAGCACCCAAATGTGAACAATATAACAACGTAAAATGGGTTTACAGCCCTTTAGGAGATACATACACCAGGTGTTCTCTATAAAATCAGACATAGAGTAATAAATAGAGGCGATGCAGTGTGTTTGTCGCACAAATGCAGCATAATCCCACTCCTAGTGTATGTATCTTTCAAACTACAGGTTTAGAGTGCAGTAATGACTGAATGAAGTTATTGTGAGTGTAAAAAAATCTACTAGATGGGCTTCCATGACACCAAAAAGTTACATACAGTAGATGCAGAATGCAGCACAAACATTTATTGTCCAGAAATCAATTAAATACACAAAACAAACGAGTATCTGGTGGCTGGTAATGGGTATATCGTTCTACAGAAAAAGGTCACGTCTGGACAGACCCAGGCTGGATATTTCCCTTTGGCCTGTCTTCATGTCTTCACTTAATCCTCTTTATCAATATGGCCATGATCAAGACATCACAGTGGATACAAAGCAATAAACAAAATAGCAATGACTTTTCACCTCTGACAAAGCACCCCCATCAAACATAATATTTTCCTCCTGCCAAGGCAGTTTTGATAATATTAAATACACATAGATAAAAAAAGGAATTTGGACCATGATCGGTACTAACT
Organism: Gasterosteus aculeatus; assembly: GCF_964276395.1. NCBI lineage: Eukaryota > Metazoa > Chordata > Actinopteri > Perciformes > Gasterosteidae > Gasterosteus > Gasterosteus aculeatus. The sequence goes on along the minus strand of NC_135704.1, from coordinate 6,371,842 downwards.
ATGGGCTGAAAGGCGTCAAAGAGTTGGCTTATAGAGCGTATTATATCATTTGATACTATTTGTATCGTTAAAACTCAGTCCTTTTGTTGAACTTGACAAAATAAATGGAATCTAGTTTACATTTGTGCTGTGACTCCTAACAAACAACTCCTCAAATGAATCAGGCTTGCAGCTGGTCACAGAAAATAAACAGTTGACACTGTTGAAATGTTTCTGCTCCAAAGCTCTGTAGGAACACAGCTACAGCAATCCGCACTGTATAACGTGCTTAAAAAGAGCAATAACTTTAATAAACAGTTATTGTTTTCCATTCTTGCCGCTTCCATATTAAGATGAATCTTTCATTTGGTTTGAAAGAATTTACAAAATAGATTTATCATCAAATTAACTCCTATTTACTTTCATTTCTCACGCCAGTTGAGACGAAACAACTTTTTGGCATCATCCGCTGCCAATGATCTGTCAGCAGTCCTCTTCGTGTTCTGTCCCGTTCAGCAGACTTTTCTGAGAGATTCAATGATGGAGGATTACGGGCAGAACTAACGGAGAAAAGGCCCCATGCGGCCGTCTCCGAATTAAAGAAGGGACAATCTAAGGTAAGCAACATCTGTATATAACATGGCAACATGAACATCTGGGGCAAAGCGGTATCAAAACAGCAAGACACGAGTTGCAAATCAACAGTTATTACAATTGTTATAACATTTCCACTTGTTGAAAATCCAACCTCTGTGTAAACGTGACAATTAGACAATGAGATGTAAGAAAACAACACTTATTTGTGTCAACCACTCCTTTAATGAAGTGTTGCGTAAAGGGGAATGTTTGACTAAGGTTAAGCTTTGGTGAGCGTAATAATAATAAAGTGGCTCTTTGATGGTTTCTTTGCTTCAGACAGGGATGCCACTTAGGAGGAATTCAAGGAACTTCTACTTTTCTTGAGCTGGCAGTGTCCAAATGCCTCCCATATGTGTCTAAGTCTTATTCCAAGTTAGTGGAACATTTATACTAACACAGAGGGGCGGATCAAAAGGCCTACATAACCGCGCTCTCATCAAATACCAATTCAGACTTTAAGTGTGACAATGAATTGATGTCTAATGGAGGAAAAGTGCCTTAAGAGTCTAGTGGTTCTTAACATCCTGTCGGCCATTTCATTTTGCCCAATGACATGCCGGATATTTGACTTTGTCGCTCCCCTGCTGTCGCTGAGCTTTGTGTCCTCCAACACTCCCCCCAGTGTGAGCTTGTTAATTCTTGAAGGCTGGTTCCACATTTCCACACCATCAGTCTCACACAAAAACAGAAAGACATTGTTCAATCTACTGGACCGTTTGGAAGTCTGTGTGTGGGCTCTCTGGTACCCTTTCTTTTTAACAACATTTACAAACTATCAACAAATGTTTTTCAACCAGACCTCATTGTGTTTTTGTTTTCTAAAGAAACCCAATGCAGTGACGTTGCCTCAACGGACCAACTGTAGCCATGGCGTTTGCCAATTGCTTTGTCAGGCTCCGTTGCCGCATTGTGGTGAGCATAAATGTCCAACAATAGGCCTTTTGGAGTCACATCCTCACAACTGTAACCTATGAATCACTGTGGCTTCTTCTTGTCCTTCCAGGCGTTGTTGGGTACAAGGAATTCGGGCCTTGGCAGCTCATTTTTGACTAGAGACGATCTGCTTTACTATTTGTGCTCATTACAATGCCACCCCCTCCCCCCCCAATGCATACCCCAACCTCCGTCACTACTTGACAATGGCGATCTGTCCCCACCTGTTTGTCTTTGCTCCATCGCTCTCAGTATATGCTTAATGCTTCAAGCCAGCCAATCTGGACGCTGCACCTTTTTTTTTGTTTTATTCCAAACTTTTTCAAGGGGGAGGGGCACCCCGCCCCCCCTGTTAAACTGTTAGGGGAAATCATTATACACTTAAATGAAGTACTGAGTTGGTAACACATAGACTTATTAGAACAGCCATGTCAAGTGGTACTTTTTATTTTTACATGTTTTTGTTCAAATGAAGTTGACAACATTACCTGGGAAAAGCTTTCCTTTAGACTAATTGGAATAGTGGTAAACTTAAATGTGTAAAAAATAGCTTGTAATGAGATGTTTGCCAAGCAGAACACCCGCAACCTTGATCCAAAGGAGCTGAGCTGCAGGAGGCGACTACACGGCATGGAGAGTGTTTGCACTCCTGGGCCGTATTGTGGCCTAGAATGATATTGAGCAAATTTCAGCAATTGTCTTTTCTGTGCTCCTCCCCTTTTCATATATTAATGAAATATTGATTGGAGTGAGCACACCGTGATTCTCTATCAAATCCACTAACACATACACAATAATGCTTAGACACAGCCGGCTCTGCATGAGTTCAAACACAAATTCACGTAGACAATACAACTATTTGAAGTGTGTAGTTTTTGTGAGATGTGACTGCTGCACAATGAACAATTTCTTTGAGGTAATTTCCCCAAAAGAGATGAAGATGCCCAACTTGCCATAAAGGAAAGACACCGCAGTTTCTGGCCGTGTTTATGCAGAGGCGAGCTTCCCAAAAACAATACAGGAGGCAGTCAGCTTCTTCTCTTAAGCTCTGGTGGGTAAGTACGCTTCAGGGTATGTTGTAGCACAAATTTCCAGTCAATCTTCCCATTACTGTATCTGATGACTAACAGTGGTCCAAGGTTGTCAGCTTTGTCAGTTGCTTGGCAGTGACGGAGACAGGGCCTTATCGGAAAGGAAGTTGGGATATTTGAACATTCTTGTCAGCCTACTTCTCTTTTTTTTATCATAATGTTTCTTGTGAGTCCATCTTTCCCATCTTCATCTCCTATACAGTGCATGTGCTCACGATCTAATCCTTAAGGCGTATCAGCATCTAACTTCATTGATCTGTTTGTCACAAAAAATCCATCCAGAATGATTTTGTTAGCGAAACCGCTTTCTTTTCATGACACAGATGAGACAACCAGTCAATAGCAGGGTTGCAATGTCAAGAAAATGTCCTAAAGAAATCAACACTCGCTAGTAAAATGATAAATCTAAACTGCAAATGTATTATCTAAGTATTAACTAGTGACACATAGCAATATATAGTAACATAGTTACTTGTTTTAAAGAACATCGTTTTTTAGAGCCTTCTTAATCCAGTCACAAATGCAGCATAATAACAAAAATATTCATTTACTCACTGTAACGTGTTCTGCGTTAACCCGTGAATCTGGGACGTAGAAAGCAGCGACACGGATTGTTCGGTTTAACAATTATTTTTATTGAGCACTCTTGCACATATCGTTCTCGCCGGTCACACTCTTCATTCCTCCTCCTCCTGTTTCTCAGTCCCTACTGCCTTTTATTGGGGAGGGAGACACACACACACACACACACACAATTAAGCTCAGCTGGGGCCGATTAGACCTCATCCCGGCACCGTTCCCTGAACCACCCCTTGCTCGGTTCCCCCTCTGCAGCTGAGCTATCCGCACCCCACCACAACACTCACTCTTCTATCAGTGTATTCATCTGTGTAAATGGTGGAATACTGGTTGTATTGTTAAGTGCTTTGAGTGTTCACTGTCAGAATTCAGTGGAGATGGTTGTGGATTTCGGTAACTATGTGGCCCCAAACCACCGCATCATCTACTGTGGCTCCCGGGTCGGCTCACAGTACCTCACTGAATGCACCAGCATCACTCATACCTCATATCACACTGAAGAAGTACTTCATGCCAAAGACAATGTTGGTCCCCTTCTACATTGCAATTACTGAGTCTTTCCGTGTCCTTAAGATTCTTGTATGCTGCTGCCACTGCCAAGGTCAAGGACAGACTGTAGCTTATGACTTTCTTTGGCAGTGGGCTGTGGTCCATCAGGACCCAAACTCTTCATCACAAAACCTACTCCTTTTGTTACATGGTTGTGACAGGTAGCACCACAGAGTGAAAGACACATTTTCCCACTGACACGGATGTACAACCCAGGAATTTCCGATTTGGTGAAGGGAACAGACAGAAAATGTACAAAAGTATTTTTTCTGTTCAAAATGCAAAGGTACTTGCAGGTCCAATGTATTGTATTTTTTCATAAATCAATTTGTCAATGATGACCTATGCTGGGCGTCTTAGAATAGAATTCTAGTCTGCAACTCAGTGACATGTACGATGCAAGGTAATAAACCCAGATATGAAAAAAGGGATTGAGGGTCTGTGACATCATGTTTTACCTACACGCTCAGTTGCAAGGTACACAAATATTATCAGATTTAGATTACCATCCATCCCAGTTCTCTCGAAAACCGTGTCCCACATCCCAACCACCAACTTACCTGCCACCAACCCTTTTCATTCTGTTCTTTCCCTTTACTGAAATGCAGAGAAGCAGAAGGGGCCAGTGTTTTCCGTCATGTGTTATTATTTCTCAATCGCCTCATCGTAACAACATGGTGGAAAGATTGCGTCCAAAGCATGTTTTGGCCTGTTCTTTATATTTTACAAGAAATTAGATCTGAATGCATGCTGCTTGTCCATTCGCACATATAAAAATATCTTTCAAAATATGATGTGTCATGCTTGTGGAGGGGGAGTAGAGAGGGTTTTGTTTGGTGACCTCCAAACTGAATTTCTCTCTTTGCAGAAGATGTATTCCTTATAAACCTTAATCAGAGAGCTTGCATTTGCATTTAGATTAACAGCGTAATAATGACATATTAAGGTATTCTTCAACTTAGTCTTTCATCACCAAGCTATAAAAATACATTAGCTTGTCATAAATCTACCACATTGAAAGATGTGAATGTTGAAAGTAAGCTTATGTATGGAATTCAGGTGGGGTGGGGCTTGGTATGGGGGACAACTCCTTTCCTGTGTGATTCAAAAGAATATGCAAATGATTACCTTATGAATGTTACTCCAATGAGTCCAATGAGTTTTTGCATGGCTGTGGGTGTTGCAAGCAGTTTAGCAGGCTATTGCCCCTGGTGCATGGGTCTGTATGTGTCACTACGGGATCAGGTGGTTTTTCATGGCAGTGTGAAGCGAGTGGGATTTGAGTTGGCATAACTCTGAGACCTCTTTGCTCTGCCAGAAAAGTTATGGATTCCCCCCTGTGTGCCTGAAGGTAGTAAAGTGAAGTCCCGAGTGCTGGCCCTGCATTGGACTACCGTAATGAACAGGGAGCGGAGCAAGAAAGCAAAGCTCTTGATTGACCAATTGGTTTAGAGTAGGTCAAACTCTCTCTCATTGCATTCTTCGTTAGCAAGAACAAAGCAAGCAACAGGAGGAACAGGAGTTTGGGTACACAGAATGGCCTAGTAGGTGACCTGCTGCTCCTTCACGCTGAAGAGGGTCATTTGAGGTGGGATGGATTTCTGAATAGGAGGCCCAATTGACCCATCTCTGTGGAACAATCTCAGGCATGTTAAAGAGTAAGGAGAAACCAAGGTATGCCCACACCATCCTAGAGGGATCATCTGGCCTGGGAATCCCTCCATTAGAAGCAGAAGGAAGAGTCTGAAGGGCATTGGTAGTTTAAATATTTCTTTTAATGCACCCAGACAGATGGATAGATTAATAGATAATGCACTTTGTTCTTTAATAGCTTCTGGTGAGGTGTGTTGAAAGGCCTTAAACCGTCAGATGATACATTACCAATTCCCAGTGTTGAGATGAAATCACATCATTCAGAAACAACCCTGTAGGAATTTTATAATATCCATTAAATCCCAAAAGGTTTTGGTTACTGTGAAAGGGGAAAGAGAACCAAGAAACTCACCCCTCCCATATTACACATTGTAGAATTATTGCTCATCAAATCTCAATGTCTGCCTGAGGGGAAACCAATGACATTATTCATGAGGCACTCTGTCCAAGTATTATTACCACGTCATTGGGATACGTCTACCCTTTTGTTGCTATAATTAAGGCTAATCAGATCAGCATCATTGTGTCAATGTGTCAGAGAACCTGTGCATCATTTCACTTGAAGAAATGCTCCATGAAACTCACAACACACTACAGACAGTACGATGTTCCATGTGGAATTTGCTCATCCTTAGCGTGCATACTATTATTGTATTGCATCACGCTGGTTTCCTTACATGCAAACATAACACACTCTACAATTAAATGTGTCTCATAGACACATTTCATCTATTTTATTTTACTAGTACTGTTTGCCGAGCAAACTGTCGAGATGTTAATTGTATGATCCTGTAGAATTCTTTTTTTCCTTTTTGACTATTGAAGAAGACTTCATGAAAACATACAAATGTAGGGTGGTCATAAAATTTGATGAGACTCTTCCTGCTGGAAATCTCAAGCATGGAGATTCTCATCAAAATTTGACATTTTGTCAAAAAATGTCATGACATTTTAGTTTAAATTACTATGGTCCGGAATGCACAGAAAGAGGCAGAGTATCAGAGTATACCGCAATGGCTGTGAAAGAATATGTATATGTATTCAGCAAAGTAGCAACTCCTTTAACCGCTATTACAATCGCAACAGAAGAAAACCTTGCCCCAAACATCCAGCACCACACGAAAAAATGACAGAGGAAGACCAAAAACACAGCAAAGTACCTTCGAAGAAAAGGGCTGTTTCGTACTGCCTGGCAGAGGCAGAGAGAAGTAAGAGTGTCAGCACTTTTTTTTTAAGTGGCTCATCACATCTTGTTGTGGCTCGCCAACACTGCAGAGCCTGAGGTGCTACGAGGCTGTCACGAGAGGAGCAGATAGAGGCTCACGTGTGTAACTTAATCTGTATGGCGTAGTCTGTAAGTACAGCTGCTGCTGGGCAGAAACACGCATCTGCAACAGCATCTCTCAGAAGTATTAGAAAAGAATTTTTGTCTCTTCACTAATTGACATGTGTTTTTGAAATTGCAGTTTAAAGAGGTTCAACGGGTGAGGTCAAAGACCCGTACCTACTAATTACGATACATGTAGCATTCATAGCTTAACATGTGTTTACATGTGTGAACTATTTTTACAGGGTGTTTTGGGATTGGTCGGAGAGTTTTCTTTCCCCAAAGGCAAAGGCTTCACTGCACAAAGTTTGTGTATTTTAAACATATCAAACATTAATTACAAGTTAATGTATGTACAAGTTAATGTATGTAACATTAATTCTTCATAGCGCTGTGATTCTTCCAACAAACAAATATGTGTCAATAACTGGTATATTATTATATACCCAATGGTGATTATATACTTATATACTTTCTCTTTCAATGTAAATTCATGAATACCAATCATTATGCATATGTATTGGAAACCAAAACGACAGTTTATTTTAATTTACCAGGCAGGCAGCTTCCCCAAATGAGACAATTGTTTAACAGTGTGGAGATTGTGAGGAGAACTCATACCTTTACATCTAGGTCACTGGCAAATAAATTGCATTAACTAGAGTTAAAATGAATGGTGTAAAACGCTATAGAATGCATATTGTGCATACTAACCTAAATAATTGGCAGTTGTCTGTGACACCGTGGTACAACAGAACTTGCCTTTGTTAATCACTGAGTTTTACCTTACAAGTGGTTTTTGAGCAATCAACTGAGCTTGAATCCAACATCTTTACCTCCTCAACCGCCACAACTATTTTTTTTGTGGGAGGGAGAGCTCGATTCAGGTGCTCCGGATGATCGTCCAGTAAATCCCCTAATTAAAAGTGCCCTGCAGACTTCACTTGGAAATAAACATTCAGTGTTTGTATCCTTGTGATCTAACAAACATGTTTGCTAGACCTTGTGTCTCTCTTAAAACATTTGCAAAGCAGATTTTTTAGAGAATTTTAAGTACGGAGCTATTCTGGAGGTTAATTGAACTCAACCCTCCCAATTTAGCATCCGATTTTCTACCCCTAGCTTTTCTCCTTATACATCCACGGCCTTTGCCAGGTCCTGTGACCTGATTGTGTGAAATGCAGCAGCTCCGCAAGGAAGCCATGACCTGTCTTAGACTTATTCTAGAATATTTTTGTACTGGACTTTAAATAACCACACATGAGTGCATTTGTGGTCATGACAACCGTAACTTAGGGAAATGAACACAAATACTGATGTGGCTATATTTTCAGATTTACAATTACATCTCGATAAAGATGTTGGGACAAGATTTTTAAAATATCCCATTAAACGCATTTTTATACTGTCTGCAGGTCTATTTTACAAAAGAAAGGATGGGAAAATAAAGAGCAGCACTTACTGCCGACTCCTTCCCTTGCTGCTGATCTATGGTCTGCTCCAGACTGCAGAGACAGATGTCTTAAAGTTTGCCTGCCTCTGAATGGGACCTATTGTTGGGGATTGAAACGGAGCAAGTGTCCACACGAGGTCGAGGGTCGGGTTAGTCAAAAGGCACCAGGTCCCACAAGTCTTGACCTTCTTAAATAAGTGCAATGTGATACAATGCATGGGTCAGCAGCAACGTGCTGAAAGCAGGCCCACATGCTGACGGAGGAGACTGACCCCCACCGCCCCAGCACGACCAGGACGTGTGCCGAATGAGCCTGTGCTGGGATAACAACCCCCTGAGGCTTCTGGGTATTTAGGGGACCCAATCAAGCAATCCCTAGGGTCTGACCTGGTATGAGGAGTGTGAGCAAAGTCGTTTTTGACCAGGGACTTCTTGTTCATCTTGAAATTTGGTTTACATTGGAAGAATACATGCTTTTGTTTTTATTTTAAGTGAATAATGGAGGAAATACTTAACCAGCTCTAAGCACCAGTTCCTATCCCATTTCATTGCTGTAATTTCACCACCAATACGTTTAAGGAGCAGTAAAGCTCTTTGACCACGGTTTGGAAACAAAGACATGTGGATTTGTGAATCCATTACATACTCAATCCGGTGTGATAATGTTTTTTCTTTTCTGAGACATCTATTTGGCATTCACTGTATTTAAATTGTTTGAATTAAATTGTTTGAGTACTGGCCCCTTTGTCAAGTTTGTTTTTGTGGTTGAACGTTCTTAACTCTCATACGCATTCATTATGGTGTAATGGTACTGACCACTAATAAGGTACTCAGAGACGACGTACAATAAATGTTTGGTGTCTTGTGACAAATCTATTGCGCCGGTTTACGACTGAGGTAGAGCAGATGCAACTGCGGAGAGTCTAAAATAGCTCCACCACACTGGAGGGTTTTCTGACTTAATAATGTCAACACCAGGGCCTTTACACAGCCAGATGGAGTCACTTTATTTTTTGGACTGATTGCGCCGACTCAAGTTTTATCTCCATTCGTTCTCATAGCAGAGAGAGAGCAAGGAGGGACAGATGTCTGGTCTAGTCAACAAAGTAATTTATGAAGTGCTTTTAAAAGCAGCGTTGCCACAAGGTTTTGTGTAACAAAGCAGATAAATACACAAAAACATCTGACCGCACTGCATACATCTTAGCATATGAGGCCACATCTCTCGCGCTCGCTGAGTGAAAACACGTGAAAGAAGCATTATTAAGGTGCACAAAGACCAGAGAGGATCTGTTTCCCTGTGAATTAAAGTTTGGACTATTTAAACTGCAATGTACTTATAATTATTATTTTTTTGTCATCTGAAAAATTGTTAAAGCTCCAGGAAATCTACTCAATTACTATTAATATATTTATCTGACTAGTAAAATAGATACCAGACTCAAAAGTTGGAAATTACTGAATTCAGTTGGCAATTTAATTTATTTTGGGGATAAAATGAAGGATTTTCATTTTGTACGGTTATGCATTGGTTTTGATCATCTAATATCGTCTTGAATATTAGTTTATAAGCCATATACTTTTGCTAGCTTTCAAATACGTCTATACATTTACACTTTGGAATGCAGGACTTTTACCAGTAATTTAGTATTTCTTTACACTGTTGTATTGGTACTTTGACTTCAGTAGGTTTGAGCAATTATTCAACATTCCCTCAGAACCAGAAACACGTGTTTATCTCTGGAACATGTGGCCAAGGAGAAAGCAATATAGATACTTGGGACTTTTTTTCTTTTATCGGAACTGTTTCTTTTCCAACAATGAAGATCAAATCAAGGTGCAAGTTACAGACTTTTTAAATATTCAAGTTAACCACAAATCTCATGACAGCATGACATCATGCAGTGCTCAGAACAGAGTGGGACCAATTAATGAAATAAATGCATCAATTTAAGGTGGCAAGAACATGTTTGGGTTCTATTGCAAAAGCATGACTACTATCAATATTTATTTCTATTTTAAATACTTTTTGATGAATTTGGAGAAAGTATTGGGCAGTGTACAACCTACCAACAAATATATATACTCCATACTGAATCAGTATGTTATTTACTAAATGTCACATCTCCAAAAAAGTTGCAGGAAATTTCCAAATAGGCATTATTTGGATGACGACTGCATATGGGAAAACAAAATGGTCACTTTCTCTTCTCACATGATCTTAAGACTTTTCATTCAAGTCTCACAGATGAAGGCAACACAATGCATGGTCAGTGAGCTGGGAATGTGCAGTAAGCTCACGTCTCATTGATCATTCTTAATGTGGTCCTGGTATAAACATTTCCCGCATGAATAAAATCCACATGCTACGAACTGCGTTTGTACCAGTGAAAAACCATATTTGTACTGTTGAGATGTGATGTAGAGACGCCATTCACCGCTTTGGAAGCGGCAGCTGTCAATCACAGTAAGCCCGCCCTAAAGCACTCTCCACTTTATTGTCTATTTCAGGGAGTAAACCTACGGGAAGCACTGCTGTGTTGATGTGTGTGCACAGTATGTGTTGCTTTGCTTCAGGCTTGTTGTTTGTCGGTTCGGCGCACACTTTCTTAATCTTCAAAGGGAAAATGTAAATGATGTTCAGCGTGCAGAGATGATATCGACCTGTGAATGTAGGTTTTAATGTGTTTAACCTGGTTCTCTGATATTCAACGTTCATGATGTAACGTTGTTCTTCTTCTAGAAAGTTGCTTCGGTCATTGTGTAGAAATTCATTTTCAGTCAAGACTTTAACTTCATGAGTCTTCGATCAAATCATCAATTTTTAATTCCCAAGAAAACGTATTTGAGAAAACGTCAGCACAGAGACCGAGAGGCTGAGGTCGGATTTACTGGAGGCCCCTTTGAACGCTTCCAGATTGGATTTGTGTTGCTGACGCTTTGTCATGTGTCTGAAGATGAATTTGCTCAACTTCTGTGTGACGGAAAGGGCTTCAGCGGTTTGAAGGTCCTTGAACATGGAGATCGAACATCCATCCCGTTTCATTCATCCCAACAGGATGATGCGGCTCTTTTCTCTAGTGACGTGGCAATAACTCCACAAGTCAGACAAACAGATCCTTCTCTAAGCCCCCCCTCGACGCGAGAACGCAGCGAACCAATCAGCTTCACGGATAATATGACATGCGCGGTAATGGCTGGAGTCTGACTGTGGTAATGCTGTTAAAAGGTGAGCAGGCACCACGATACCGTACCCCAGTGAGGACTGGACCCAAGTTCAACGTAGAAATCTGGTTAAAATCGGGTTGAAATGAGGTCTGAACGTCTAAGACCTATTTTCAAACGGCTAAAGTGTGGTTCCAACATAAATAAGTCAGAAAATGCCAATTTGTTGATCATTTGTTCTGTAGTAACGTAAGTTCGAAAGAGACGTGATATTGTGGTTAAGATTTTCATGTTAATTAACTGGTGGACAAAATTTGGTCTACGGTCAACATATTTAAAATCTCATTTAAAACACCATGTCACGGCCAGACAATGGACCTGAACCCAAATACACGATTCGAGAAGCAACGTTTAAAATCTAAGTTTAATAAAGTAAAAACCCCAAATGAAAATCACTCTTGAAAGAGGAAAACCCTCCGCTAAATCTAAGAACAAAAAAAATGAGATCTTGGCCAGTATGTGGCTCCTTCCCTAAAATGACAGCACTGGTTTAAGCTGTCCCAGGTTTACACCCTCATATTGATTTGTAGTGACGAGGCTTTCTGTTCCCTCCTACGGAGATGACGTCCTTGCTTCATGTTTATTGACAATAATTCATAGTGGCCCCCAACTTTACGAAAACAATAAACGTCTTCCAGGTACATGGTTCAAACATCTGCAGAAGGTCTCCTTCTTTTTTAACCGAGTGGCTATGCGCTGCCAGAGGCTTCCTTGTAAGCTGGTTTTGAAAATGAATGCCTTTATGTTTTGGGTTGGACCCACTGAATAATTTGCTATGTAATTACATACTCTGCAAAAGCTTCCCTGTCCACTAGGGCCCATTTGGGATTCTCTGTAGCATTGCAGTCACAACCAGAGCCTTGACCAAATCAAAACTCAAAGCCACTCTCTAATCAAAAAACTGGAAAACTCACATCCAGAGACTAACCTTTTTTTAAGTTTTATGTCTCCCGATTGCTAAATATCCTTACATCAACAATTGGGGTGTAATTTCAGATTTGCTGCTTTGCCAAGCGTTTTTTGTTTTCATTTGAACCGCTGCAAAACAGCCCCCTGGGGAGACGCTGCCGTCATTAAAGTTGGAACGGGTTTGCTGAAGGAGATGACAGCACACTGCGGAAAAGTCATCCCCGTGGCTAATGGGGAGACCTCGGACGGATTTAGTACGGATGAAAAAACCTGCTGTCAACATTATGCTCACTTTAATACAGGTTTAAGGGTATTTAGTGATTGTTGCAACTTGTGCAGACCCTTTCCAATATTCAGCATCGAGCTAAATCATTGACACAATGGCCGTGCAGTGCTCAGTTGACACCTCCTGTTTCCGGTAGGCATGTATGTAAACCGAGCGACAACACCTGGTGCTGAAAAGAATCAAGCCAATGCAGTGGTGCCAAAAAGCTGCAGCTCTTTCAATGACCAATTGAGGCATGGCTCCAAAAGCGAGCTACTCTCCAAAATCAAACATGTTTAAATGAACCTGTTGACAATCTTGCACAAGAGACTTTTTGTCCTGATTAGCTAGCTAATGCATTAGCTAGCTAATCAGGACAACAATTTTAAAATAAATCACATGTACTAATTATATCAAAGCTGCATCACCTGTTCTCGCCTCATTTCCACCGATGATCCTCCACTTAGCTGCAGGTTCGGCGCTGTCGTCACTGCCTAGATGTCTACATTTACAAACCTGCAACCAACAGCAGTAGCCCAACATTTGCGGCTATAAGTGTCGTTTCTTCTGTCTCCTCCTACTGCAATGCATATACTGTATCTGGCAAAGTCAAAGCACAGCCTGTAAGAATCATAACATTACTAATGTAAAGTCAAATGACATCACATATTTTCCTTCATAAACATCCAACACAGAATGACCTTTGTACCGGATGGGGAAACCCTCACTCTCTTATGCAAATGTAGTATCTGTATTAATATCAGTGATTTTAGCAAAGGTATTAGTGGATTTAAGCACCTTTTTACTATTGCCCATCCCAGTCTTCACTTGTGTACTGGTCACATTGTATCTGGCACACATCCTTGTAACTTTAATATACGACCAAAACTAAGTGTAATCATCTTTTCAACTGCATGGTAGATGTTGAAAAGAGAGGACTGAATACTCAGACGAATAATGTTGAATTTAGAGACGTGGAAAAGACGTATATCTTTAGGCCGGATTTTAACGTAATTTTGAATATGGAAATGTTTCATCCTCTAGTTTGTGCTGAATCATTACAAAGAAACGTTTACGGCTAATATTGCAAATCTTGTTGAAATCCGGTCTACATGTGTAGCCATATAATTACATTAATTAGTCACCATGCAAATGCAGAACTGTATTGTTTGTTCTAAATTTCCATGCGCATGTCAGTTTGTTTGGCCAACCGTGCATTAATAGACTATAAAAAGACTACCGCTGGTATATGGTTTTACACTCAACAGCCAGCTTATCTCTCTGCGAAGTTTCCAATGGCGGCGCTCTGATAAGCCTTGGCACCGTTTTGCATTACAAGATCATGCAGGTGTCCTTGACACCGAGGTGATTCCATGCTAATGGGAATCCGCAGGCCGCTCATCACCAAGTTCACAGCGCTGTTGACAATGCTTCTATAGCAACCGTGTCAACTGTAGGGAGAGACAGTCCAAGCAGGAGTACGTATATTCTTACTCACTATTTAGTGAATGAAAATCTTTTAGAAGGCTTCAAATTGAGGAGATACTCTTTCCCCCTCCTTCCTACAGAAGTGACAGGGCCTCTGCTTTTATTGAGCACATGAGCTGAGACCACTGACTTCTCTTCGAAGTCATTAAGGAAATGATTTATTTTTCTGCAATATGGATTTCATTTGCTCCAAGGCTGATGTTGATATCACTTTTATTTATTGCGGCTGTCAGTAGCTAATCTTTCACACAAATATTTGAAAGGCTTTGTTAAACTTTGACCAGTGCCATGACAGAAAAAGTCAATATTTGTATTCTTGACACATAATAAAAATCTCTGAAAGACCAGTCATACCATAATAAGTATTGAAGCGCTCCAGTTAAACCCGGACAGTTTAAATAATTATATTGTTAGGTGCTCTCTGTAGCAGAGAAATCCATTGATTTCACTGAGGATGAAACCAATTGCTTCTGTAATTCAAAGCTGTGTGTGAGCCCAGTGTATTAGTCCAATTGTCCCAATTGCACACTCACACATTTGCACATGCAAGTTTATTCCTCACATACTTTCCTTAAGGACTCCACAGCGGACAGAGTTAATTCCACACTTTAAATGACAGAATGCACAGTGCCAACAGGTTCATTGCTGGAGCCATGCTGTCTGGTCTCAACAGATATACACAACAACACTTTTCTGTCTATCCTTGGAAATGGGACTGTTTGTGTGTCCAAGAGTGTTTGTGTATTGCGCTCCCCTCTTGTGTATATGTAGGGTGACGGCCTGACGAAGTGAAACATGAAAAATTACAAGCTGCATTTTTTAGTGTCCGTTATTTTCCATCTATGGGGAGACTTAAACCACAAAAATACCTGCCCACACAAATGCATACACAAACACACACACACACCCACACACAAACGCACAAACACAGCTACATGCAGGCGAACACATGAGAGACTCATAGGCACGTCCTTTAACGTGCAATCAAACCTGAACATTTACAAGCCAAGTTGTGCAACGACACAAGTTTGAGCTTTTGGCACAAATGAGAGCTTGGCATGTTTGGCTGAAACAACAAAACAAAACAAATAATACAAGGAAACTCCTTGTTTTAGTTTAATGACAAAAAAAATACCACAGCGTGACTTCATCTAAAACAGACGTACTGAGGCTTCCTTCATCGCCAGCATGCAATGTGCCCGACTTTCACCTGTAGCTCCATTGTAAACCCGCCCGGGTCATTATCAGAGCAACAAACATATTTTCAACCACACATTAGTCCTTTTAAGTTGGATTGGGTCCTGCATGGACATACCTAAACAATTACTACATGTAGAATCTTTTACATCCTGAACTGGAACTTGTACTTGGGAGCACACTTCCCTTGTAATTTGTCATCCTCTTTCTCCATCCATCGTCTCGTGCCCAGCTCACATTTGGTGGGTGCACTGTTAATCCACGCCGCTTTACTGTCTTAATCCTGTTCATTATCGCTGCTCGGGCAGCTCAGATTTATGTCTTGGTTTGCTCTTGCCGGGTTTTACCGCTCATGTTGGTTTTGGAGGGAGCACTGACTTACACCACAGTGCTTCGCTCCGGAGCTGGCTGGTGAGAGGTTGAACCATCAAAGTTCACTCGGTGCAGTTTCTGCGGCTGCTGGATTAATTTGAGACCTCTTTTTTTTGGTTTTTCTTTTTTTTCTATGGATCTGTCGTTTTGTGTCAAGCTCTGAAAAAGAGGAAACGTCTGTCTGATCCAGATGTTTATGGTTGAATGCAAAAGTTGGGAAGTGATAAGCATGGATGAAGACGTGTAAGAGAAACCGGAGGAAAAGCCATGGAAATAAAAAATAAAAAAAGAGTCAAGATATGTAAACGGTGGTTCTGGAACCCTTCGACATCCTCTGTAAACCAATTTTTAAACAATCATGGCTGAATTGAAGTAAAGGAAACACTAAACATGTGCCACACTAATGCTGTGGTGAAAACAAATCACATTTCTGAGAGCTATTACAAAGACATTTTGAAACGCCCATTATAATGCAATTTCATGTAAGTGAGATTAAGCATTTATACGGTCACTAGTTCCATGTAGAACACTTTTGGTTTTGAATAAATACTTCAGTAGCTCTATTTATAGATCCATGTGTACCTTTGTAACAGCAACATGCCCTCTACACCGTGCTATTGCTGCTCTGACAGCATATTCATTGCGTCGATTCTTCGAGTTCCCAAGTCTACTGAGGTGGACATGTGAGTCGACTGCTGTGCACAGTTTATCATTGTTAACAGTGCCTTCTAGTGGTCAACTGCTAAACCAAGTTGAGAGTAAATCATCTCCCTGTGGAGGTACAAATGATAGCCGCGTTCAGGGAGTGGCCGCGTGGACGTGAATGGATGTGAGAAGGACAGGCAATATACAGCTTCCTGACACGACGCTATTACTTAAGGACGAAAATCTGCCCTGAAAGCAGCAGAGATGGAAATAACAGCCCTGGATGGGCTGATTTAGAGGGCATATGCGGTGCAGGCACGCAGAGCACACGCTGAAGCAATCAGGCATTATTCTGAATATAGGCTATAAAATAATAGGCCCGCTTGCATTTAACTTGTCAGGTTGATGCTTCAAATCTCGAAATCCTTTCCCCTCTTTTACTCTTGTTTGTCTTTCTTCTGGATCACATGACTCTCTCTCTCTCAGTGTGTGTGTGTGTGTGTGTGTGTGTGTGTGTGTGTGCGTGTGTGAGAGGGACAGAGACAGAGATGCTAGTGGATTTTGCTTCTGGCTACAATTACACGTAGGATGTCCAATGGAAGCAACAGGTGCAGACTAGGTGAGTTATGGTCCAGGGTAAGTGTCCCTGCGCGTGTCATCTCCACAGGAAAACCAACCGGAAGAAGAGATATAGAAAAGCTGTAGATGTATCAAAAATATATGGTACAAATAACTGCAAGTCTATGTTTGTGTCCTAACCTGTAAATAAGTGAATGATTCCATAGGAGACATTTGGTCTTTCTGGTGCTTTTGGAAAAAAACGTAAATGCAAAGCATCCTTTTAGATTTCCCTTTGATGCTTTTCCTTACTAAGTATATTCCTTTCAATCCATCATAATGGATGTATGGATGCATGACTCCACCAGAGTTACCAACAAATTATTTTTCACCAACCAGAAAGAATGATAAAGTAAAAAAAAATATTTCCCCAAAAATGGAAGTTAAAAATGTTTTTATTTTCACCAAATTGAAATATACATGTTATTTGTGATTTTTGTGTTATTTCTTACATTGTGGGCCCCTCTGCAAAGAGACTCTCTAATCATGGACGTTTTCCAAGATTACAAGAATCTTCTCAAAAACCGTATTGAAAAAAAAAAAGATACTTTTTTGATGTAGCTGCATGGATTATGTGCGCGGTACTATAAACGTCACCTCCTGCAGCGTGGAGCCCTCTAAACATGCGCCGTGGAGAGCGTGGAGCTGCAGCTGCAGACAGTGAAAGCCCGCAGGTCTCCCCGGTGCTGTGCGCGCTTGGATGAGGGCTGCCTTTGCTCTCTCCGCTGTTGCCTCTTGCTACTCGGCATCAGCTCAGCCTTCAGGGCGAGAGCAAGAAGTAGAAGCAGAAGAAAGAAGAAAAAAAAAAAAAAAAGAAGAAAAAAAAAAGTTTGGCCGCCTGCCAAGTCGTGGAACAAGTGCGCCTCCCTCCCTCGCTGTTTTGCATAGCATATTCAGTTAGGGGTTTGGGCTCGGCTGTTTTTAAAAGGCAAGGCAGCTCTCCAGTTGATCAGTCTGCTCAGGAAACTTCTGCTGGAGAAAGTACTGGAGCCCAAACTGAAGGGGAGAGAAGTTGAGGTTTTGTGCAAAGAATTTCTTTACGCTTGCAGAGGACATCTCTAAGGGGGAGAAAAAAATCACAAATATATATTTTTTTTCCAGTTGCAGTTGATTTGAACTGTTTTTGCAGGGTGCACGGCGCAGAGCCTCCGTTAATTAATGTGTTTTAAGCAAATAGCAACACTCTTGGATAAAGACTCCTGGCTTTAGCTTTAAAAAAAAAATCGGATTATCTGACTGAGGCATTGTGCTTAGACCAGTCTACTTTTGTTCCCCCTCCTCTTCGCATTTGAGGTTTATGCTTATAACTGAAGAGAACACCAACAATGTTTCTGAGTCTCTGCCTCTTGGTGACATTTATCTTGGGACTGTCCGGGTGCTTGGGCTCATACGTGCCGTGCGAGCCTTGTGACCAGAAGGCGCTGTCCATGTGCCCTCCGGTCCCGGTCGGCTGCCAGCTGGTCAAGGAGCCGGGCTGCGGCTGCTGCCTTACGTGCGCCCTATCCGAGGGACAGGCGTGCGGCGTGTACACCGGGACGTGCACCCAGGGCCTGCGCTGCTTGCCGAGGAGCGGCGAGGAGAAACCCCTGCACGCCCTTCTCCACGGCAGGGGAGTGTGCACCAACGAGAAAGGATACAAACCTGCCCACCCGCCCATAGGTAAGACGCGCACCGGCTGCCCGGGCTCAATGCATGCGTCGGGATCGACTTGGGAATGTGTGTTCGGCTGCCGGATGTAAATATAATATATATATAATATATATTTTTAAGCGTCGTTTAGATTGGGGACAGCAGTGCGTGATATATCTTGTCCCATGGGGGGTTCCACTGTGTGCTGCTGCGGGATTGCGCCCATAGCGGGAAATACACAAACAACTAGAATCGAGGTTACTTCACGATTATACCTATTTACCCCCCCACAGCAAGGTGAAATTACATGTATTTATGTCATACGTTTGCCAGATCCAGGAGGGGGTGGGGGGTCCTGGGTCTCCGGGTGGGGACTGTAGGAGAAGCGGTACCCGCTGCTCTCTGACGGAGCGCCTGTTTGACAGATGGTTTGAGGGGGCCGTCTGATTAACTTGTATCCACCGCCTCGATTAAACTGCCCCCCCCCCCCCCCTCTCCCCCCGAACCCACCTCCCCCCACCCCCCATGAGCTTAAAACACTCCTCCTTCCCCTCGTGACACGAACGCGCCGTCGGCCGAGCGCCCTGCGGGCTCTGCGTTCTGGGCTGGAGCGGCACCGTCGTGTTGAACGCTGGTCGCAGTCGCCGCACACACGCACGGCGACCAGGCTTTTTTTTCTCCTCTGCTGCGGTAACAACGCACATGATGCCCCCCCCCCGTCCCCGTCCCCGTCCCCAACCCCGCGGTTGGAGTCGTGTCTCCGGTGCGGGGACAGTGGGTGTCAAACTGCGGTGTATAGCGATGAGCAGCGCACTGCCTCCACAAAGATCCGGGCAGTTAAACAAAAAAAAAGCAGTTCCGTTTTATCTCTAAGGGACACTAAGGAGACACGTGACACAGTTCAGTTCGTCTCATTTCCACTCTTGTAACAAGTGTCTGTCCCACGCGCGCGCGCAGGAGCGCATCACGCTTTTCTACCTCTTTTCTATTCTTCTTCTGCCTTTTTGAATTATCATTCGCACCTTGACGTCAGACAAATCGGGAATAAGCAACAGGATTCCACTCCGCGACAAAACCCCAAAAAAAGAGAGAAAAAAAGCGCACGGCATCTTGTTAAAGCGGAATGCAGATCGATTTAGGGCTGCAAGCTGCCGCGAGCGTTGCGTTCAGAGTCGGATTACCGCTAAATCTGTATGCGTGACAGAGACTCAGAGAGAGAGAAAAAAAGGAAAAGTCACGGAGACAGTTAGACGAGGAGAAAGACAGCGCAGCCCTGAATGATTTAAGGCATTTCTTGCCGTGGCTGGGGGGACGGGAGGGGGGAGACGGGGGGGGGGGGGGGGCACTGTCGCTCGAGAGTTTTTAGCAGCCTGTCAACAACTAGGTGGTAACCACAAAGGGTTCGGCCGCACGCCTCATTCCATAAAACAGGCCGCCACCGGGGCTCATTTTGGGGCTGTTGACAAGAGTCATTAAGCCGCTCGCGCCCCAGAGCGCGGAACACCTCTCCACTTAATGACGTCACGGCCCGACGTGGTTTGTCCGCGCACGCCGCCGGTTTACTGAAACGCGCCCGAGAGAACCTCGCGCTCCACTGGGCGGAGGCGCAGCGGCTCTCGGGTCCCGCGGGTTCGCTCATCGCTTATCGGGGCGGGGCGGCGGCAGCGTGGGCGCGCATTGTCTGTGTGAATGATGACACCTCCGGCGGTTTCGTCTCGCTCTGCCTTCGAACACAAAGCACACGCACGCACGCACACAGACGCGGTTCCTGACTTCTTTATTGGCCCGCGGAGGTAAATCACAGCATCTTCTCTCTCTCTCTCTCTCTCTCTCTCTCTCTCTCTCTCTCTCTCTCTCTCTCTCTCTCGCTCTCTCTCTCTCTCTCTCTCTCTCTCTGGCCTCTGGCGCTGCATCCGCTGCATGGGCGCGCATTCACAACGCAGTGATTCAGCAGAATGTGATTCAACAGAATGTCTCTCTCTCTCTCTCTCTCTGTGTGGCCCGGTACTGGTCTGGTACTGGTGAGGTGAGCTTCTGGTTTCCTGTGGTGTGGGGTTGCAGCTGTCATTGTGCTGCTGAGCAAACCAAACACTAGGAGGAGGAGCTCAAGTGTCCGCAAGCCTACTAAATATTGACCTGGGGCAGCCTGAAAGTGGGAGAGGAGGAAGAGAGGAATATTTTGCCATCCTGCAGCCCTAACTCTCCCCTAACCCCTGGCCTTCTTTTTTTTTCTTCTTTTCTTTAAAGCTCATGTAGAAAAATGGACCCTGGCCGTTGCTCCGCGACTCACATTTAGCTGCCGCTGCGCTGCGCCAAGGCGTTTGCTGCTGGGGCCACTACGACTTTGTTGGCCCCCCTACGGGTGAATAAGCTTGCCAACAGATATGACTTCATGGCGGCAGGCCCCCTCATCACCTCAAGCTTCTCAAAGGGGCCTTATGTTTTAAAAACGCATTGTTCTTTGCCAAGAAACCAAAGATGATTAGGGAGTGGTTCCAAATGCAGAATACTCGACACACACACGAGCAAAAATACTATGCCCTCTTATTAGCATAGCAACAGGAAACCCGGTGCCTTTACTGAACTCTTCAATACTTTGCATTCGCTCTCTGTGTGCGTTCCGTCGGAGTTAGTGATTTTTCCACATGTCGCATTACGGCAACGGCAATCGAGTCGGGCAACTGTAGACCTCCGACACTTTGCTGTTCGCCAAAGAACTTCCCACACGCATGGTTGCAGCTGGTTGCGTCAGAAACACCTCGCAGAATAACTTGTCATCGCGTACTTTCGGGAATGGCCATCTGAATCAAAGCAAGCGATAAAGCGCAGGTCGTCTTCGAGCCTACTCTCCGGGCTGATGCGAAGCAGCGGCAGCGCGGACGCCGGGCGTCCGTGCAGACGTGGCGTGGCAGATTATACCCCCGGTCACGTGTGGGCCCCAGCTGCTCCACAGCTTCATTAACGGGCCCATGCGAAAGGGAAGCCTGTGTGGCTTAACATCCGTCTCACCTTGAACATCTAAGACAGTGCAGCGAGGGCTTTGCATGCTGCAACTGAGCCGTTGCAGGTGTGAAGAATTATTGGAGAGGTCAATTTGTGAAAAATGTTGCACGAGGACTTAAAAGAAAAACAAAGGAAAAGTGACGCCCAATAAAACGTGAGGAACCCGCTTTCTCGGACGTGACATTGATACCCCTGATGTAGAAAACAGGACGATCTTCGCCACAGTCGTCGGCACTGGAGCTCTTTGGCACACTCGTCTGATTTCTTTGCTGTTAAACTTTACAGCGGTATTTGTAAAGATTCTTGGTCACAGACACATTTAGCCTGCTTGTGGCAACAGCTGTGAAGGAAATCAGGGCTTTCGCTGCAGTCTTTCTACACTGGGAGCATGTGATTCGATAAAGGCGGGGGGTGGGGGGCCGGTGGCCCCATGCTGGGCTTTAAAATGATGTCACACATCTTGACACCTGACCTGTGATCTCACCTACAACACCTAAGCGGGAGAGAGGACCAGAAATAGGCCATTTTGGTTCCTTTCGGATCTGGGAAACAATGGAGGCTCCAGGGACTTCTCTTAAACGCTGGCGCTGTGTGAGCATGAGAGAAGATTTTGTTTGTCTCTGATGCAAGTGGGTAAGTTCATCTGAGGCACAGAAAACTGCGTCTTGCTAAATACTTTGGAAAAAAACTAAATTGACCCATTGTTGATCCCTGGTTTTGTGGAGGAAAGAACGTTCCAGCACATCCAATCCAATGTTTATACTGCAAAATCAATGAATTAACGACAATGTCAGTTTGTCTCTCTCTGTGCCGATTCCTCTGCTGCATGGAGATCGGCCTTGTGCGGCACAGCCGGGGAGCGCTCGACTTTTGCCGAAATAGCTGCCCCCTGCCATCGGGGCGTCAGAGCATCGTCACACCCGGCAATTCTCTTGTGGCGATGGCCAACCCCCAAAAAAGAGAATGTGGCGCGTTGAAGAACCCAACTCAAATGTAGGATGAGACGGTAGGCCAAAATTAGGGAGAACCATGCGCCTCGCCGTGATAATTTGCAACGTGAAACATGGACTCGTCTCCACCGAGGAAGCCGTAAAAGGGGTCAGAAAGTATGCTTACCTACAGAAGCATTTCCCCTCTTGGAAGTTTTTGCATCCTCTCGTAATTCCTGCTTTGTGATTTATAATCCTAGAATTGTTCTTGTTGCTATTTATACAGCGATTTCAGAAAAGCAGGAAACTTTTTGATTGCATGAATATATTCTGCGTACACAATACCGTGGGAAGAGTTATTTCCTGCATTTCCAGGAGCCGGCCGAGGCCACGCACAGGGTCGAGCAACGGAAGCTCCATGGAAACCA
Source organism: Gasterosteus aculeatus (assembly GCF_964276395.1). NCBI lineage: Eukaryota > Metazoa > Chordata > Actinopteri > Perciformes > Gasterosteidae > Gasterosteus > Gasterosteus aculeatus. The sequence goes on along the minus strand of NC_135704.1, from coordinate 6,348,931 downwards.
CAGGATTTAAGGATCAAAACATTTCAACGTTACACTGTCACGGACAGAACGTTTGATAAGGGCCACATTTTTTCTGCTCCAACTCGTTTGGAATGGAGCCTTTTTCCAGTCATCAGCCTCTCCGTCGTCTCACGTAACCGTGCTACGTGCACTAGCTGTCAAGTCATGTGCCAAGGGTGTATCTTATCTTGTCACTTTATGACAATTCAACACGCCACCCGCGCCAGAGGGTTTCGTGACGGGGATGCTACGTGTTTAACTTGATCTGCAAAATATTTTGCCTCCTAAGAGTTTTAAAAGCCTCTGCGACCCATATTTCCTTTTCATCGGAGCTTAACTTCTGTGCTGGTGCACACACATCCCCGGTGACTTGCACGACTCCCTTTCCGCTCTAGAAACTGCAGGGTTATCGACTTAACATTAAGTAGTCTGAGGCCTGGGGATGGTTTATTAACGTAGAGCTTTATATGACACAATCCCTCAAGCTCATTTACCTCCACATAATCTTGTGCTACCCTCTGTTGAGATTAGACGCCACCTTTATTCACAACTCTTACATCTTGAAAAGATGTCATTTATGATGCAACAAAGGCTGGACATAACAAATGCTGGAAAATCTGACGAAAGGTAGGACAATTATTTGTCCTAAATTCTTTTATAGTCTTTAAGATCCGGAGGGAAGAAGACGTGGCACCTTATCTTTCATTCTCGGACTGTTGCCCCTAAGAAACGTGGTATATTCATGAGGCATAATGGTGAGCAGATGTTAATTTTTAAACGGAAAAGTATCAGGTGCACCTCCTTTGGCTACGCCGCTCCTCTCATCCTAATGAAATCTTTAGCTCGAGCAGAAAGAGAGAGAGAGAGATAGCGGCACAGCTTCGGGCTCAGCTGAATGGAAGAGCTGCACATGACTTGGCTCACTTGGCGCCCGTCCAGCGTCTTGGCTGAGTTTCAGGAGTTAAACACAGACCCTGTAAGCGTCCTTTACAAGTTGGGTACCGTGAGCACGGAAAAACTGGAGTTTTTTGTGCCACACCGAAGAGCCCACTTCAGACATTTCTCAAAGTGACTCATTTGTAAGGTGAATATAATCGATGTGCCACGACTCGGACCTGTCTGAGTGCCATTTCCTCGAATGAGATTACACATGAAAGAAGAATGCACGTTAAAATAAAAAAAATAAATAAATAAAAACACAGCCCTCGTTTTTATATTTCATTGCCAAATAAACACCCCGAGGAATTACTGGGCCGTGCAGCAGAAAATGCAGTGTTTTTCCACCCTGGCCACATGCACGGGCGTACATAGGAATGCTGGTTTGACGTATTTATTTATAGCGAGTAATAGCCTCGTAGTCTGAGCGGGGGAGACACAAGGACATATCTAAACACAAACCAAGGCCTGCCAAGTCATGAGTTGTGAGATTAATTTCAAAGCAACGGCAGCGCAGCGCAGAAGCCAAAGACCCAATTCTGGTAATCACCCCCCCCCATCCCCCACCCCCCTCCCTCGCCCTCCCAGGGACTCCAGACGCTCATGCTGTGTCAGGGCTCTTTGAACATCAGTTTTTTGGAGCTTGTGTCCTTGTTTTGTCTCGGAGCCATTCTCTACGGAGGCTGTGTACCAACAGGCCAGTCAGCGACTTCATGGCAATTTGTGAAATCTTTTTTTTTTTTTCCCAGCCTTTTCTCTCTGCTTTGTATGGAAGTTGATTTGTCTTTCAGCAGCACTTGGCCCTCCGGTCCGCAGCCAACATTCCTCTCTGGTTCAGTGCCTCCGGCCCTGCGCACCACGACGGGTTTCCTTGTCAGATAAATATAACCAGGGTCATCCACCGGCACCATCGCTTCGCCCAGTCGGGGCCTGGCAAAGTCCCCACAATAACTCTGTACTTATGGAACAGCTAAGCCAAAATTGGGTAGGGGGGGGGGCCCTCTTTCTGTGCCCTCAAAGAACCTCTGGGCTGGGGGTTGAGGCTTAAGAGGCTGAGCCCCAAACATAAGACAAGAGGGAGCGTGTGGGTCGGGGGGACTCGGGAGGTGGGGGGTAAGGATAAAGGACCTAAACCTGTAAACATCCTATCAAGAGTCTATAGTTCGCCCCTGGGGGAGCTAAAATTACGTCTAAGAAGCGCATAAAATGTGACAGAAATCCACAAGCGTTTATATGAGTTCGCAGAGCAACTGGAATTTCCTCAGCCTGACATTTAAATCAGTTTAATGAGGGCCACGTCGCCGCAAAGTTACAACACTCAGAGGCCCACGTTGAAGCTTAGCAGTCCAGATAACGTGCGAGCAAATTTTCCAAACACCTCATATGCAGCCATGCATGTGATGCCATTTTATAGACATCTGTTCACTCAGGTGTATCTGTATTAATAAACTAGATTTCTGATATATTAAAGATATTGAAATAATAATAACAAAATCTAATTGGCCTATCATGAATGGATTTGTTTAACCTTACTTTTCTATAACTGTATGACAAGGTCAGGTGGTGGCGTTGTCGGGAGCTTGAACTCCTGAGTCAGCTGAAGGATTTCATCAGCTGTTCATCAGAGGTCCAACCTCCCCGCCTCCATAAACAAATGCCAAGCCACCAAACAGTTGGTGTCGCAAAACCTGGTAAAAGCACCTGGTATTGTATTCAAATGAGACGGATTGCTGCAAACATTCACATCTCTGATATATGAAGATGGCAAATTATTCAGGTTTTTTTTCATTGATTGTAAAATGTTGCAGTTATGCATCTATATTTCCTTGTTCTACTCCATGAGGACTGTTGGATCAGACATCACTCTTTAAAGAGACATTTAACATTCTTGAATTTTGGGGGAACTTGGGGAATTTCCCACTTAAGTGCTTCTGTAACCGAATGAGCAACTTTAGACGTGAGTTGGAGTTGAACGACGACCAGAGTGTTTCACTTTAGTAGCCAGTTTACACACTGTGTCATCGTAGAACAATAGCCAGTGGGTTCCGAGATTACATTTACACAAATGGGTCACAATGGAAACCAGCACCAACACTTGGGTAACCCTGAGATTAACCTACTCCAAGACAATTATGTTGTTAACCAATAATGCGTACGAGATACGTTTTTTAGCTCCATTCTATGCTCATGAGGATTTATATATAAAACGAGGGATCAACAAGTGACTTGCTAAAACTAACCACCAACAACGTTGGACTTCCCCTCCGCTCTCGAAACGAAAACAGCACCTTTCAGCTCTTCCTTCCTATCGCAGCCTCCATCAGTCTAACGTTGAGGTGTAGCAAACAGCTGCTCATAGCTCAATGCTCGATGATCCTGCTGTACGCTATCTGCCCAGCGCCAAGCAGACACAGTAGAGGATTTAGGAGCTACAAAAAGCCTGTTATCTCCCTCAAGAGTTGGTGCCGACCAAAACGCATTGCATTTCAGTAGAGGACAAACACAACTTGCATGCCAGCGCCAAGCATTTTCTCATATTATGGTTTTATTGTATTGTAACTAACACATTATCGGACTCACATTGTTTAAAAATGCAACAATGAACTGTTTTCTACTTGCTCCACAGCGGAACGGGAGTCTCGAGAACACGAGGACGCCATTACCACAGAGATTGCAGATGAGCTGCAGCAAGCTAAAGTGCCACTCCTTCCCAAAGACATTGTGAACAATAAAAAAATGCACGCGCTGCGCAAGGAGCAGAAGAGGAAGCTCGGCAAACAGCGCTCCATGGGCTCCCCCATGGACTACTCCCCTCTGCCCATTGACAAGCACGAGCCGGAATTTGTAAGTCTTCAACGTTATGTGTAGAATGTGAACATTTTGGACTTTGGTCACGCTTAGTATTCCTATCTGGCTGCATAGTTATCATGCATTATCGTTATATCTTTGTGTTGAACTGAATAAAGGCGGCTTTGTAACCGTATGGTGCTTTACCCCAAAGGGTCCATGCAGGAGAAAACTTGATGGGATCATTCAGGGAATGAAGGACACTTCTCGTGTCATGGCTCTGTCTTTGTATCTTCCAAACTGTGACAGAAAAGGATTCTTCAAGCGCAAGCAGGTGGGTTCGCTTCAGAGTCTCTTCTCCTTTGGACTTTGCATCGATATCTAGTAATTAGTATTGCTTTAACTTTCCCCATCCATTTAAATTAGGCTACTGTACCATTTAAGATTATTTTAGCATGTCAAACATTTGTTAAAAATGTCACTGCTTGGAAAGGGAAATTAAATCAGCAACAATCTTCCATTTCAATTCGGTCACTGAACTCTAAAAAGCTCGCTAATTTTCATTTAGCAAGTTAGCAAACCTTTGATACAACCTAATCTGCTACCCTTTGTCCTGAAGACCCACAAACAACATTTTGTGAGCTGTTGCCTCGTGTGCCAGGGCCGTCGCCCCCGCCAACCTTTCCACCCAGTAGCAGTTTTTAACCAAAGCTACAACGTTGTTTTTTGACCCACAGTGCAAGCCATCTCGCGGCCGCAAACGAGGCATCTGCTGGTGCGTGGACAAGTACGGCGTCCAGCTCCCCGGCACAGACTACAGCGGCGGGGACATTCAGTGTAAAGACCTGGAGAACAGCAACAACAACGAGTGAAAAAGGGAGGAGGAGACCACCCTTGACCCCCCTCCCACTCCCACCATCCCTCCCCACCCACAACCACCACGTGACCCAGGGCCCACGCCTCCTCTCTGAATCCCTTCTGTATGCTCCACCTTGCATTGGCTTCTTTTTTGAATTGAGATAAAAAAAAAGGAAGAAAAAAAAAATCCAAACGAAAGACCAGGCTGAAACAAAGACACCTGTATTTTCTTTTCTTTTCTGACCCAGCACTCATCTTTAAATGAGGGGAAGATTTCCTGAAGATTTAATAGATCCCTTGACAATTGCTCACGGAGCCCCTGTGTGAGGCGGATCCCCTGGCTGCAGATCTATGAAAATATATACACACCATGGACATCATTTTTATAGTAGTTTGGGTGTTTCAATACGACACTTTGTATGATATAAAATTAACACAAAATCCTTGTGAGTAAAATCCAACATCAGGCACATTGATTGAAAACATATCAGTTTTAGACAGTGGAACATGATGCCACTGTGCAACTGTTTATTGGCAGAGTAATTTGGTTTTTGGTCTGTTTTTCCAAAAGAAAAAAAAAAGAAAGATTAGAGAGGGATACGCTGTAACAGCTGACTCTATCTTGAAATGTGGTTCTGTCAGAGCACTTATGAATAGGGGAACCTGCTTAGCTGTACCTTCACAAAATGATGCGTGCATGAGTGTGTGTATGTGTACAGTGCGTGCGTGTGGTATGTTTCTGCCTTGTGTTGGTGTATGATGGAGCCTATTACAAAAAGAATGTCCTTTATTTCTGTTTTGTTTGATTTTGTCACAACAAGTATTGCTGGCGCTTGAAGTGGTCTTTGGGCTGGCCTTCTCTATAACCGATGTAAAGTATGCCTCGTGACACACAGAGTTTTGAAACAAAAGACTAAGCAGATTGTCACGGATGAAGCTATGTGTGGCTCTTCGACAATGTAGCTAGCCTGATATGCCAACTGTGCCTATTTAAACAGACACTGTCATGCAGGGCGACACAGAGCTCAGAGTGCGCTGACTCTACCGGTGAAACAAAGTATTTTCAGCTTAAGCAACGAGACTCAAGTTTGACCTCAAACCTTCGAGTTGAGTGCATTATCAAACTTGCCAGTGGAGCCAGTTGTCTCTCTGATCCCGTTGTGTGAAGTGTAGTTCTGTATGGTTTTGTTTGCGCTGTTTTCTTTGCCTTTAGTGAAGTAAAGACCGCCCACTTCTGAGCCATGTTCCTTTATCAAGTGGTTTCCCCTCAGTACAGCTACTACAGTGTAACCATGGTGTATTACATTACTTTTAAATATAGTTATTGAATGTTGTTTTGCCTGTAGAAACATAGTATGACAACAATGTAATTGTTCTTGGAAAAAGGAAAAAAACGATTTTAGCCTGTAAGAATGAGTTCTTTGGAGCCTCAGAATGGCCGTGAGTCAGTCAAAGAAGCTAACCCTCTGGAACCTTCTGCTTGCACGCCTCCACGCAAGGGTATTACATCTAACGGGAGGAGGATGATCAAAACAAAAAGGTTATAACAGGGTCATTTAAGTTGAGTTTTTTCTCTCTGTGTGCAAGTCACAGTGCCTTCCTTCATGCAATTACATTTAAACAGTGACGTGAAAGTGAAATGGATATCAAACTGGACAATTTCATTATTTCCGAAAGCGCCCCCCCCCCCCCCCCCCCAAAAAAAGAATAAGAGGTCTAAAATAGCTCTGATTAAGTGTGGAACAATGTACATAAAGGATCTCTAAATGGCAATTTCCATGTGTTATCTCCCCCTCAACCTCGGGGCAATTGTGGACAATAGTGATGAGTGAGAAGCTGTCCTCGAACGCAGTCGATTAGACCTCCCTCCTTTCGTTCTTTGATTACTGCTAAGCTATGATAACTGCTTTCGATGAATGCCAATGTATATCATTGCCATAGAGGGGAAGTCAAATGATGCTTGGACGTAAATCAACCGATTCCTTATAAAAGAGAGACGGCGAAAGTGCATCTCAAATGGCTTCCGGTTGTGAACGTATTATCAAGGTTCTCTGCCCAAACCCAAATCCCTACTACCACTTTCGAAAAAAATAAAGCAGCTTGCACTTATTTCAGTTACTCAATATTGATATTGACACACAACAACGTCCTAAGATGTGTTATCGTGAAGTTGGTGGAACAAGAAAAAAAGACAAAAAAAAAAAAAAACAGCCACAAAAGCTAGATGTTGTGTTATCTTGTGCTCACCTTTTAAAGGTGGCGCTTTGAGGTAATATTTGTCGACAGGGGCTGTGCAGCCCATGCCTGGGACCTCCAATACAGCAACATCCTTTAGGGAGAAATAGATTTTAAAGTAACATGCAGCTAGAGATGTTCTCATGGCCAATTGCACAGAAATGAGAGTTGGAGATGAGTGGAGAGGAGTTACGAGAGACAGAGGGGAGAGGACGAGAGAGAGCGCGCCATGGGCAGTGGTCATAATCAGGGCCTAGCCACTTCCCCGATATGGGGTCACCAATTGCATGACATTAGATACAGTTAGCAAGACAGTCAACGGGAGTTATGGAAACCTGGGGAGTGCAACACCGCAGCCGAGAATAGCCTTTAATGTGATACTATCGAGTGGGAAATGTATCTGATATCTGGGACCGTTCATTGTATTAATCAAGTGTGTGAATACTTCAGTGTTCCAGTTATTTGTTTCTTTTGTTTGGATCGCAGGTTGGTGTTCAGGCTTAAAGAGAATGGTCTCTATTAGTTCCTCAGGTTTCACATCTCCTACTTGGTTTAAACTCATATTCACATACTTCAGTAGTACAGTAACGACAGTACAGCTTTTTTTCTGAGTACATAAAACTTTCCGGATGTTATGAGTCAATACTATTTTTTCTCCATAATTTGGTGTTCACTGGCTTGTGAAATGAACCCCGTCACTGGCAGGAGTTCAGTGGGAAATAAAATGGTCAGTATTTGGAACTGCATAAAACAAACAAGAAAAAAAAAAGAAATCTCAAATTATTAAAGTGAATATCACTGTGTAATATTTATTCAACTTGTAATTTATGTACTCTTTTAACCTTTGTCTTTTTTTTGTTATGACAAAGCATTTATTTAAATAAAGTTATGTATTCATTTAAACACTGGTGAGGTTTTCATTTCTAGCGGTGCCTTTGTCTAAGTGGAGCGAGTAGACACCAAAATGGCTTGAAATGTACAGTTTGTACAGTTTGGCGCAGTGATCCTGGGTGTAAGCGCCGACTAATCTCCGAGGCACGAGCTGATAAACCTCTTAGACGTACGTCTGAGACACAAGGATCTCAGGCAGCATGCAGGATGTGACTCTAAAAAGCCTCGCCCGAAGGCAAGTCACCTGGTTTTCAACACAGTAGTCAAAAGATTGCACAGGAACAAGGAAGTAATTTAACATGAGTTTGAACTTCAAGAGGGGGTAGGAGGGGGGGGGGGGGGGGGGGGTGATAACATCTAGAGGGCCAAGCTCACTATTCAAACGACTCAGAGGAAGGGATTTGTGGCCTGGGGGAGGATTCATGTGAATGAAAAGCTACTTTTATCACCACTTAAAGGCAGCATGGACTCATCTGTGTAATGTCCATTCATAAAGACACACATGCATTACAAAGTGTCTGCGTAGAACACAATCTGAGGCGAGAAACGCGTGGAAGGTCTGGTTAATACGGCAGCAGTCGGACACACAAATCCACACATTTGTCACCCTGCTTTTTTAATAACATCATGAGGCGCAACGGAATCAACCGGTGACGTGAACATTGAAAACAATAATTATTTCATGTTCTTGATGATTGAAGTTTGTTTTTAATTTTACAGCATGCAAAAACATTCGTAAGAATAAAGCACTTGTGGGAGGTTCTAGGAATCTGTGTATTTCCTCGTGGATTCCAGGAAGAGGATGGGGACTTTTTGGGGGCCACCAAAGTCTTCCCCTGGGGGATTCAGGACTTTGACCATAACCAGATGTGGGTGACTGATGCGGGGCATAAAAGGGTGGAGGGCACAGCAGATCAAGGCTGCCGTAAAGGTTGTTGCGGTGTGTCTTTGTGCGTACATGCAGGAGGGAGGGCACAGACTTTGACTTCGGGGAGGAGGAAACATGTGTAGAAGATTTGATTTGTGAGGCAGTGAACATGACAATTACTATTTGCCTTCAAAGAAACTGACAACTGCACTTAGGACTTCAAAGCATTTATGCCCCTTTTATTACATAATTAAGGAACAACCTTGGATGGCTCCATCTGACATCAACTCACGCACCTCACTCCGTCCCAAAACTCGCTGTGCCCAGGATTACGGTGCCGCTCAGACCTCAGCGTTTGCACAGAATGTTGGTCCTTTTTTTGTGTTTCTTTGGATGCTGTGATGTAATTAAACATGTTATTAGTGCGTTAAAATTGTATACAATAGCTTGGGAGAGAATCTCACTTCCATTAGCCAGTGGCTCATCATTAAATGTGAGTTTTAGAAACAATGCCGGGGTATTTAAAGACATAAGCGTACAAATGGCATGCAGATGTTCACGCTGCATAATTGGGATCTTTGCAAATCACCGCTTGTGCTCTTGTATAATACTGTCTCTTAAAGAGGTAAGGGGTGGTTCTTTTCATCACCGGGATGGAGATGAAAGGAGATTTGAAAGAATGTACAGCGCTTGAGAGTAAATCGCATGACTTAGCGCTGGATTCCTCCAATGCCGGTGGTAGTAGACGGCAGACAAGTGTCTGCTAGTTTTCATCCAAGCCCTTTCATCAAAGATGGACTTAGACTTGGAATCCTTAATGGAAGGCTCTTCAGCGCGGATCGGATGTTACTGTGAGAACCTAAACTGCATGTTAAGGAAACCAACAATGAGATGCTCCTCTTTTGGCGGCCAAAAACACATTCTGTAGTCCTGTTTTTTCAGCAATGGTCAGATACGAAAATACACCGAAAAAAAGTAACGTCTGAGAGGAAAAAATAACGTCATGAGCGCTTTGGGCAACTAAGGCAAATAATTGCATTTTGGAATTTATCAAGTTCTGGCCATCTGGTGTCACAAAGAAATCGCTAAGATCTCAGAATGCACTTACATCACTAAAATAGCTCTGACTCGGCAAGAAAGAAATGCTGTTTGACAGATAGTAAACAGACCATCAATTTGGACCAATTATTTGGGAAAGGAAACAAACCCTAACAGTAAAATTACAAACACACTTGCTGTTTTAATCGTCCAGCACAAACTGCAGACCGACTTTCCTTCTTCACCCGTGATTCTTGCCCTATCCAATTCATTTTTAGCAATGTCTTGGTGCACCTTGACCTCAGCGATTAATTTAGTTTGTATAACATTCTGTATAATAGACTTGTGTCTAGATATAATTTAACCTGATCACAGTGCCATTAGACTTGGCACCATGGGACCATGGCAATTGGTCACAAGGACAGAGCGCCGCTGTAAGAGTGTGTGTGTTTGAGAGAGAAGATAAGCTGGAAGGTGAAGTATTGCACGCAATCATTCTGTAAGTTATTAATAACTCATTTTAATTGCTGCTTGGTCACATAACCAAAATCACGCGAACGTACCGCTTGTATAGTAATATTTAGTAATAATTGTGTTTTTACTTGAACTTGGGTCTCTGACCAGATTTACTTTTAATGTGGTCAAGAACCGTTGTTGGATGGCAATCTGATCACACAAAAGATATAATGCAAGGATGGATCTAGATTACAATCAAAAAAATATTACTTACGGTAAATAACTGTTTTTTCCTTTCTTTTCCCTTTGAAAAGTGCAAATTCACAAGTGCATTAAACCTTTTGTACCGATTCATGGCACTGTTAGCTTGATTAGAGAGAGCTGATGCCTTCCCATACCTCCTGGTTCCACAAGCCACTCTAACACAGCATATTTCTGCATAAACATTTCTTTTTAATCTTCCTACCAGGCTGACAAATATTACTTGGTTCCTTTGTCCACATTCGCGGAAGAATGTCTCTCCTGTGGCACTTCCTGCTTCCATTGGAGCACCATGTCATTTTAACAAAGATAAAACAACAATTATTTTGTTAACATTCAACAAGTACAGCTTCCGCGAGTCTAAGACGCAGACCCGCCATCAACATATCAAGGGAAGTTGTTGAATGCTAACAAAAGAAATACTAGCCTGTAAGTAGGGCAGATCTTCGGTTCTCCAGGCCAATACACGCACATGTGCTTTTGCACATACACGTACACATACACACACACACACACGGACAAACACACACACACACACACAATCACGCAAGCACACACACACACACACACAATCACGCAAGCACACACATACTCACCCCCACTTTTATTCCCACTGCTAAACTACCCTCCTCAGCCCATTGTGCCCAATCTATCAAACCCAAAACAAAAGACACTTGTTTTGATTTGTTTTCAGAAAAGGCCAGCTAGAAGCTGCAAAATAGCCTCAAATGTGCTAAACAACCCAAGGACACCCGAGATCCGCGTGTGACACCAGACCAGGGCGTCACATTTTTAAAGCAACCTGACTGCCAAAACGCCCCCAAAAAACAACAGAAAACAAATTTTACAGAAAACTGTGTCACAAAACGTGAACAGTGCTGTAAAGTTGTCATTAAAGAGCATTTCTTGAACTCGTGCTCAGCTAACTGGCACACAGGCCCATGTATAAGGTTACAAGGCCACAGCCGGTCAGGTCTGGTCTCATATGATACACTTTTGGCCAGAACTTCAAAGAGGCCTTTCTCTGCACCCAAGTCTTGAATTATTTGATTGCAAATACTGTAGATGGCTACTTTTGTGGATTGGGGATTTTTTAAAGCCCTGGGTTGGATGTAATAGGCTGCATAGCATATACACATTTTACAAGTCCTAACTGTTGCCTGAACATCAATGATGATAATGAATCAATCTTAATTAGTCAGTCTCAATGAAAATAATCTAAAAAATGAATTGACCTTTTTACAATGTTTATTTCCAAGTCTGCCTCAAAACAATACTCACATGTTATATGTACATTTCGAAGGTTGTGGGCCAAATGTTTCCTAATGTGACCAGATGGGGGGGCGGGGATGATCCAGATAAAAAAATGCATTCCAAAAGGCTACATTAAAGAAATAGATCAAAATAATAATAAAAATACTTGGAATCGCCCAAAAGATAACGCCTAAACCTGTGGGATTTGTCTCATTTTTTACAGTGTATTCTCGCTCAGAATTTCACTCCAGTGTGGAGAGGATTGAAAGCTAGAGGGACTTATAACTATTTATGTTATGTACATATGAGTTCTATACAAATCTGACTTGAGAAACAGTTTGACCTCAGAGATGTATTCACATGTATTTGTTTGATGTTAAATTTGTATTGCGTCTTTCTAGTCGTTTCATTGTCCAAAGCAATTGTAAACTGCATGTCATCATTCATGCATTTACACACATTCACACACTGGTGGCAGAGTCCACATACATAGTGCTGCCTGCACATCGGGACCAATTTGGGATTCAGTTTTACAAGAGCACATCCTCCGTAATCTTTATTGCGATAAGAACACATGCAACACAACTTTCTGATGACGCTGTATCTTCTGAAGAATCAACCCACATCACTCACTGTCAAACGGACCAGATCAGCGGATGGTTTACAGTCTCAGGATGACAGAATTGTTCCAGCACTTCCTGTAAAAGTGAGACAATACTGCACAAAGTTAAACACGTTGTCACGGTATCTAGTTTTGTCTTGGGCATTCAGAATCATTAATAGCACCCTCACTTCCCTTGGTGAGTTACCCATCTATAGACCGTGATCTGCAACAGAAATACGTGTGTGTGTGTGTGCATTTGCATACTTGGTTTATTCATAGACACCTCTCCCCGCTTAGTGTCACGTTTGTCAATGTCAGCCGCTCATCCTAAGCCCTCCTCTTCTCAACACTTCATTAGTAACCCTAGCAACACATGGGTACACACACACACACACACACACACACACTTGCACATATGTGCTCATGCACACACATGCATGTCTCTGCACATAGCAGTAATAAAAATACTGAAGCTCCACGCCAGGTTCAAGCGTTATTACCACAAGTGCCCTTTTTTTAAGTCACAGTTATTTGGAGTTGACAAGTGTTGATGGAAAAACTGCTGACAAATAACAAGGATAGCTCTCTGCAGCTAACCAAACTGATGGGTGGGTTTATGGCAACACGAGGATATGGTGTCGCGTTAGAAACCCTGAGTTCAAAAGTTCAATTTAATTTACAGCAAACGATGTAGGAATGAATGATGATGAAGGAACATTACAAAATGTATGACATGACACTGTATGACAAGTATGACAGTGATACTGATACAGTGAACTTTTAATTACCTTCTTGATTCAATTATTTAACAAAAAAAGTTGTCACAAAAGTGATTTCTGAACAGTGTGCACATACATATGAAGGATTTCATGGAGCACCTGTAAATCTTTATCTTCAGCTTAGCCAAACTGTTGCAGAGTATACAAGTCCTTTGAATGCAATAATAATCATTTGACACAAAACCAAAGGCAATTTAGATTTTCTCATCTCCTAAGAGGATTCTTCATTGTTTTGTTCATTGTCAGGTCTCCCATTAACCATCCCACAGTACCCACTGAAGCCAGTGTATGCTAGCTGGGCGAAGCGGCTTATGAAGGAAACCCTTTAGCAGCTAAAGAGACGTATCTCTTTCGATGGAGTTGGTAGAGATTCAAAGGAAGTAAAAACGAAACAGTCAACATTGGATTAACTTTTGTCAGGGGGTAAAACACACAGCTCAAGAGGAATGCTAATATAGCTGAAATAATAACAAATTACAAATGTCTTCTTTTACAGCTTGTTCTGCTGCCCCCAAGTGGCCCAAACTATTAATCAATGCAGCTTTAAAAGATAAGGCTGATAAACTTCTATTTGTATTTTTTTATTGTCAACAATTCCAGTGATATGGCCGAAAGCAACAATGAAAAGATCCTGGCAAGTACTGCCTGCATAGCCAAGGCATGATAGAACTTTTTCCTCTATAAATGCACTGGTTGGCACGTTTGTTTATTACAAAAACAACAAGCGCGCTAGTTGGACTAAATGGCACATAAACTGTCCTGCTGCCATGAATCTATAAATACCTACCAAATGTGTATTAGGCCATAGCTAAAAATAGTTCTAAACAAATAAACCCAAATCTCCTCCGGTTTAATAAATACTTGCCGAAAACTCCCGTACCCTGTTATTTCAGTGCATTAATTAAAAGAAAACAAAACAGTGTTTTGTCTCGCAGAGGGAAGGGCACTGAGGGATGGACACACTATTGGCTGTGGTCTAGATAGCCTGACAGTAACAATATGTTAACCTAGTGATAACAACAACAAAAAAATGAGAGAAAGCCTTCATACATTGCAACATCTTTTACAAATCCCGCCACAGTTGGAATTGTAAAGGAAACCCAACCCATTCAAAGGGCGTCCCGGACAGTGCTAGTGGAACGCTGCTGCAGTGGGCAGCTCTCTCATCTCCTCCTGCCACTGGTTACAGTTGGGATCCCCTCTTACTTTAGGCGTCGTTGGAATCTGGACCCCGGTAAACGGGTTGACGCACCAGCACTCGCCCCGCTGGCCGTGGGTGGACATGTTGCACTAGAGAGAGAGAGAGAGAGAGAGAGAGGAGAAAAACACAAACTAGACACAACTAGAAAACACTGGAGGAAAAGAGGGAGGGGTAAAGATGCACAGTGGGAAATGAGGGGTGCGTTAATGAAGCATGGCCTATGGTGGCCTGAGATGCGTGTGTGTGTGTGTGTACTTGTGGATATCCTGGTGGTGGAGGGCTATTGGATGAGATTGAGGGCTATGGCTTGGGTGGGACCACACTCGCCCAATAACAGCCCATCCTCAGGTCATGCCCCTTACTCACAACCCATCCACATCCACACATGCCACCACAGACAATAACAAAAACACACACACAGCGGCATGCCAGTGGACCCCCCCCTCTACCCCCCTCCGCCCCGCTCCCCCCTCCACCCGCCTCTTCTCAGAAACGAGGTCGTAATTGAAGTGGACACAGTTTACGCCGCGCACACGGGGCGGCCGCGGAGGGGACGGCCAAAAGAATGAAGAGCTGGAGGGAAAAGAAAAGACTTTTCATTTTCTTCCTTGGATGAGAAAGAACAAAAAAAGTGACAGTTACAGTAATTACCCCGCGACAAGGAGGGACAACTCCAAAAGGGAGCCGAGTGTTGAGGAGGTACAGTGTTCCTCCCTGGGAACCGAGGACTCCGGTCCGAAACAATGCTGTTGTTTGTGACCAGTGATGAAAATTGGCTGAGAGGTTGAGAGCCCTGCCTTAGGAAACTGTGGCCTCTATTCAAATCTTCTTTTCTGCTCTACTATCCCCCGTAAGGAAACACTGGATATGTGACCTTGTTTGTCTTCCTCCATCCCAATTTCTATGGATGTGCAGAATTCAAATTCAGGCCCCCAGTCGGAAGCACAGTTCGTTCCTCCGCTTAACAAAAGTCTTCCCATGAAGAACGCCAAACTGTTTTTATTGCCTTGTAACCTTGAGCTCAGAGGCTTTTGCCTCATTCATGATGACAACATCTCAACGCACATTTGTGTGTCTGTGCGTCTGTTTGCGTGCCTGCAAGACCAAGAGAAGTGAGGAAGAGGGGGGGGGGGTGTAAAGAAAAAGGGGGCTTTGGGAGGGGAGTGGTGGCAGGTGGGGGGTTGGGAGGGGAGTGGTGGGGCGGAGGGGGGTGAGAGAGAGAATGAAAGAGAAGGGAGGGGAAATCCAAGGGAGAATCGAACAAAAAGGTGCACGGAACAGAATCCCCTATCCATCATTTAAAGAGAACGGTCAAGTAAACAGCAGTGTCGTTCATCAGTGTCCTTCCCACGGGGAGCAGGACAATGCTGCCGCACACTGCTCCCCGTGGGCCGAAACTCCGAAACACGCCACAACAAAAACAAAAAACTTAAATGAGTGATGTCACAGTGGGTGTTGTCCATCTGCCCTCCAAGGCGAAAGCTCTTCTGCCACAACAGTGATGAGGTGTGTCCAGGAATCTGACGAGCTTCTCTACGTTCATTGTGATGACAAATTAGCTCACTACGCATTTGATGCGGGGAAACCTCCATGCACGCTGAATAGATTGGCCTCACTCTACCTATTATTAGATGCTGTTAACAGGAACAGATTTATTTATTTGGCGGTGAATGCCGATGCTCGGCCTCATGTAATAAGGGGGAATGCACAAAGCTGCTTCATATGTAGGATTTATTTCGTCCAGAACTAAATGGGGTTAGATAGTAAGACTTTTGATTAGGTCACTCGTGTAACTACGTAACTAGTTATTACATTTGAGGTGTTCTGTCTTATTAGTGGTCATTCTGAACTGCACATCTATAAAAGACATTTTTGTGAGTAATGTGTCTTTATTTCCAAGAGTGTGTGACCTCAATCTGAAAATGTAGTTTTTTTATTGACAGTTACATTGCCTGTCCCGTTTGCAATGTTGTTCCAGCTGCCGTGTTCAGTTGAGTAACGTAGAAAAGGTAGAATGAAGAGGTAGAATGAGTAGTTGTGCGTCTATGGCTCACCTGTTTGAGGTTGTACAGGCCGTGTTTGTCACAGTTTGGGAGTTTCAGTACGTACAGGTCCTCCAGTGGGCCTCTGTTATCCTGAGAGGTGATTTTGGAGATCTCCTCCAAGACGCTGTCCAGCTCCTGCTGACATGCACTCTGAAGGACGAGCAGGGACAAAGTGATTGACACCCGCGCTAAATGGGACAATTGCCATTGAGCGTTTAGTCCAAAAGGTGTACAAATACATTTACAGGAGTAAAAGCACTTAACTTTCAACAAAAAGTGAAATAATAGATTCACCAGAAGACATTAAATGGAGTCGGTATAAGTTTTATGTGTGTGTTCTGTTCAATAAAAAGAAAGGAGAAATAAAATACGGCTGTGTGTCTTGTAAAAATGTCACAAATACACACATTTATAGCTAACATTTGTATGAGGGGCAAGAGGTAAGGCAACCGGAAAGTTCCGCCGGGACTGATGTGAGTCTCGTGGAGTGCAATGTGAGCGGCCAGACTCAGCAGGTGGTCACGGCCGCACACACACGTACATGCACCTACACAGGGTCCTACGCAGACACACACTAATGCAGACGCATGTTCGGAAATACAACGCACACTATTCCTGTTGCACGGACGGTCGCATAAACACTGGCCACGTATAGTATCCACGTGCACACACACACACACAAGCACGAGCACAGACTTTAGTGTAACACACAGCTATCAGTGTTTCAGGCTGCCGGTGGGATCAAAGGGGTCCGGTCTTGTGATTAGTTGGCTGAAGATGAGAGAGACGGACGAGAGGAGGCTCAGTGTGCCGTGAGCCTTATCGGACATTTGGCTGAAAAGTAGCACACTCCTTTTTTTCTCTCCGGCTCACTCTTTTAACACTTTCTCCTAGTCTGTGATTGCTCTCGCTCTCTCTCATTCATTCTCCCTCTCTGTCTCCCCGTCCGTCTTCACTCACGGCACCTTTCATGCTAATACGACAGCACAGGCACCAGCCAATCGGATCGCGTTCATGCTCACGTCTAAAGAGCGCGAAGCTCAAAAATAAAAGATGGGGGACCAAACTCTGTAGAATAAGGGGTCCCTGCTCCATCTCGCCATCAGTTTGGGGGACCTTGGCCTGAAAAACGATGCTTTGATGCTTTAGTGCCATGAGCACAAGCCTGACCTCCAGGCCTAACCGTTATAGATGAGTTGCTCAAAGGAAAACCAAAGAAGATAAAACAACAGCGAAGAGAGCAAATGTAGTGAATAAAAAGACCACCTTACATCAGGTGCAGGATTCCCTTCTTTTTGCACAGAAATCAACAATTTCTAAAAACGTTTAAAGGCTCATACAGTGACTATCGAGGAGAGGTATTCAGCCAGGAATGAATCGAATGCTCCAAATGGTCAGTCCGCCACTGAACCGGGTCGGAGATTCTGGTGTGTTTGGTGTCTGGAAGCTAATGTAGCATTGAGCCGCTAGCCTCAGGCAGACATGAGGAGCATTTTATAATCAATATCTGACTTTCTTCTAAATGTGCATCCCCGGGTCTTTAAAAAAACAAATCATTCAGTTAGAGCAGCTCCCTCTGCAACCCTGTCTCTGATAACATTCCCATATCTTCACTCATGTTTTCAGAAAATGACAATGACTTACATCACAATTTCCAATTAATTTCATGTGATTTCAGAGAAATATTAAGTCTCCAAAATGCTGCTTTTCATGAAAAAAGTTGCTTAGCTTGGTTTCTATGCTTATTGTGTTTTTTAATGGCTCAAATAAAGTGTTAAAAAGGGTTTAATAAGGCCAAAGATTGAGGAAAATAAGTAAAGAAAAGAAAACCTCTGTGCGAAAACAATAATATGAATGCGGTGGAGACTTTTAATTAACTGAAGCAAATGTGTTCGCATAATTAAGTAAATAAAGGCCACAAACGTGATAGAAACCAAGCTGACATCAAAATATTATGTCTACAGTATTTGACCTCACAAGAACAAGCGGAACAAAGTGCATCCATGCTGAAAACCAGATGCCCTGAAGCCGCTCACCCTGCCCAGCTGCACAACTTATTTTACCGCATTCTCTCCTTTGTTGCTTCTAATGATGTTGACAATGTTTTGCACCCTCCCGCTCATGAATTTTTTTGTTTTATGTTTTTTTCGGTGCTAGCGAGTGAGTTAAGTGAGGGAGAAAATGGGCAAATGCACATGGTTGTTTGCCAGGCTGAGACATATATGGGCCTCCACATGTGTCGCCCCCCCCCCCCCCCCCCCCTTCCCCTCCCCTCCCCTCTCCCCACCCACCTCTTCCCCCGGGGCCCAAGCTCATTTGCATGAGACAGAGAGAATATCTGTGTTTGTACGCCGCCCCATTTAACTGTTTTTACTTTTTGTAGTGCTGCGTTTTAGACTGTGAAATGTTGAGTGAGTGTTAAAGAATGGGGTGGGGGTTGGGGTGGGGTAGGGTGGAGGGGGTGTTCTTTAGACTGCATCAAACTGCCAACACACATTCCGCTGTGGAGGGCAAAACAACAACTTTACTTTCCAACAGGAAGATGCCGATTATCGAAACTTCGAAACTTCTTTCTTTTCATACATCATTGGAAAAGCGTCAATAAAAGCACAAAGCGCATTACCGCTTTAAAGCGGAACGCAATCATGATTTTCAAGTTGATATACGAGTATAAATATCTGTAGTCAAATTATTGTGCCATTTTATGAATAGCATTTCACATGGCTCCATTATCAGCATATCATCAACGTGGTTGCATCATGTCTTCTTATTTTAAAGGCTTATTCTATCAGGGCGATATTCTGAAATGTCATCGACAACAGCAACGAGTTGAGGGATTTAGGCAGGATGTCTTTGAGGGTGAGGTCAGGGCAAGTCACCCAGGCGATGAATGCAAAACCGACTGTGTGCACGTGCGTATGCCTGTTTGAGTGAAAGAGTGCCCAGAGGAGGGCACCACCGTACCAGTCAGTGGTGCTCGCACGGCACCTTGTTGACCCTCAGTCGCTGCTTCGCTTTGCAACGAACGCAGAACGTGAACACAAGCGATGCTGCTGCTGGAGGAAGCAAATCGTTTTTAGGGAGTTGAGTTTATGCTAAATCACCCTGCACTTAAATTTGATTTTAATATCTGCTGCTATGCCTGTAGAGGCCATGTATTCTAACGTATAGCCCATGCATGTGTCATTGGTGTCATAGTGCAGATATGTTTGGGTGTTGTATTTATATTTAGAAAAGTATCTTTCAGATCCAGACAACAAGGGTGGAAATCCATTTTGGCTGGAACCTCTTAAATGTTTCAATTCATCCCACAAGACGGTACAACAAACCTTTAATTAAAGAAGTGCAACTTCTAGATTCGGATCTAACCTGAAGCACTTTCTGGGTTCGAGGGTCCTCCAGTGGATTCTTCCTCATCTTGGTTTTGCGGTCGTTCAGGTGTTGTTTCATGGCGGACTCCTGCCAAACCCGAGCTTCTGGGGCAGGTCTTTTGGTAAGAGGACTCTCAGTTCCATGCATCTCTACAACAGAACAAAGACACGAGCTTAATCTGCGGCATCTGTAAGTGAACTCTGCCCAGGCCTTCCTGGAAAGGATAATCTATTCAAAGCCTTTGGTGTAGGTTCTGGTTCTAATCTCAGTGTAACATTTAATACTTCGGAGTTTCTCAGAAAAGCGTATTCTGAGTCTCTTGGTTCGAGCATTACGGTGTCTTGCTTTTTATGAAGTTAAGGGAAAGATGATCCACTCGCACACAAAACTACCTCAGCCTCTCTGCAGCTCTTTAAAACACTCACGCAAATCCGTCTGCATACGTTTATCTATTCCCTAATCACAAGCTGCTATTAAAAGCCAACATTTATCTAATAACAGGCCACTCACAAGTCATCTTAATCCTCAAATTAGACAATCATTCTATGTCCTTGAGGCATCCTGTGTCTCTCGTACCTCATTGAACTAATTCTACACTGGACAGTGAGGTGTTACAATGGCTATAATTACTATGGCGACAGTGAAGGGCCACATTTCACAGGCCTCCTCTAAGCGGGGTCACTCCGTGTGTTTCCTGCCAATGTTAGAAACAGCGTGTGTTCAGCATTAGTTGGGGACGGGAAAAACCACGACACGCCTGCAAGATAATCCAGAGCAGAGACACACGTAGGATTTCAAATTGATAGATAACATTGTACAGATCTTTACGAGCATAGTCATAGTGAGAACTGACATAATGAGATATTGCTGAGTAGGGAGTTGTAGGGAGTAGTTTTTTTTTTGTGGGGGGGAGGTTATATTTCTGCCAGAGGCTTGTGTGTGTGTGTGTGTGTGTGTGTGTGCGTCTGTAATTAGCGCTTAAAAAAACAGAAACAGAACCCTGAGGTTGTAAATCAGGCCTGAGAGGGACGCCCCCCCCCCCCCCCCCCCCCCCCCCGAATCCACAGAGCTCCTTCTACATGCTACGACTCCTTCTGCAATGGATATACGCGTTTGTCAATGCGCGTACGTCTTTAACGTGCACTCTGCCAGGTGTGAAATTATGTGCGGCTTCTAAATTAAAACAGATATTATTTTCTTCACATTAAACATTTACATTTTCTTATTGAATTTTGTCAATGTTATTTGAGAAGTCGTTGTCAGTATCAATGCGCTTTGGAGTCTTCCAAGCATTTGTCGCGCATGTAAGAATGAACTTCAGCAATGTGTTGGTAGACGTATTCTGAGCAACAAACATTTGTGTTATTAGCGCATTCATCACATACCAAATTATCATTATACTAAAAGACACATTCTTTCACTTGCAAATGTTAGATCGTTTAAAAAAAAATTGACGGCAGAAGTTTTCTTGAGTTGTTTCAATGATCTATGATCAACTAATGGTTATTACACATTAGTTATTGTGGTAAGGACACACTTGGTTCTTGTAGCAAACATCTTGAAGAGTCACGAATCCCTCCATCCGACATGATTTGCTCCTGCGGACTGTTTGTTCCGTGTTTGTAATCCCGTAAACTGAGAACGCCCCCTCCTGTTTAATGTAACTAAATGCATCTCTCCAAGAAATACAGCCGCAGATCTTTTATTATTGGAGGAAAATTCCTGTAAAAAAACAAACAGATGAAAGAAAAAGTGTTTCAAGCTGTGAGGACCAAGAATGTTTGAACAAAATATGAGCCACACAAATACACAATATATGTCACTCTGGATTTAAACGGTGGGTTGAGCGGACTTTGCTTTTCTTTCATGCCCAAAATCGACTGCATATCGAGTGATGGCCAAAAGTCATGAATTACAACCTCCAGCTGAGCACAGAAGCTTCAAATGATGACCCAACTTTTAAGACATCCAACAACATTAAAAGAATAATTATACATCAAACATATTCAAGAGAGAGAGATTGATTTAAAGATTGGATTTAACAGTCCGTTACTGTAAAAAAGGAAAAAAGAAAAGTGATTCTTCTGACTTCTTTCCCCTTAACTTTGCCAGAACACTGCTTTAACTTTTACTATTTGTTTAAAAAGGCAAAACTCAGTGGAGGCTAAACCTGATTTAACTATAGACGAGTTGTAAAGCTGCACTAGTTGTGCTAAACATGTTCTGGGAGGAGAAAGAAACACCCAATGCTTGTCTTGAGCCAACAGCTGTCACTTAAATGCGGTGTTGTTGATTCTGTCTTCAGCGCCATAGAAACTACCTGTCTTGGGCTGTTGGCTTGTACGCGTACTGCCTTTGAGCAATGCTTTCACAGTTCTCGTAGTGCAGAATGAGTAATGTCGGTCCAGAGTTCCTCAGCATTTCTGTATGTGCCCTGTTGTACTCAGTGGTCTAAAAAAATAGAAAGTGGCCTTACTTCGAACCTTTGTCAGTGTAACTGGGTCCTCTTAAGGATCGCCCGCCTCAAACACTTTGCAGCTGGAAAACAGACAAAAAGGGCAATTGAATGATGCAGAAGGTTTTGCGGAGCCAGAGATCAGCTTCAGACCCTTTATGGTCAGCTCCTTCTTTCGACGTGCGTCCGCGTGGTCTTCCTGTTTCATCCAAAACGAGTGAAGCTGCCTTTGTAGTTTCAGAGGAAAATTGTTGCCAATTGGAGCTCCTAAAGCGTCTGCAGACTTTAAAGACAATAGCTGCAGTGTAAGTTCACGGTGGATTTGTTTTACGAAATGTATGCCATCTACATAAGTGCTCCTATAGTGTCGATTGACACAACATGTCAAAGGTCCGGTGTTACATTACACACAACAATGTGGATTGTATTTCTTCATGTTATGTATTTTGTACATTTTACCTTTGTGAATACTATCAGTAAACAAAATGACCCTAGTTCAAATTTCATAATAATCCCTGTCGTGTACTCTCAGATCAGAGATTTTGGAATTTTAAAAAGTTAGTTTTCAGCTCTCCCCTCGCAGCACTTCTGGTTACAAAAAGCTACGGCCAAAATCATCACCTTAAAACTTCAATTATTGCTGCTGTGAATTTCTAAATTGTAAATATTTGTGTTTTGTGAAACACTTTGTAATGTTGTTACATAAATATATTTAGTATTATTCACCATTATTATTTTAATTTTAATGTGTTGATTATTTTGTATAAAGGAGCATACAATGACATTTTACACTGGTGATTGGAGTATACATGCCTTAAAATTGTACTGAATTAGAGTACTTGAGGGAATGTACTGATCTTCAAATTCTACCTCATCAATGTTGCAATCATATTACGCAACACATTTCCAACGTGTCCCATTTTAGGATTAGCACAAAGCAGGGAGGCCTTCCTATTAACATCTCTGAGGCAGTTTTCTCAGAATTGCAGGCAGCAACACGCCGCGCCCCCTCCCCCGAAAGCGATGTCTACCTCTCTTCCTCTGGCTGTGTGCACACACATCTACATAGAGTAATTAAAGACCTGAGTGCGAGTGACGGAGATGGAGCATGTCTCAGCAGAGGATTCCCTGCAGGGCAACAACAGCAGTCATGGACCAACGACAACCCGAGAACACGACGGAGACAGATGCAGAGGCATGCGCAAGGGAAGGGCAAACAAGGACAGCACAGCCCAGTGGTTTCCTATTGCCTGGAGAAGTGTGGGTGTGGGGGATGTGGGGGGGGGGGGTCATCGGTAGAGGATTGGAGGTTTGTGTAGTTTAAATAGCAGCGGATACACAAATGCCATTTTGCATAGAGCTCTAGCAACCGCAAGAACAATACTGGATATGACAGATTGTGTCCTCAAAAGCTTGTCTCATATTATATCTAAACATGCAAACTAAGGTATGTCTAAAGTTAAGAGGTTAACAAATAAAAACACTTTAAAGTTTAACCCTGACAACATCGATATAACGCTTACTTACTGCCTTGGAGACTGAAATTGTAAAACTCAGTTTAGTCCAATGTGATTCTTTTATGTACTGGACTGAGTTTATAGAATATATACAGGCTATTTTAGTGCTTTCAGCCCAAAAGAAACTCAAGACCAATGTCCTCCAGAACTCCTAATCCTCCAGATAATCCTTGGACCTGTGAGCAATTTCCTTTATTTAATGAATGACCATGAAGTCATTGCCATTGTGTAATTCAAATACATCTTATTTTATAAGCCAGTTGCCATTAAATCCCTTTCATAGCTCTGCTAGTGACGGACTTGTGGGGAAATATAAGTATCTGGTCTCAACTTCACTGAACACAGGATTGTGCTGAACAAAGAGTACACGTTACTAAACTGACCTTCACTTGCGACACAGTGCATGTTGACTTATTGATGGCTAATACAAATATTGTTTTACAGTGATGCATCCATGTCACTGATACATGCTCCACCATTGCAATTGACTCCCTGAGATTCCTGATGAAAATTCCTAACCACCTGCGTTGACTTTGTTCCTCATGTGAAAGTCTGTGAGCTCATCAAATACATTCTTCACGACCCAGCGATGATTATAAAGAAAAAAAGAGCTTGATTGGAAAATTATGTTGCACCTGTTGCCACGACGTCTGAAACGTTCCCAACACGATTCCACAGAGCATGTGTGCTGTGTCTCCTCTATATTTACAGCCTGTTATTTACTTACAAACTTACAAAATGCAATCGGTTGAGCGTTGGACATTTTTTAAAGTGAATTAAATCACTCTCAGGTATCACAAACGACATACTATCAAAATAGGTCCGTCCCAACAGGAGAGCAGTGAGGGTACGTGAGTGGCAGACGTGGTGTGGGTTCACCAAGGAGACGCAGCTTGTTTGTGCTCACAGATGTGGGCCTGTCGCTGCCTGCCAAACCTATCGCATGTGTCGACATTCATCTTCACAAATCAATCGTTGCGCTTTGACCCTAACAATTAATGTGGGAAAAACGAAGCTTGACATTTCTGAGCAACGCACTTTGGGTATGTGTGAGTTTGATGTATTTCTTTCTGCATGTTTTCGGTCATTTGTTTCTATTTTGAGGTCAGCGTACAGCTGCTGAGGGTTATTTTCGGGTAAATGGTTCAATTTGTTCCCAGGTATGATGGCAGGTCAGAACTTGCTGGCTTGGTGAGCCTGGCACACACACACGCAATATTAACATGCTACACTCTCTGATGAAGAGCCTACTGGACGGCTTTGTAACAAAAACACAGCACCAACTTGGCAGTGGACGACTCAATCAATCTGAAAAATCATACCGTACTAAAATCACTTCATGGTGTGGCTGCACTGTAATAGAAATTTGGAGTTTTATGATCCACAAATTAACTTTTGAAGTAACACTTGCCGCAAACAAAGGCTTGATTTGCGAGAAACCAACAACTGCTTCCACTCTCAAAGAGAACATGTTCTCTGTTCATCCTTTCATGACGGGATCTGAACATCTGAAGCTGATTGAAGGCAGAAGTAATGTCTCCCGTGTCTTCTTACATACCCTGCTATTTATTTGTGTGTGGATTCCAGATCTTTTTTTGGTTTTATTCCTTTATGTCTACGGTACGTCTTGATTTCTTATTGAATGTCTGGATGTCATTTCCACCTGTGAAATATCCTTTGAAAAACCTCAGTTATTGTTGAATAATGACACCGACTGGAACTTACTTTTTTGTGTATGAGAACCTATGATATATGATAAGATACACTCTAAAAAATTTCACCGTAAATTAACGGTATTTTACTAGCAGCAAGGACGCCAGGAATTTACCGTTTTTTACGGTATAATACAGTAAATGGTTTTTACACTGTTACAGTAAAATGGATTACTGTATGTTACCGTAAACCAATTTTACTGTGAATTAACTGCCATTTACTGTCAGTCGACGCTAGTAACTTACTGTTTTATTTACAGTGCCCTACCGTAATATACGGTATGTTGTCATATATTGGATTACAGTTTGTTACCATACGATTACTGTTTTTGTGTTATAAATACCAGAATGTTACCGTTTACTTATAACCGCATACTTTTGCATTTAATTCCCCACAAATTAAAGAAAGACAACCAAATGAATTTCGGTCATAGTGATTGGAGTTTATTAGATCCCTTTAAGACAAAAATGTTAGGCATTTGTAACCAAGAACAAAACATAAAATATGCTGCATGTATACAATAATAAAAAAAATGAATCATAAAATTATTAGGAACAAGGTAAACTAACTGCAACAATACGCAATGGAACACTTTCAATTGAACACAGCAAACGGCTGGCGTCCTTAATCCAGAGCCTCTGTAAAACAAACCAAAATAGAATATTGAGAAACAATGTCATTGGAAAATATTAAAATTAAAAAGATGAGGAAGACAACAAGATGTAAGGAAAGAGAATGTTAATCATGCTAGGCAAATAACACTTACCAACGTTATTTGGAGAGACAAGGCAATGAGAAACTCCTCCGATGTTGAACTGCAAAGGTGTTCTGGATGAACTGAGATTACGCGTCTGACGTCACGTTCAGGAGCAGTCGGTCACGATTGACACTCAAATGACTTTTAGGCAATGAACACTTTGAATAATAAAAATATTCATAATCTTTACATTCCAGCCACTGAAATGACAGCAAAAGTGACGCATGGGATAGGGAGGGTGTGCTGTGAAGCGCAAGGTCGGTGGTTTGAATCCTGGGTCCTCCCTATGCCAAGTCGAAGTGTCCAAGAGCAAGACACCTAACCCCCAAATACTCCACATAAAATTATGTCAAACCATGGGAGTTTTGGATAAAAGTGACAGCTGCATGTATAGTAATGTCCTGTAAGTCAAAGTCATAATTGTATCTCATGAGATACTATCTCATTATGATGACTTACAGGACATGTTTTTTAGTGGCTGACATGGGCTTCCATACATTAACCTACAACAGATTTAGATGGATTGTGATTCACTGCACTTTCCAGCTCCCATCTTCCCTCCCAGAACTTACCATTTGTAGCCTGCTGGTCCGGACTTGTCGTCACATCCAAGTCCACCTGTTGTCCACATCGTCCTAAACCGTGGATGAGCTGCTGCAAAGGTAATTCAGAGTCCGTGCCGGGGTAGCACCTCAGGGCACCGGAGCACCTCGGCGTGTAGACACCACAGAGCTCCCCTTCCAGCCGGGCACACACGGGACAGCAGCCACAGCCCGGCTCCCTCACTATTTCTGGACATGCCGGAGTGACTGTTGGACATGCGGCTTGACGCTCCGCGGTACAACTTGGGCACCGGAAGGCCAAGTTCCCAAGTAAGATTCCAGGTAATGCAAAGTATGCAAAGAGCAACCCGGAAGTGAAATACATGGACATTCTGTATCCTTTCAAGGTTAATTAGAGACCACTGGAAGTCAAAATGACTCTTGGAAGGTAAAAGTGTCCACCTCAGTGGCCCAAAAGTCAACTGTGGTTGTGTAAACATTGTGATGCCACTGACAGGGTCCTATCTGCTGTCGTATTACAGCGGTACTGTGAATCAGGAACAAGGGGGAGAAAATCCCCAAAATTCTAAATCTTCATGACTGGTTTTGGTTAGTTTGGTAGGTCAAAAAATTGTAGCGAAGAATAATTCTTTCCCAGCATTGACAAGCAACCGGGCAGGTTATGTTCCCACGTTGGATGATGATGTTATTCCTGTAACAAAATTTGATGACTTTCCCAGAAAATATTTGGTTTTTCCGCTCCCCCCTGTGTTTTGGCAGCATAGTCCAGCAATCTACATGTTGACACCTACATGCTTGTAACTCGGTATAGAAGCTCACGTCCAAGTGTCTCGGGCTAAAAAACGTATGCTTTTGAACGCTTATCAGCTGTTTTGCCACATGAGAGAAAACTCAACTTTGTGTTTAGCACTATGGGCCTTTTTCTCTCTTTTCTTTACGGAAAAACAGCTGATCTGTTTTGGATTTGAAAACCTGCCCGGTGTCTGGCACACAGTCTTGAGAAGGATTAGCAGCTCATCCTTCTTCTTCTTCTTCTTGGCTCTCCAACTCATGACTTCCTCTTCAGTGAGGGCTTTGGAAACCAACACTCTCCCATCTGTACTTTGTCAGGGCTACAACATGGATTATACATCACTCATAGATCACCTTAGGTAAGTGTTTTAAAGGAACGATCCCTAAAGCTTCACTAACATATACTAAGAGGTTCGTATCAATCGTAAGACTAACTATTTGCTTAATAGATGCTCTTTTTATTAAACCTAAGTGAGTTCCAATGAGACGTTTGTCATTTAACACCGGTTGACTAAACCATTCATTGATGCTAAGGAGAGCTTCTCAGTGTGAGGCCAATGACCATGCAATGGTATTTGAGTCATTGCTCTGTGAAAATGTTGGCAAAATTGCAAAGTCGCAACTAAATGTAAATTTTGGATGTTTTAAATTGGCCACATCCAAAATATTGTGAAAGAAAAATGACCCATGATCTACTACAAAAGAATCCAACCTATATGGTAACATACACATGAACATAAAAGGTAGGAATTAGGTTAAACTAATCGAGGAGTAGAAGAGCACGAATGATGAAGAAGAATGTGACGTACCATTGAAGTAACACAGTCATCTAATAAAGTGCTCCACCTCTTGGAGACTGTGTTTTAGCAGGAAACCTCTCTCTCACTTCTCAAGGAAGATATTTTCCCATCTTTCAGTGACCCCATGAAGGCCACTGTGGTTTCTGGCCTTGCAGTCCCAATGGGAAGTCAGTGGAGCTCATATTGTTACACGCCTCAATTTAGCAGTGGGAGAATCTGAAGTTACGTCCGTCGAGGTCACATATCTTCACTTTCCTTGGAAAAATGTAAAAAATCTTGTCGATGAACAGGCTTCATTGTTTTTTGGTACGCATGTCCTGTAAACAACACTACTCTATAGTTCAAATTTCCAGATATTTTCCATACACATACAATTCCAATATGCTGACATTTATGGAAAATTACAATTTCCTCCCCAAGTTTACAGCTGCATGGCGATGGAATACACTTGTTCCAGTAAACAACTGGCCTTACATTATCAAGCCTTTACACTACTACTTCACTAATGGTTGGGGAATGCTACTTTCCTGGCTTGTCACAAAGGTTTAAGAATCATGTGATTCTATCTAGACAAGACCTTGAATTATGGCTAAATCAAAATCACACAATTGTTTTTTTTTTAATTTTAGTACCTTTATAAAAAATAAAAAAAAGGACAATAAATGTCTATCTGCACTAATCATCTTAATGCATAATCCTCAATTAAAATGCAGTTTGTGAAGGAAATATTGAAACTGTTAATTTTTGATTGACTTTTCTATCTTGGCTTTCACTGTGTCTGCTATTTTCTTCCCTACAAAATTTGGCTCTCTGTTTCCACATTTGTATCAACGTTGAAGCCAAAAAACTTTCTAAACAAAAGAAAAAATACAGACAAGGTCTCGTCAGAGTCACACACCGCCACAGACATCAATGGGTCATAAGTGATCATCAGATTTCCTTTCAGAATACCAGAATCTCTTTCAGCCTTCAAGTAGTTTTTGCACACCAAAACAATTGATGTTCCTCACAAAATTTCCAAGGCACGTAGCCAGCTACAGTACGTGGCATATTTCTTCTTCGCTTAATGTTCCTGCCTGATCAAATGTTTTCCATGACATTAAAAAAGAGACACTGTGCAAACAGCATGTGCATCGCCTTTCACAGGAACAGAGCATTTACCAAGCCACATCTATCCGCTATGGAATCTGTTTGCTCTGTCACTGCCTTAAATTTAGGAAAATATTTTCCGACGACCACTCAGCATTTCTCCATTCACAAAGACGTTATGATTGTACTATGTGTACCCATCGCTTAGCAACTCTAAATGAGTGGGAAATAGCTGAACAACGTTGAAACGTTTAATTTTGCACTTGAGCGGAACAACCTGATAGTGTAGTGATGAGAGACATTTTAACTGGGCTCCTGAAAGATCCATCTTTCAAAGATTCATTTAGGCGAGACCGATGGAATACCGAAGAAAGGTGGTTACATTTTCCACAGTCTGTCACTTACCCTCAGTCATGGGTGTAATTCAAAGGAGAGGACCGAAAAGGAAGTTTGTATTTCTCGGTGGTCTCTGATACCCAACTCGAAGCGAGGGATTGATGAGGTTGTAGGATTATGAAAAAAGGCTCTCGGAATAATATTCAATAAGGTTTTTGCACAAGTACAAGAAAGGGGTTCTCTTTGTGCGTTCAATTATAAAACTCAATGAAAAACATATTCAGCAACATTGACAAAAAAATCAAATTTGGTTTGTTCCCAGTTTTTTTTCAGCTGCATTCTGCACGGCTGAATGGATTCTCACTTAATTAAGATTCATGCAAACTTAAGGCTAAGACGGGCGCTGAGGACGTGATGTTCACATGTGAGATTTATCTAACCATCAGTGAATGTGCTGACGCTGGATGGAACAGCCAGAGGTCTGCGTGTTCCATCCAGGAGCTTTGGCCGCCTCTCAGAGTCCACAGACAGGAGGCTCTGCTGAGATGGAAACTGTCAACTGTCCTCGGCTTGTGAACGTTTGACTTCTTGTGTCTCATTCTGAGGCCTGCAATAACAGCCTGGAGAACTCGTTCAAGGTATCCCCATATATTTTGCTCAGTGCCTGCTGGAATCGCATAATACTGTCCACCCCCTGACTGCAGAGCCCACTTGACCTTAAATAGGAACGGGACTACACTTGAAACATAAACATGGCCATTAAATGTCTCCTTGAGATGCTACCATGCAGGACTGTTGACAGTGAGGCCTCTAAGTGTCTCTGGGGAGGCTTTATGAGGAACTTGTCTTTGGGTAGCATGGGAACAGACCGCTCGGTCTGGGAAAGGAAGCAAGCTGTTCAGTGCTGTCACTCAATCCCATGAGTTTTACCGATAAGAAAACTGGACCAGATGAAACCGGAGCAGATACCACAAAGGGTTTTTTGCGACCAGTTGTGCGTCTGTTAGCTGCCTGCTAAACCATTGGAATCATCCTCAGCACAGGTTCTAATCAAACCTTTTTACCGGGGGATCCACCAGGAAACAATTATTGCTTCAAACAGCAAAGTAACGTCTGGGGTATGTGCTTGTAGAGCAGTTTCATCTTTCTTTTTGTCGTTGAATTGGACTTTGGGGATTTTAAACATGCTTTTTTTTAAATTCCTTCACTCCCTGATATATATTATTTCCTCAGTAAATCAAAGATAAGAGAGGAAATGTACTTGTTGTTTTCCATATGGACCTGTAATTATCACACAAATTTGGAAAATGTATATAGGATTTAGAGGTAATTTCCTCCACCCAAACACAGATATCACATCTGTATTCATTAAAAAAATGTAACCCTATCCCTAAAAAAATGACGCAACTTGGGTGAACTACATCATTTTTTTTTAACAGATGGTGTCGACTGCTTGCTTGTTGGTAGTTATCTTCATATGGACAGGTAAGCAATAATTCCCAAATACCTACTATAGATACGTAGCTTGTCAGCAGAACGACATTATTAAAAAGAATATTATTAAAAATCATCAGGTGGGTTTGAAGTTGAATCCATCACTAAGTTTTTCCAACTCGATTACTTTCTCTTGGGATTTAGCGACTCCACAGAGCGTCTTAGTGACTGTATCAAGCAATATACTGACTAAATCAGACCGTCGGAGAAAAAATTCAAATGATCCAGTCCGTGATGCTCAGAGCCATCTCATTTAAAGTATTTTTGGGTTGAATTTATATATTCAACTCCAAAAACACTTTTTGTACACCTCTACATATTTTTTAATACATTGTTGTGTTTCAAGACCAAAACTTGAACTTAAGATTTTAACATTTGTTTTCAGGACAAAGGCTGAAAGAGCTTGAATATGTTACTGTTGTTGGTTGACTTGTCTGTTTAAGAATAGTTGGTTCGTGCAGGATATTCCAGGTTCCTGGAGTGGTGGACGCATGCATATACTGTGTCTATCATCTTATCCAATTGACTTTAGCTATATAGAGAATTTGGAGCGTCACTCACAATCATGTAAGTGTCTGTTTTTTCCAGGAATAGCTGCAAAATTTGTCGTTCCACCGTGTGACCAGCACATGTTCCACAGTGGAGTTCACCAATGCCTGTCAGACTTTAACACGAGCATGGAGACAAGCGGCTATCGGGACAATTGCCCGTGGCCTACTGAAAAAGGGTACGTTTCATTGGTGTACAATTTTGTTATCATTTAACAAATGTCAGGTTCCTTCACAGGCACATTATGTCATTCTTTTAAGGCCTAAGACCACTAGTCATGGCAAAGTCAGTTACTTTCCGGTTTATTGGCTACATTTTGATGGTGGACAAAGTAACATCTATTTACTCTTCTAACTTTTAATCAATAAGCGCTAGACTACCGAGCTCATGTTTCCAGACAGCAGTTGTTTGTGGAGCCTTTCGTTTGACTTTAATTACAGCTGTAATAATCCATATCTTACTTTTAATACTGTTGGAGGCCGAGCTCCAATACAGTTCAAATGGTGCGTTAGGGTGGAGTGTCCGTTAACACAAGGAACCCGGCTTGTTGATAAGTCCTCAGGCTGTCAAGCTCAATCAAATCCAGAGGTTTTCCACACAAAAAAAATCAAACATTGAAAACCGCTCGCACAATCGATGTGGCTTTCCTGAAGCTATGGACGCTTCTCCACCCAGAGGACATGACACATCAAAACTTTACGATGAAATGTAAGCTGCCTCCCAACACCACTGGGTCATTTCTCCATTTGTTAAAACGTTTTCCAGTTGCCAAAGTAAGATGTTTTTGGCTGACTTTTGCATTATATTAAAATATTGAGTTTGAATATTAAAGTACCTCGCCAGCAGATTAACTTCAAATCATATTAGCAAATACTTTCAAAAAACTGGCGGGGCACATCACACAATTCGGGAACTATGGCTGGAAATACTCTTTTTTTACCTTGAAGAAATAGGGTTCTATTAATTTCTATGTAAAATGAACTGTATTCAGGCTTGAAAGATAAACCTCAACTTTCATTTCCATGATACTATTGTACCTGATACGACCATTGTAAACCATCTTAACTGTGCTCTGCTGTCCTTCCTTGCAGCATCTACAACAAACTGAAGAGGTGCGTGGACGACTCTGCACTTGTGTTTTGGTGTAAGGGTCACGGATTTCTGAAAGACGCAGTCTTTTTGGAGGTCCACAAGACTTACTTTAGACTGTGTGGTCAGGTCCAAGACCCCCCGCTCACCACTCTCATTCTATTGATTGCACCGGTTATCATTGCCACACTCCTCCTACCAGTTCTCTGTGCTAATCTCACTACCTCCAACGCACAAGGCGCTCTCAGTCTCTGATGTTCTGAGCTGACAAAAGGAACAAACAGTATTTTTCTCCATGTAACTTATTCTCAGAGTCGTGGCCATTTTGACAGTGGGTCATTAAAACTTTCACCGCGGCGGCGTTGCATGTGCAGGGTTGCCTCTACTGGCTGTAGTAACAATGAAAAGAGTTCCCACAGTATGAAGAGCATTGGGAGGATGGGGTCGAAATACACCTTTAAATCAAACGTTGTGGATTGATTGATGGATGGATGGGTGTCATAAATGTATTGGTTGAAAGTGATTGTTATAGGCCTACTTCTCATGAGCACACTCCCTATTTTGTTTTTACAGGACATTTAGTATCAAGTATTACTTGCGAGTGGTAGCAGAGATGAAACACATACATGTCATGCGTCAAGTTGCTGCTTTGAGGTCTGCATCCCATCCTCTGAATTGTATAGTTAAGATGACTCACACACAAGTTATGCCACAAGGCATCTTAGGCACAGAATTCATGGCATACACACACAAGACTTTTGCATCGACTTCTCCAACGTCTGCATCTCTATAGTTGAGGTAACACACACACACACCAGTAACTTATCAAGGTGTCTCTGCTGGGAGGTCACAGACTCTACGACGCTCTAAAGAAATACTACAAACAGTATGTAACAACATGTTAAAATATGATTTATTTCTAAACTTAACCAAGTAGTTTTTTGAATTAACATTCATGTATTGAACTCCATCTACTAACCTGCTCATAAGAGGTTGTGATCAAACCTTTGCTTGGGACGAGTTGGGCCGTTTGTGTCTTTAGTCATTAAAAATGACCGGTGTCACAGACACTGTGCCTGGAAATATAACATAGAACATAACGTACAACTTACTACCACATACTGTGAATGTCTGAACTTTCTGTAACTGATTATTCTTTCATGGATGTTCGAGTCCACCCATCTGGCTCCTTCAGTGAGCAGAGGAAAAGGAAACCGTGATGTTTGACATTCACTGTTTGACACCAACTTTATACTTCACTAATCTGTATTGCAGATATCATTTTTTTTTCA
Organism: Gasterosteus aculeatus; assembly: GCF_964276395.1. Classification (NCBI taxonomy): domain Eukaryota; kingdom Metazoa; phylum Chordata; class Actinopteri; order Perciformes; family Gasterosteidae; genus Gasterosteus; species Gasterosteus aculeatus. Next base: position 6,314,900 of record NC_135704.1, on the reverse strand, counting down.
CGCTGACCATAAAATGTTTTATTTGAAACACAATAAACTTTTATTCCAGAGAAAAAATAATGTTTTACAGTTGATTGAACACCTCGTTGTATAGAGAGATGGACCTTGTATTTAAGTAGCCACACATACCAGGTTTCATCCTGTGTTACAAACGCAAACATACTGCATTTTACAGACGGGTATACACCAAGATTTATTGTCTAGAGCTGTGGGTCATCAAAACAATGCAAAGCTCCAGTTAGCGATGCTTTCAAAATAACCTACAATCACCTTTCTGAAAACTTGAAATCAATCCTAGCGTCAATCTCACTGAAAATGTAAAATTGATTTTTGAGTGCACTCCGTCTGCACAGCCCGGCAGAACCATGAAGTAAACAAGAAGGCATCCAATAGTTGTGCATGTAACAAACCAATGGAATGGCCGTGTTGCTCTCTGTGCTTTTAAGGTTTGGGAAATTGCAGCTCTTATTCAATATGGCTTTAATTGGTTGTAAAAATCGTATGTGTTCCTAAATGAACAAACATGACACAACAGTGAAATAAAACCGTCTAGTTTAACCTTCAAGTCAAAGAGCGCATTCCACTGAATAATAAAAAAAAAAAAAAAAAAAAAAAAAAAAAGAGTACACAAGGATTAGAATTTAATTCATAACCCACAACATCAACAAAACATAACAAACAAAATTAAAAACTAAACCTGCAAAAGTAACTAATCCCTTGGTATGCAGTGCAATTAAAGAAAAATGAATGGCATTCCTGCAGTATGAACTGTGTCGTATGCCACTGTGAACAACCTTACATATTAGAGTGGATCAAGTTGCACAGATATTAGATTTATAGCTAAAATGGTTAAAACTAACACACTATTCCATATGATAGAAATCCAAGATTGACAGACGCCTTTACTCGAACCAAAGCTGTTGGAATTAAAAGAGGTTTATAAATAACAGGGCCAGGTCTTAGATTTGGGTGGGTGGTCTGCCGTGCTACCACGGTGGTATAAGGCAACTAAATGTGGTGAACTCAGAACATTGACATGGCAGAACTTTTTGAGTGTCAAAAAAAAGTTTTTTCTTTTCCTTTCTGCGTGTTTTCGACATCTAGCACCCAGACGGGAGAGAGTGGCAGCACCACGCTTTTTCGTTACCTTTAAAAATACCCACAATTCCCCTTTTTCATTTTGTCTAAACAACGAGAGGATGTTTTGCTAAGAATAGTTCACTGGCTGTGTCAGACACACCGGTTCTGCAAGAGCACGTGGGAGCCTGCAGCAGCCCAGCAGTTCTGTATCGTCAGACAACTAAGGACAATGACTCTTCAAAAAGCTCACCTAATAACAGAGTTCCACTGGACTCAAATGGCCGATACCACCTACGTGGGACAAAAGTCAGAGGCAGATTCAAACAGATCCAGATCCAGATTGTTTTGCACTTTTGTGTGAATACTAGCCTGTTCTGGTCACATATGGCAGTCAATCAATAACACAACTCAGCTAGTTTCAGCAGCCTGAAGCCTTGACTATATCAAACTGCTTGCCAATACACGTTGGCCAACGGTCTTTAACAAGAAATAGACAAGTCCAGCTATTACGGTCACAATTAAAATCTTCTTAACAGATGATACTCCAGGTCAATTATGTTGGCCTGTTCTGCTTTCAGCTGGAGTCGACATCAAAAGGGGGATAAAAGAGCCAAAACACAGAGCTTGACTTCTGAGATGGAGTGAAGAGGAAGCCGCGCTGCCAGCTAACTGGGCTGCAGCTTCCATACACGCAGTTCATGTCCTCTGCATTTTGTTCAAGGAATTTGGAAACGTGGCTACAGTTCATCATTCAATAAAAAGTCACATTTATCTTTACAATCTCGTATAAATACTGCATCTGCCTGTACAAAATATGCACTGCTGCATTCAATCGGTACATACTAGTTTGTCATAACATTGCATCTTGTGTGATTGTAATAAAATACACATCAAGAAAAATAAATATATGGTGTTTTGGTTATAAGACATTTAAATAATGTGGCCTTAAAGGAACCATTTTTCCCCCACTGGTAGCGCTGGGGAGGAAGCAATGCTTTTAAATGTGTGCGTCTTTTTCCGTTTGCCTTTCGGGAGTGTGAAGTGAGACATGCCAACTGTATCACATTTTTCAATTTTTTATTGAAAAATGGAGTATGGTGGTAATGTGCATTCAAATGTAACAACGGGGAAAGCGCTTTTGGAAAAGAATGTATGAATCTCTGTTAAAATGATTGTTTGACAAACAATACAAAATAAGGTAGAGATAAAACCATAGATTGAATATAGGGGGATTGTTTTCTTAAATTATTTTAAGTTTGCTAAATGTAATTTTGCCTCAGTGTGCCTTGCTGGTATCTGGCACACAACATCTCCTGTGTGCTCAACTGCTAATGTCTTCTTCCTTCCCTCAGTAGCTGTTGTTGGACCTACGCATACTGGAATAAGCTCAATCTGACACACATCGGTCATTTGCCTAAAGATGCCAAACATTTACATTCAATAACGTCAGTGGGGCCGAGTATAATGGAGTAAACGTATTGTACGTTTTTTGCTCTCAGTTTGCTCTTCTAGTCTTTGTAAACTCTTTAATATAACACGTGGTGGAAAGATCCATAAAGTGTATTTTAAATAACTCTCCTAAAGCGTCCTAAACCACATCCTGTCATTCATTAACTAGGGCAGCTGCAGAATTAAGACCACAGCAGGTGTATGCTTCACATGAACAACACAGGATTCATTTTCTGCATAATTCCATGCCACATTGCTGAAGTATACACATTATTCTCTTGATTTTATCCAATGTATAACACAAAAAGCCTGTAATTTTACATCGCAAGTGACGGATGGCCTAGACCGCTCTATGTACACACAAAAGACAACAAACTAAAGGCTCGGAAGCAATATTTACAGATCGAAGGTCAGTTTCCCCTGAGACAGATTCTTGTATGGCTCACAATGTAGGACGTTTTAAATCAAGAAATTAATCAAATCAAAAAATACTAATCTGGTTACGTACAAAAAAAACTAAACTACTATATTACTCAGATGACCTTGAACTTTTAGAAGGTATGAATGAAAGTGTGCTTCACTTTTAAGCACTTTAGAGTTTTCAGTAGGTGATTGTATACATGCAAAAGTAATAATAATTATCCGGTAAAAACAAAAAAAACATGTTTTTGTTTTCTATTCTTCAGCTGCCACACATTGTCTTTTTCCTGATTCTACCTAAAATGAATTTACTATTGAAGCTGATACAATGTAGAGGTGAAAGAGCAGAAATATGAAAGCTGCAGGGTTAGAAGCTAGAAGGGGCGTGCATACTGTAAGAAAATCACATATTTATACACAAAATATTGAACTCAGAAAGTAGTGACAGTGTGCAAAAGCCTCCTTGTGATTACCGTCTAACACCTAATACACCATAAGTAGAATGCTTTGAAATGAAATATTTGGACTGGAAAGTTGCTGAGTGGAGTCTAACTCCCTGGCCCTTAAGCCAAAATCACATAAATGTCTTCCGCATCTTCATAAATAAGAACGTCACACAAATCTGTCCGCGACTTGTTAAGTCTCTCATGACGACTTATTTTAGTTCTCTACAGCTGGTGTTCCTGTGCGGCAGTGTAAGGTCTGTGATTGTGTCTCAGGACTGAATGGTCATTTGATCTCTATGGTGGGCTCACTGTGTGGGAGGTGAAAAGTAAATCTCCTGGTTTTTCAAAAGAACCACAGACGGTACATCGGGGTTCCAGACTCACGATCTTACTGTGCTATGCATTACTCATATGTCCTCCCAACACTAAAGCTCAGTGTGTATGCCGTTCCAGCCAAGTCTCTTACTATATTATTCATGACGTCCCTAAAAAATGCACAGCGAAGTGGAAATATTACTGAGAAGACGAAAGAATAATGGCTGAAAGTGTCTCTCACTCTACTTAAAATATTATAATAATTCTTATAGCATTTTTGAGCTATTGGAAGTCTAAACATCACTGGGAATCTGGCATGGCAATAAGTACAAAGGTCACAAAATAAATACTACAGAGTAGAAAAATAAGGTTGAGATCATTTTATCTATTTACTTATACATCCAAGGTCACCGTAAAGAGGTCAGTGGACCGGTATGTTGAGCATAAAACACCTAACAATGTACAGAAACACCCCTTGAAGAGGCTTGCACAGTCTCTGTGGAGAATCTGGCTTCAAGGGAAGACTACATTTAGAGAGGAGGAGCTCAGTTGGCAACAACTAGAGTGAACTTTTACTCAAAGTGCTCATTACTGAAGGTCTGTACAAAAAGGGAAAGGACTACTTAACTTTTTGTTTGCACATCATTGCAACCTATAGGCAATGGCAGTAGTATAAAGGGAAGAGGCAGCTAAACTACACAGGCTGTGGAATTCACGGCTCAGAGATTTAGTTTCAGAACATCTTTACGCATTTTGATGAAAATCCGCAGCCTGGATGGTAATGAAATAAAAGCAAATGAAGCCTTTCTCTCGCTTTCTGCACAAAAGCAAGTTGAAGTGATCCAGTCTGTTTTAGCCCAACATCTTCATCCTCATTGCACTTATTCCCATAACCTGCAGAGTAATTAAAGGGATCGACAGGATGAAAAGTTTTGATGTAAGTTACATTTCTTTGCTAAACTTGCACTGTTCCACCACCACAAGCACGCAGATCTAACATTATGTGCGCTCTTTTAGAAAGGACAAGGTAAGAGACAAACACCCAGCTGTAGCTTTTGTATATTTTACAAACACCATCTGGCTTTGTCACCACTACGCAGACACTGAGGTTCCCAGAGAGGCTTGATCTGATTGGTCAGAGCTGGTCCAATTTCATATTCACACAAGCATGTGAATCTCGTTGTACTCGTCTCGTCCATCTTCATCGAAGTTGGGAGAATCCTCGTCACAATCCAGCTGTGAGAAAGAAGAATACTCTTCATCATTTTCATTCATGGCCTGTTCAGAAGCTTAAATCAGGGTACTTTGTTTTTTTCTTTGGTTATTGTTCAAACAAACTGGTCTTGTTGTCTAGCTGTGTATTCAACCATTGGCCTGAAACCATGTGAATGGCGAATCTTGGGCTGCTTTCAGACAAAATGGCTTGAAATAAAACATTTTAGAACATTTTTGATGAAAATATATGATGAAAAGATTGATACACAACAGAAATATGAAGTTGCAGCTAGCAAGCGGCTAACCTAGCTTAGCATAAAAAGAAGTGGACGACTAGCCTGGCTCTGACCAAATTGTTTGTAAAAAGGTCACCTTAAAAAGGAAATGAAGTGAAACTAAAAAGAAACTATGTATCTAAAAGGTCTGTACGTCTAATTGTGGTACTTTTTAAGCTTTAAATTATTTCCAAGCTCCTCCATAGTTTGATTCTACTGTGCATTGGGTTTTATTTGACCTTTGGATGAACACAACACGGATGGTGGTCACGTTAAGAACAAAACTGTATAAACTTAAAAAGTCCACATGTTGGAAATGGAAGGCTTTAATCTGACAGTGTTGACATGTACGGGTTGAGGGAATGAAACCAAGAAAACACGGAGCCCGGCTTTAGGTTAGACTGTGAATCTTTTTGTGGCATTTCATCTGAAAATATTTGCAGGAGAAAGCTGTTCGTGATAATAAAGGAGAAAATAATTTGTGGTTTCTTTGTTTGACTTCATTTAATAGATTTTAAAACATCCATGTATTGAATTCTCTGTAAAATAAGTATCCTGCGGCTATGTGGGCTCCGATTATGGTGGCAAAGATTCAAACATTCCTGAGGTGTCTCTGCTACACAACCTACCGCCTGCAGCTCGCGTTCCTCGAAAATCCTGGAGAGGATGAGGCGTCGAAGCGGCACCGTCATGATGAGGACAAAGGGGAACGCCAGGGAGGCTTCCGTAGACTTCACCACCCACAGAGCCACGATGCATGCCAGCTGGATTATGGTGAACATGTTCATCCGCCATGTCTTCACCTGGAGGTTAAAGGGGTAGAGGACAAACAGACTAGTGTGGAGTCGTGCACAGAGAGATGCCCGGCAGGCACACTGCATCCCAAACTAGTCCCTTGCTTTAAGACTATCTTAGGTTTTGGGCTCCATCTGGTGGACAATCATGCATTTAAATGGTTGTCTGAAATGTGAACCCGAAGTTTCTGTTAAAACGTTTCCTGTTTTTCAAATGTCACCAAATTTGGTTTTCAAGTAAAATCCGGACCAAAATCCATAATTTTGATGGCAATAGTGGTATTGTCGAGGAAAAACTATGTCGGTAGAGGCATGCGTCATCATTAGCATGGATTTCTTAGTAAACTTTCATCGCCACAGACCAAATGTTTCTTTTCATGTGGAATTGTAGTAACACAGCATTTATTTGGTATTGAATCAAGTCATTAATTTAGTGTGAATGCACAAAACAAGATCTGTTGATATTATACCTAAAGTACCTTAAAGCGTGTCACACACTTTTATGGGATTGCAATTGTAAAGTAACACTTAAAGAGGTAAAGCACCAACGCTTGAACACATATGTGAGCGTTAGGGTTTCATACCATACATCACTGCCACAAAATAAAAATGTAGTCTGCATGAGGGTTTCCGTGCATTTTTACCCGCCCTCACCTTGGCATAAAGGTTATACTAATAAAAGTGATGGCAGGCAAAATGTACTGTTCCTATTCTGTAAAAAAAAAAATATCTGAAGTTAATACGAGGCAAATTGAGACTGACAAGCCAAATGGGTAAAGTTGCACTGTTTCTATTTCTATTTCTCTCCACTGCATCTCAACAAGGACATTTGTGGCTGTGGAAATACAACGTAGGCATTTTATAACCAAAATAATTATCCTATTACCCTCCAATAAACATTAAAATTCATTTTTCCACAGAGCAGGAACAGCAGATATTGCCACAATCACTTGTATTGGAAGCATGTGAGGATTGAGAATCTTGTAATTGCCTCTATAAAGTGAAGGAAGGAACAGAAAGAAGTGTACTTCTCTTGGGAATTCAACTGCTGTCTTAAACGGTGAGTAAACCCTCAAAGATTACCTGCACAATGGGCTCTAGTTGTGGTAATGTTGTGTCTTTGCGGTTGGTTTGTGGTCATTGTAGACCTTTGCAGTCATGCTGAGCTTTTTTGTGGACCATGTACTCATTGTGGAGTTCCTTATAGCTGCCTTCTATCCATTTGTAGACATGTTCATCTTGCTGCTAATTGGTGTCTGTGTAGTTGATTTGTGTGTCTTTGTGCCATTGTGTCTTTCGTAATGCCGTCGAGTCTCTTGGTGGTAAAGGTCTTTCTCAGACTAGTAGCTAAAGGACTCTCTGCTGGGCATCTCTGCTATGTGTGCAGGTTCGTCCTGAAATTGTCTCAATGGTAAAGACGATAAAAACACTGACATCACTGTTACCATCTGAGGGTAGTAAAGCGGTAGACATAATAATTGCATTCTTCCATTACGGATGGTCAGATGGAGAAGCTGAATCCAACGGTGTGATGCTCGCAGCCAGAAACCCAACTGTGTTTATCCTCAACTGTTGAGGTAATTCTGTTTGGAGTCAAAAATCCAGCAACATTTTCCCTTCTCCATGCATCTTGGAAGTAGATGAAATCCCTCCTCTGCCTGTAACTCTCTGTTGGTTAAAAGAAATTAAAGATTTGCTGGATGTGGCAGAGTCCAAATGCGGCGTAGCTGTCAAAGGACGCTGAATGATCAGGTCTCTCTATCAACGCGGCTCTTGAAAACCCAGAGGACAGAATCACGTCTGCCTCCACTCGGCTGACGGGTTTGGCTTCTCCACATTACCACTAATAGCAGAAGACGGGGGGCACTGGACAACATGGGTATTGCGTGGGTTACCTTGGTTACGTATATGTGGTCAGGGTGGTGCTTGGCGGGCGTGACCATGAGGGTCATGCGTTCATACAGTTGGATGCCCGTCAGGGAGGTGACCCCCATGTACAGGAAGATGCCAAAGAGCACAGCCAGAGGGATGAGGCGGAGCACGTCCGTCATCACGATGGACATACCTGACGGGTGGAAATGGCTTCAGTGTTGATGTTTCAAACAAGAGTCTTAAGGTTCTTTGAAACACAAGTGAAAAATAATTTGCAACGGTGGAGAGAATTATTCATTCAACAGGAGAGCAGCCCTCATGACAAACAGGCTGTCAGCGCTGCTGATTCAAAACACATTCACGGTTAAGCTCCCTCGGTTGAAGCGCTTTTGGCTAATCCAAAAAGTCTTATTCCAAATCTCAAGCAGCATTTCAATCAAACAAAGGCTCAACTATGATGAGTGATTATGGTTCTAGACGGGATCTGGAACTGGAAGAATTAATGCGCAGGACTACTTTGGGAACCCTGCCTTAAAACGAGATATCCTGCTGGAGAAGTACTGCTAACTATCGGATGAGAACAATTTTTCTAGATCAGTCTCCATTGTGAGCTTTGCATTTCCATTTGAAAAATGTATGTTTCGGTTCATTTTGAGGACAATTTGTAAACAGATGTCAAATCGTGGTACATACTGTACTTTGTGAATGTCTAGGCATGCAGGGGCTACACAAGTGGCCCTCTGTATCTCTTGAGCTTATGTTTCCTTTTGAGACAAATAATTGACCGGAGATTCCAGTTCTGTAATAATGATGTGAAAAAAAACATCAAAGGAAAAAATAAAACGAAAATAATTTCTCTGCAAGTGGTCACTAGTTCAGATTCCGCCAGCAGGTTGTGGGTGGATAAACAAATGTTTTTATCGACACTTAATGAGAGAGATAATTTCTTTTTAATAAAAGACTTTCATAATTAACTTAACAAGTTTTAAATGTATAATAATACTAAATGTGATATGGTACTCGAGGGGAGCATTCCAACAACCAATTACCCGTTTGCTAACCCAATCATCTTTGGTTACATCTGCTCCTTTGCCTTTCGAGTTTTTCAGAATAGCATGTTGGAAAATAACAGTGATTACGGGGACCTTTTAACTCCACTGTGTTCATTTGAAATGTTTTACATTTTTACATTTAGCTGATGCTATCCAAAAGGACTTACAATAAGTACAAGCTACTGCTAACGCTGGAACTGTACAAGCGTCTACATTAACAATAGCAGAGTAGGCTTGTCACAGTAAGCATTCTCACTAGTTTGTGTCTCTAGAACTACGGCGTGGAGCTAATTACGGTACCTCTGAACTTTAGTTAAAAGTTAAAAGCGACATTTCTTTCTTGGCAGGTGATGAAACATTTTTGGCAGGGTCATTGTTTTTCTGTGTTTGTAGTTGTATTAAACATGTCAACCACAGGAATCTAAAGTGCACTGCTACTTATCCAAGCATTCTAAAAGGTGCAGACAGCGTGTCTAATGTGGAATTTAAAATATGGTGGACATGCACTTTGACCTCTTGTGGCTAAAATGAGTATTACCAAAACAAACAAGATTCTGAAAACTCAGGAAAAAAATCAGCATCCCACACTCCCACTCTCCCCTTTCCTCTCACCGACAAGGACGGCCACGAGAAGGCCGGTCATCCTCTGTTCTTTCACCTCCTGGATCACGGGCTTTTCACCCGGCGCCGTGGCTTTGCTCATGACGGTGAGGGCGTTGACGTGAGTGACGGAGCGCACGGTGGCCGCGGTGAGCCATGGCAGGCCAAAAAGAGGACAGATGGAACCCAAAATGACGATGAGAAGAAGGTCCAGGTGGAAGCCTGAGCCTTTAACGAGACGACGCTCCTTCTTCGAGACTATTAACCTGATGGATTGGAGGAGAAAGTTTAAAAAAAAAAAAAGAAGAAGAAAAGTATACATTCCTACACAGATCCTACAGCCGGAAAGTACTACTATGGATGATCATACTGTACGTACGAAGTGATCTGGGTTTCCATGAAAATCAGGATGAAGACAAGAATGGCAGGTACAACAGATGCGCCCATCATCCAGGTGGGGAAAGGTTTCTTGTCACCAAAAGGACTGATCAACCAGCCTCTCTTATCGGGGGAGGTGACCGAGAAGCCAGACGGCACATTGAGTTTCTAGAAGTAAGCAACAAAGAAAAAGTTAAATTGTAATTTGTTGGAAATCTACTGAAGATGCACTTCAACTGTTGCTGTAATTAAATGAAAGTTACCTGTGTGTAAGTGTCAGACACGGAGTAATCCACCAAAACTGAAACCAAAATTGAGATGGGGATTCCAAAGTCACCGATGATTCTTCTGGCCTAAGAATATTGAGAAACCCAACATCGATCAAATCCAGGCAAAACCCAGCACACATCTTATCACATACACATCAGATGCATCTGTCCAACACATTTCCTTTCGTGGAGAAATGTGATGAAGTGAGAACTTCACTATTTTCCTCAAACTGCCCAATTGCTCGCTTGCAATGCACGCTGCATGTAACAGAGCAGCCGATGTATGTACTCCACGTTAAACATTTTGAACATCACTTTGTGTCTTTGAAGGCCCACGAGAATCCTGACATGCATAGTTAGGGTTGGGTTTGATTACCTTGCCACCCAAGAAACGACTGTTTCGGAACTTTCTGAGGAAGAAAGCAACAAAGAAAGTGCCTATCATGAGAACCAGAGACAGAAGAGCCGTGTTGGGCTGGTTGTAGATTGGGGCATCAACTTCCTGATTCCCAGTCCCAGTTAAATCAACGGGATAAATTGCCAGCAGAGGATGCTCCTTAAAGACCTGAAAACAAGAAGATAATCTAAGTTTATCCTCTGCCGTTTGTTTGCATTGGATTTTTGCAGATGTGACAAACAAAGGAGTCAACCTAATAAGACTTGCATGATTTCTGGTTTTGTTACCTTGAAGAGTTTTGAGAAAGTCTCATAGATGAAGATAAGGGAGATGAGGAAAGCAAAAATCTCCTGTGTAAACGGTGAGATGTAGCGAACGAGGAAGCTGCCCTCTGCTGCCACGATCAGCAGCACGATGAAGATGAGCCAGAAACCGATCCACACACGACCGGTTAGATACTCAATGTTTTGGGCCTCACAAAACTGAGTGAAAAGACAGACACGTTAGTCACATGTTCAGGGAAAACAAAATGGAAATTATGACTGAGAAAAACATGTTGTTTTCCCCCCCGCACCTTGTAGTAGGCTTCTTCAAACACCAGTAAGGGTCCTGAGAAGCCTATGATGAGGAGAGGCTGACCACCAAGAAGCGAGAATATGACGCCAAGAGTTGCCGTTGACACGATGAGCTCAGTCACTCCCATCATACCCTGTGTCTTTTCCCCTGTATGCGAAATCAGCCAGACAACAGACCCCTTTGAGCACATGTAACAAAGTGATGCGGAATCAATATTTCTTGGTTTCACTTTACCCAGCAGGCCTCCGAAGGTAATAGTGGGCGACAGTGCAGCAAAATAGATGAAGATTACGGCAGCGATGCACTGCATGTCTACGGCATCCTTCAGGTCGCTGACATACAGCGGGTAACGGCGGCGGATGTCGTGGATCAGGCCTCCGAAAGGGACCCCTGAGCGCTTTAATGGGTCCACCTCCTGGTCCCCCTCCTCCTCCTCCTCTGGAATCACCTCTGGAGGGTTTGTTTGAGCCTCCGTTACAAAAGGAACTGCTACCGATCATCATCATCACAATAATTAAGCAAACACTGTCCTGCTACTTTAAGAAAAGTAGCAGGACAGTGTAAATAGGCTTCAGGAAGAATGAGAATGTTGTGTCTATAATCTATAATATATCTCAGTGGTTATGTTATTATTCACAATTATAGATCAAATGCTTGCAGTACATTACTGATGCAACTGAACAGCTAGATGGTTGCTTTAGTACATGAATCATATTGGACGGGGTAATTACACTAGTTATGGTCTTTTAACTTCTGCAGAATTTGGAAATACTACAACTACCCAAAGACTGAAAACAGTTTTTCTCAGTTTCTGTGTTCATTTGATTTGTAGACTGATCTGTGTTTGCACCGAAGGAGAGCGTCCTCATGCTAACCTAGTTATTGACTATTGACGGTTATTTGGCTTGGAAAAGAAGCTTTTGACAGAGCACCTTTGTTGTTGAGCTCCATTCCACACGAGGAGTGATGCTTCTTGACTTCTCTTTCCTTCCTCTTGCGCAGCATCTGCTTCTGGAAGTCAGCCACAGTCTTCAGGAGGTCTTTACCCTCCACGTCCGAGGGTGGAATGACGATGCTGCAGTCCAAGAATTCATTGATACCGTTCAGGAGGTCCTGTCTGTCATCTGCAAAATAGGCCACCTCATGGAAGTTCTGCAACAACATACAATTACATGTCACCACAGCATCATTTTTGTTTGACAGAAAGATATCCAAATGGTGGTTTCATTCATTACTTTAAGGGGGATAAACAGCAGCTTTTCCATGGGTCCACATTCTAGTAGTGAAAACATTGCCACCTACAAACATTTGCTCTGCGGGTCATCTTCTTTTATTTTTAAATTAAAATTATTTTCTGTTTACTAAATTTGAGTTGTGATTTTTTACTGTGACGTAAGTTTTTTTTATATGCCAATGATGCAGAAACACAGATGTTGATGGTGTAATACAGCAGCAAAAGCCCCACCTGGAACCAGGAACAAGCATTCATTCGGCTGGTAGGATGAACGTGAGAAAATGTCTCAATCTGGTATAAATGTTGCAGCCAGGGCTCCAGATTGAAAGCCTAATTTTATAGAACACATGCTTTTTGGCTGTAATGGTCATGGGATCAAGAAGTCTGGTTTCAATCTGCTACAATGGCAGCCTTTTTGTCGTATGAATGTCTGTAAATTGGCGACACAGTTTATTACAGTTTTATTGTAGGAGCGAATGTTGAACCTCTAAAATTAGAATACTTTTTTACTCCTTGAAGAGTTCTTGAACTGAAACATTTCCCCCAACCAAAAGGATTAAACCTTTTAAAATGAAAGACCTCGAAATGCCACTAGAGATGTTCACATCTTCCAGCTTTTACATCTACCTTGTCAGACATGAGCGTGGAGAAGGAGCGTCCAATCTCATGATAGTCCAAGTTGGACTGACTTGGACCAAGCAGGACGAAAATAAAGCGAACAGGGACGGGGACCTCCAGCACAGACTCCAGAAGGACCGCCTCGTTCAGCCGGACAAAGGCCATGGCGGGCTGCTCCAGGAAGTCCACAGAGCCTGACAGGCAACAACGACACATCGTTAAAAGTTTTTTGGTAAGCACATCAGTGATTGTGCTTCGGTTATTATTCAACACGCAGTTTGTTCTAAAATGTGTCAGCATGAATCTCCTCTGCACTGACATCATGTTCAGTGCTCATCTGCTGTTAAAGAAAAACAAGACCTCCTTCAGCTTTGCAGGAGGATGTGTGGAGGTCCTGAAGGGCCACAGGAGTCGCGTAACACTACAAACCACTGACGGAACTTTGAAAATGACATGATTATCGTGTCGTACTGATGCAATTCAATCATTTCATTTCCGTTCAATGGGGAATTTGTGACAAGTAGAAGTAGTTTCTAAAAACGTGATAGACATTATTCATTTGACTAATCTGTTTGGTCAAATCCCGCGGAGCTTACCAACTAAAACAATGACAGCTTCGGCATCTTTGGGAATCTTGGCGAGGAGTTTCATCGATCTGGCCGCAGCCGGATGGCTCTCAGGGGGCAGTGGGTGGAGATTTTTCTTGGAGGAGAAATAGAACAGCGTGTGATGTGACACCATGACGCAGCACGGGACCAACAGTGTGTACTTATTGTGTGAACTGCAATTTCCGTATGTTTCTGTATGTGTGCAAAATAATATTCTGCTGGATTAATTCACTTAAAACCGCCCAAGTGGATGACTGCTTATTTATGTTTGAACAAAATGTTTTTAATAGGCTGTTTTAAATTTGCCAACATTTTAAGCCACAGAGAACATTGTGTTTTCACAGTTAATGCATCAAGAAGCTTTAACTAGAAGCACCTGTGAGCTGACTAAGAACATAATTCTACACATGTGGCACAGACGGGCTTGCTCCACCTGACTTTAAGCACTACCTGTGACCTCTGACCCTGTGTGGGGGGTCGGGGATGGGGGCGCGAGAGCCACAGGGTTCACATCAGGAATTTAGTGTAATAACGCTTACTTCTGATACTTAGAACTAAATGCAAACCATAAACTTCCACAAAAAAGCTCAATGTGGCTCGTGTCTCTGTCCATTCAGACAGCTGATCTCAATTGTCTGAGTGGATTCTTGTCCAAACTAATAAACCGCGTGTACTGGTGTTCGTGCTGTGCTCATCGCCTTCACTGTTACACGTATCTGACGTGTCATTGCCACCAGCATCTCAAACACACACACACACACAGGAAAACTTACAAACAGGCTGACAAACACGTCTTGTTTTGGGTCGTACACCCCCCCTTTGCCATCTTGGTGCTCCGCCGGCTCCTCAGCCACCAGTGGCAAACTGGTTTCCTGGACATTGTTGAGATTGAAGCTGCCATGAAGACTGCTGGACGAGTGGTGGCGGAGAAAACGATGTTTCAGATCACTCGGGTGGCTGTGACAGGAGACAAAGGGAGAGATGACGTCAAGACGTCGGCTGAATAACAACATGGGCGTTTAAATGGTGACAGTGTTAACACGCTGATGTTAAGTAAAGATTACGGCGTCATGGTATTAGTTTTTGTGATATTGGCATGCAAACCTTTGCCCGCAGCACTTCGTTCGATCAATCAAGTAAATTGATCGATGGTGCTGAGAACATATTACATTCACAACTATATTTTCAGTGTATACTCACCTGAAACAAAGAATGGTTGTTTTACTGTGGGCTTAGAATGAGCCCTTCATGTCTACATAGTGTGCTGTGTTGCATCAGTAACTTCCAACGGCAAAACCAAACTCTGGCTCCAAAGAGGACCTTTGGATAATTTACGCTTGGAAAAGATGGCACTACATTCTACGCACTAGTCCCTTAAGACAAGGTCCACTCAAGCTTTAAAAAAACTTTTTAAACATCAGCTGCTATTAATCAAAATAATTTGGTCAGGCTCCCACGCTGAAAGGCTCTGTATATTTGTGAACCTTCAAAGGAATGTGAATTTACATGTTATCTCTCTATTTTAAGAATAATCTAATTATAACATTAAAGTGCATTTGTTATACTACAACAAGTTCATTTGACATGCTGTTTTAATGCAGCTTAGAAATATACAATATAATATAATACAATATAAGTTAACCGCATGATCCGAATCCAAACCACTCAACAATTCAAGCTAATCAGAATGCTCTCATGAGGAAGTTTGAGGTTGACACAAGGCTTCATAAAAAAAGGGAAACTGACCTTCGAAGGTTAATAAAATAGCCTGAGACTAATGTGTGTAGCACGTTTCTCTGTCTCTTACGGAGAACTCTTAGTGTGTCAAACTAGCCCGGATTACAAGGGTTAAACACGGCTTCCTGCTCAGGCCATTACTCACATCACATCATCAGTTCCACATGGTCCAATAAGAAGGCGCCCGGATCGGACAAAGGAACGAGGTGTGACACGGAAGGGAATTGTACTGAAGTAGTTTCCAGAGGATCTTTAAGTGGTCTGAGTAAGCGATGAGCTAGATTTCAGCAGTATTTCAATGTGTTTCTTTCCACCTCGTGAACCCTGTGGAAGCAGCCAGGGACATGCTGGACCTTTATGTCTGATGGCTGTGAAAGATGGAATGAACACACAATGTCCTGCTGCTAAGGATGTCCCCTGGCCATCTCACTTTTTGGGCATCTGCTGTGTCGCTTTGTGTGTGAAATATCAAACCCGTGCAGGTTAGTTTGGATCAACACAATGACGGTAATCTTGAATTCTTCACATTAATCTACTGGTCTATTCCAAACTTTTGAAGTGTCATCACACCATTGTCCATGCAAGAATGATGCTACTCATCGAAGCCCGTCTGTACCATTCTGGCTTAACAGAGGGACCGGCAGACAGAGGACACTGGACCAGTGCCTTATGAGAGCTGTATACAAAGACATAAGGACAAGATGAGATACTTATAATGAGTGAAAGTTTATTCTTGGCTTTATATTCATTGTAAATCCTCTCATTTAGGGTTTGAAATTGAGCAAAATTAGGGAAGCCTATAATAATGAACCTTATGTTTTATCACATGTGTCCATGGCTTTGCTTTTGAGAGTATGAATGTAGCTCCGGATAGAAAGCCAGGGAATGTCCTACCAAACTCTTTTGAAAATTAGAAAAAGGATTTGAATTCTGGGCACCATGAACAAACCTTATCCCTTTTTATGGCAGCCAAGCTGTTGATACATTTCCCTTAAAAATGTTACCAGACCAAAAAGTCAGGGGAGCACTTAAGTAACAAGCTCAGAACCTTTAACGTCCGAGCAATATGTTCCGTAACGGTAATCGACCAAAAGCCAAATTGCACTGTAATAAATATTTGTTTTGCATTGACCACTCTATGCGCCGCAGCATTCACAGGGATCCATGAAATGATACAAGATACCAACTGGGGAAGGAGCAAGCATGAAGACAGCATCTGTACTTTTCAAAGGCTCGGGGTACTTTTGAGCTCTTCTAGTTGTCCGGGTCCCTGTGGTGTGCTGTGATGAACACAATCTCACATAATCTACACAAAACATCAGAACCAATCATTTCATACAACATCATTGAATTTGATACCAACGTCGGCAGACTGGCTGCGATGGAAAGAAAGAAAAACCTGATTATGCAGAAACCACAAAGAACCAAAAACCCACAAAGGGAAAATAAACCAAGTGACCCTGATGACGAGAAACAGTAAACCTCAGAATAGGTTCACCCGAAATGCTTCCTTCGTACTTTCTGATAGTTGAAATCCACGGTTTAAAGACATTTTTGCTCAAATGGAATCAAGTTTGACTCGAAAAGCAAAGATCTTAAGGGCTATTATTACTCACACCATGAAGAATTAGTCTTAATTTATTTAATTATTGATTTGAAAGTCCATGCCTGACGATATATAGTGCAGCTACAGCGCAACACAGTCAGCCCGGGGAAGTACATCAGAGATGAGCCAAGTGTTGAATGTCACAATTTGGAAATTCCCTGTTCAGTTACCCCGAGTTTGCCTTTCAGTAACAACCTACACTGCAGCATAATGATTAATGAGGAGGGTTTGGATTTCATTCTTCCTGCTGCCATGCCTTCAATCTCTGCTCAAAATCTCAACAAAACTGTGTCCACACTGCTGTACACCGGCAGTTTTGTTGATACAGTACTATCGATTAAACGGAATGAAATCAAGATCTAAGGCCATGGCAACAAACGCCACAAAACAGAAACAGTGTTCCAGCTCAGGCCTTTGTGGCAACTTATAAAAACACGTAAAAGAGTTCTCTTTTAGTCTAAATGAATGCGTCCACATAAGGACAGGAGGAGGCAGGCATTCATTATTAATACTAATTTTATAAAGTGTTCTTTCAGAAAAATGCTGGATAAGGAAATTAAAGAAAACTGTGTTGATAGAGTGGTAAAGGACACGGTCGAAGAATTGTGATTATCATTCATTATTTTGGAGGCACCATGTGTGTAATTCTATAGTTAAATTATATTTTGTGATATTTACGTTTGATTTAAGACACTAATTTGAAATGGTGAAAGAAAAGTATGAGTACTTATGCACCATTTATCTGCAAACTAGTTGCTTTTGAAAACATAGAATGAGTGTGATTGATTTCCGTTCATGATTGCACTTTCCATTCAGTCGGAGTTTGAGTCAAAGAGAGTCAGACAGTTAAACAGACTTGACAAAGTTAAACTCACTTGACAAAGAGAAGTAAGTAAGTAAATACTAAAGCTCGCGTCGCAGAGGTTGCTGACCTGTGCTTGAGAAGCAGAGCCCGGAGGACACCGGGTCGGTCCTCAGCTCGGATCTGGTCAGAAATGATCATCGTCTCCACCACAAGATGGACGATGCCGGGCAGAGTGTTCTGCTCCAGGTCCAGAAGGACGGCACCTACATTTTAGAAGGAAAGCACAGGACGGGATAAAAGGACTGACCTGGTGGTTTATTGTCCATCCGGCGCTTTGCTAAACACTTTTCCAGGAGAAAAGGGTTTATTTTTGTTTGTCATGATTCTATTTCAGCCGGATATGGAAATAGTTAAACCACAAGACTGCAGGAGGCCTTTACCGTGCGTTATGGTGCGGCGAAGCTCCAGCAAGCTGCGGAAGGAGAGGGAGGCCACGTGGGGTTTACCCCAGCGGTCCGTCTCCTCCTCCACGTCCTCCTCAAACTTGATCCAGCGGGCCCGCTCCTTCCAACGCATATCATGGTCCTTGTCCACAATCAGCTCATTCAGCTCCACAAACAGCTGTAGATCAAGTAGTAGAGATATACACGCAATTAAAGCTCTTGATATCGGACCTTTTACGTAAAAGTTCAATAAGGGTAGCACGTTGAGAATACATATGATTCCAAGTAAAAACGTTTTTAAAAAAAACACCAGCAAAGCCACAGTTTGCTCGTTCCTACGTTTTTTCAACAGAAAAAATACATTGAACTGATAGGAAAATAACTGCAAAGACAGCAAATCCAATGACACAGCAACTGCGTGGTTTGGATCCGTCTGAGAGTGGTTTGGAGTGAGAGGAAAACCAAATGGTTTGAGACATTCACTCACATTTCAACGTATTGTTTCAAAGTTTTCTTACAGCAATGCAATAGAATACTTATAGGATTTGTGCTTTTGGGACATTTTTGCGGTTTAAACTGGGGTGGAACACAAGGAGCAACTTTCTATTCAAGTCTCATCAGGTCAATGATGAAGAATGTGCTCAAACTAAGACCGCACTCCAAGAACCATCGATAGAGTCCCACTCAACAAAAAGAACTAACCAATATTTTCATATCATGAATCCATTGTGCATTTGTAGGCAGTCCGATTGCCTCCAATCGGTCAAGAAATGAATACTGCTACAAAGTGCTCATCCATCTGTCAGTGTGCATATTAATGTTGTTGGAGGTAAACAATATGCTGCAAACCTCATGGGTTTTCTTTTCCGCTGCTCTCTTCTTCTTTTTCAGGCTGCTTAGTGGTGTGGAACTGTTCGATCGGGTCACCAGACACCGCGATGACTTCTTCACCAGGTGGCGTCTCACCCCGGGGTTGTCTTCAAATCTGTGACCTGAATAGCCGCAAGCATTGGAAATCAAATTGTAAAAGGTCAAGATTGCTAATTCGTAATGATTTTCTGGGGGACTAATTTAGAAACCAACACAACTACGTGCATCTGAAAGCAGCGGCTTAAGATGCTATTTTTCTACAACTGTGAATCCAATACAACGTGCTTTCTGACTGAAAATACGCTCAAGGCTGGAAAATCAGAATTCTAATTTGAATGTCTGTTTTAGTTTCCAGTTGGCGTAGTACCATAAAGTAACAGATAGGCAGCGAGCCCCTCGGGTGAGGGAGAATCTACAGAACGTAAGCCATGGGAAACTGTCACAGAGTTTTGCCTCCAGACATTTTCAGTTCAAAAAGAGTCATTTCATTTTCAATTTCCTTCAGCCACTAATCCTTTTTGATTTATTCAGCATAATGATGATATATTTTCAATACAGTGAGGTTATCATTTTCCATGTAAGAGAGTGGAAAGCTTGTGAGACCATTTGGATAAAGAAATGAAGAAAACCTGTGTGGAAGTGTGTTGATAGAGTGGTAAAGTTCATGGTCGAAGAATTGTGATTGTCATTAATTATTTTGAGGCGGAATGTGTGTGTGTTTTTATTAGATAAATGGTAATATATTTGGTGACATTTATGTTTGATTTAAGACACAAATTTGAAATGGTACCAGTAGATCGTGCAGAACCAGTAGTTCTGCACGATTTACCTTCAAATGACTTTTCTACCCACTATTTTTCAAAACAGTGTTTAGCTTGATTTTCCATCTTGTCGGCAACAGTTGAGAGATTTGCATTTGCATTCAGTCTGGAACTGCTGTTGACCACTAAGACTGGTTGGACATATTTTCTCACAAAATAAACACTGTCTTCTTTGGTTTTCTATGTGAGCTGACTATAGTGGAAGGGGAAGGGGCACAAGTATATATGAGTGTTTGTGTGTGTGCTCATAAAACTGCAGAAGTTTGTTCCATACTGCTGTGTCATGCCAGGGGAGTCGAGAGAAATGGAAATCAAGATGAAGTTAAGCCGTATTTCCTTTTGTAGTCTTGCGAGGGAAACACAAAAATCTGTCGTTGTACCAAGTGCTCTCACCAAATGGCGGAGAAGCTTCAGCGTGAAGGACATTTTGTTCCTCTTGAACTAGTATCTTACCTGGACTAAGGCCCTTGATCTTAAGGAACTCTTAAAATACCAAACACATACACATCTAAAAGGAGCGTGAGCAAATCAATACACAATGCGTCAATCTATTGACACTTTCCGGTTGTATCAACTACTTTCAATAGATTAGATCAGCAGCCAAAATGTATTATTCCCGACAAATCCAACTTTGTATTTAGCAGTGTTTTCAGCCAGTTACATCATTCATGGGGACTGTGGAAAACAGTTTGATTTGTTCACCTTAATTAGTGGTGAAGGTTTATAAAAAACATCATAAATGTCTGTTATCAAGAGCAACTTGTTAGGCAAAACTTGACTTAACAGAAGCTACATCCGACCCGTCTGACATTACGTAGATCTGACACATGACCAAGAAATGTAAACTCCATATGCAGCTTCCGTGTCAAACATTTTGTGCAATAGTCCACCTGCAGCTTCTGTTCTCTCTGTAATCCCTCACACTCAAAACTCGCTCGGCCCTCCTTGTCTCAGTTCTCATGCCTGATAATTGTGCTAATATGCACAGTTTGTTGCAGGTTTGCATATTTTGTTCCGATGTTTCATCAATGACTATTGTTGCAGGTTGGCCAGTACAGATTGGCCCCCATAACCTGTTGGGCAGGTGTGGTTATTCATAAACCTGCCCCAAACTAAATCATATATTCAAGCAGTTATTGAGTGAGTCATCTCGCTTTCGTCCCATCTCTGTATGGATCAAGTGGCAACGCTCCCAATCGTATCTTTCACAAATCAATGTTAGGCAGTTCCAAAATTCTTGGTAGTGTTTCAAAATGTCAACCCTGAAGATGGAGGGGTGTGTCTCGGCCCAGGTGCCTCAATCTAATAAGCTTTTCTTTTCAAATAAGCATAACATTTTTTTTCATCCATTTGCATTGAATTAAAGTTGCATTATTGCCCACATCTAAAAGGCTAAATAAAAAGTATCACATAGGGTGCTGAAACTATCTGGCTCATGTACGTGTCCTGGTTATAAAATTGGACTCTAGCCAATTTGTAAGCCTGTGGGGAGGTATTGCAGGCAGATCACCCTTTGCATGTGTTTGCACCCGTTGCAAAAAATCGTCAGTGCAACCACACATTTTTGGTCAATGAAATCTCTTTCCGCTCTAGCTGTGGTTTACCCCAGAGCCAAATGGGTGCCACTGGATCAATGGGAAAGGAGGAAAGAGCAACAGTGGAGCGCCCTGTCAATTCGCTCAATACTGTGGGCAACTCTGCTCTGTGTGTTGAATGAGCTATTAAGCATGCACACAATCAACAGATCATTCATCGATGAATTGATGGTTCATTTAAAAATAGAATCATCCATGGGAATTTCCCGGGGGAACTATTGCATCACAACACCCTTCATGGGAAGCCTGATGTAATTATAGGTGTCTCTCTCTACACACGACTTACGCGTATGCTCGGGTGATGACCCCAGCTGACTGTGGATTGACTCGAGCAAGTCATAGTCATCAAAATCCAAAACAAACTCTTCAAAGTCCCCTTCCACGTTGCACAAGGAGCTGTGGTGCTCCTGTTGGTTCCGCTTTGGGCTGCCCAAGCCTTTCTGGACACTGCAGCGACGTTCGGGTCCATGGTGGTCAGTGCCGTGGTTGTTATCAGCGGTCCCATCCACCTGGTTCTCTTGTCCCCCAAGGTCTGTCATCTCGACGGTCGGTACCTCCTCCTATCCTCCTCTCTCCGAGCGGACGCACTGATCATCCAGGGCTTCCACAACCCGAGCGCCGTTGCTCGCCCTGGGTCGCTGCTCTGATGAGCTGGAGTCTTTGCAGGGAACACTAGCCCACCTCTGTTGTATTGCCCTGGTTGTGCAAAATAACCTACAACTTTCAGAACCAGCTCCAATATTTGTTTGTGTGTTTTTTAAAGGACTTTGGCCGTAGGCAGCAAATAAAAGACTTTCTTGCATTCAGGTAGTCCAACTTCTGAAAAGAAACTAGCTCTACGAAGCTAGGAAACGAGAACAAAAAAACGTTCAGTTTCAGACAGTGTGTCCGTGAGAATAATCACCCTTTAGTCCAGAGCAACAAATCCCAAGATCCTCAAAGTCACGCTTTTTGTGCAGTTGGAGCTACACCTTCAGGTTTGCGTCCACAATCAGAGCGATGCATCAATGGTTGCAACGTTCACCTTCTACAGCTCCAATAAGGGCTATTGATAAGGGATGGTCTACTTTGTGAGAGCTGCCCGTCAGCTGGGAGGGAGTGCCGCCCTTTTTTAACGATGTCCCCGGCTTATTGATCTCGGTGGCTTTTGGAAATCCAACATAAAATGGATCCGAGCAGAAGAGTTTATGCCCTTCGTTTTCCATAGGGCCGCCATCACTTTCCAACCATGTGACGTGCATGAGGGTCAAGGCTGCCTTCTCCACCCATATCTCATTCAAATGAAAACGCACACCTTTACACCAAAATGCACTTAATTTTGAACTTAAAGGAAGAATATAATACGTATCACCCTCATCATGGTGCCAATTATCACAGCAAGCTCCACCATTCCCACCCCTGGGTCTCCATGGAAACCGAGCTTCCCCGAGGTGTTGTGGTCTGGCTTGTCTACAACAGGTGGCTCAGCATGAGATTTAAAGGACCCTCACTAAAATGTGCTTGACGTTCTTGAATGTTGTGTGTGTGTGTGTGTGTGTGTGTGTGTTTGTGAATGCCACTTGACAAAATGGTTGAATAATTTGTGGAAAATTTCAGATTGAGATATAAAAAATGTGTACAATCATTACTGTCGAGAGACAAATTATGTTTTGATCCCAAATGAATTGTGCCATGAAGAATAATTACATCTCGCAAGTCAAGAACGTTGCGATGCAAAGATCAAGTTTTTTTTTAAACTATCCCCAACTCATTACAATAGAGGTAATGACGTTTGTCTCAGTTAAAAATATCTTTGAGATGAGCTTGACATGACGCCAGAGACTCAACTATGACAACATGATTATGAAGTCAGAAAGAATTAATTCAGCTACTTCTTCAGCTTTAGTCAGACTATAACAATGATCGCACTTTGACTTAAAACCTTAACTCGGAGTGCAGCTGAAGATTACCGCCAATCAGCAGCGATACACATGGCTGGTCAATGTGAAGCACCACTCCCTGCAAATCCGATGGCTGGTTTGGAGTGATTGCGGGTCATCTGGATTCCGGTTTCTAAACAGTCAATGACTACTCTGCTCTGGTAAAGCAGAAAAGGCCTTGGGCAGGGTCGCTGCTGAAGGGGAATCGACTGCATCCTTTGTTAATTAATGGCCTGTACGCTGGAAGAGGGAGGCTGCCCTGGATACATGACATATGTGGTGCATTTTATAGTTTCTAAATGCACAAGGATAAACATATGATGCAGGGTTCTAAGCATGGTCTAAAGTCAGCTGCTGTAGACTCAGTCAGCCTCACAAAAGTCAGATTTTGCAGCCGGCACAGCACCTAAGGTTTGTTTCTTCAACTCTCCATATCTGTGCCCTGGCGGATCAGCAACTATGGCATCTAGTCTGAAGTTATAAGATACCTTGAGGAGAGAAAAAGTCTTCAACAAATAGCAATACATGTGCAAATCTTCACTGCAGCGGGCCTCCCATTACAATGAGTGGTAATGCAGAGTTTTGATGCATTTTATCCATTGACTCTTATGAAACAATCCTAACTAATAACTGCAATTCATACATCCACATGAATGAAAATTAAATTTTCATCTTTATCGTTAAACCGAAAATGAGATAATCATATACAGAAATCATGAGTAGAAAGTGTAACTTGTGTAACCCAGATAGAATCCTACTTTTAAACATGTGCGTGGGGGCCAGGAGTGTGTGGGGTGGGCTTCATGAGACATTATGTGTGGGACGCCCACACCGGAGACAAGTTAAAGGCCGCAATAAGAATACTTTTTAGCGGCAACAGAGCAGAACATTTCACAACGTGCTTTCCAGTCCGACCAATATTTTAAAGAGGCAATAATTACAAAGATCCCTTTGATATTGTTGACATGAAATAGGTAGATCTCAGATTTTACTTTTGAAAGAGAGGGACTAATTTACCATTTCCCTGCTCCAAAGCCTTTACTTGTCTACAGTAACGACATCATTTCAAAGTAGTGTTTTATTGGGCTGGAAACAGAAGAAACCCGGCCATGTCATGACTGCGAGAAAAAAATAGTTACAATATGAAAAGTTTTGGTAGAGTAGTGGGTAATATTTTAGTACACTGGTATAAATAATATTTGGTTCGACCAGGTCTATGACTTTTCTGTTATGGTTCGATAACCATAGCAACAGTCCTTTTATTTAGTGCCATCCATCGTGGCTTGAGACGTAGAATACTTGTAACCTGGCATACATCTCCCTTACTTTTCATGTCATCCAGGTCGGCGCTGGCCAGCATCTGGGCCTCTGCATCATCAGTGGGCACCTGCTGGTAGACCGCCGTCTCCAGGGCAGTCATGCTGCCGATGCAGATCCGCTCCCGCAGGTCATAATTGCTCCGCTGGGCGCCCACCAGACGATGATGGACGGGCTTCCTACGGAGCCAGGTGCGGTTTGCGGTAGAGATTACGGGATCCGATCCTTGGGGCACACTGACCAAAAGCAAAAGGCAGATTGAAGACCTCCAAATGTTTTTCTCATTTTGTGATTTACTCTAAACATATACGTAGCTGCTGGCGAAATGATGGGTTGTGCGCCTTGGCTGCATTGCGGTCTTCTCACCAGTAGAGGGCTTCACAACACAACAGTAGGACTGTGTCTCCTCAGCAAACCTCTGAGTCACCCTCAGTTGTGCTAGCTCATGCACAGCCACACAATCGTGCATGGCACAGGCTCGATGGGGTTTCTGTGCTTTTATCCAACCTGATATTAGCGGATACTAATACCCGAATCACCATGGGGCCCCTGACCACCTAATAGCAAGATCCATACATTATGCTATACCCACAGAAAAATAAACAAACAATGTTTTCCGATGTCATGCATTGCCAGTTGGTCTTCCAATAACTAGGACCCAGACGAAGCCGTTATCTAACCATCAGCCTTAAGAACTACTGAAATATTTAATGTAATGCCAATGTTAAATTCATGTGTGTAAATCTGAGCCTATGCATGCCAAAAGAGTGCTCTTGTCTGCTCTATTCTGTTGAGCTGCTTCTTACCAATTATTGTGCCTGTTATTTTTAGAAAGGGATTCACAGATATATTAGATGCAACAATAAGTCCTCAGAATAATAACTGAATCATCTCCAATGAAGCCTGGCATCCTTTCTTATGCAATGGCATACAAAATAGAAATGACTGTCTAGCTGGCAGGTGGGTGTTTAATTAAGAGAATAGTCCATAGTACTGCTGAACAAGTCAAAAGTAAACCAGCCTTCAAGGTTTTTTAAACTACAGTGAACCAGAGCAACACCCTCTTCTTATGTTTAGTGTATGTTCCATCAAACATCACCAGTACACAGTCCCTAGTAAAATGGACCTGAGAGGAAAACCAAGCACAATCCACTAAATTTTGTGTGAAATGAAGATTCATTCACAAAATTGTTTCAAAGGGTGTTTCAAATCCCCTCTTTTAACCAAATCAACATTACATTTGGCCTGGGAGGTGGCACAAGTTGTCCTAGCCTACCTATTGCCAGCCTCTCCATGCACTTGCTCATTCGGTCCAAAAACTGCATTTCCCCCATCACGAGCCTCCTTCTTTATCTGAATGGGTGAGGTTTTCCTGGACAATGGATGCTCTTCGTTTTCCGTGTGGAAGGCGGCGTGGGAAAGCGGTTCCTCCAAGTCCTCTTGGCTCCCCAAACTAAACTGAGAGGAAGAGGAAGATTAGTGAGAGGGGAGGAACCTGCAAACTTGTGTTCATGCATATATATCAGGGACGAAGTTGCATTAAATGTATGGATGCATCTTTCCTCCTCTACCCTGGAAGCCCCACGGTTCCTCAGTCCTATTTTACCTGTGGTTGGGTGTCAGGTAGCTCCGTGGGTGTGGCAGCCACTCCCTGTCCGTCGGTCTCAGACTCGGCCGCTTCCTCGTCTACCTCGTGGATTGTGGGTGTAACGTCGGAAGGGGGCAGAGAGGTCTTTTTTTTCTTTCGTTTCTTCTTGCGCCTTCTGTCCATGCTGTGCACCCTCTTGCGTAGTCGCTGGGGCAGGGGCAGGTGGGTGGATAGGGGGTGGTGCGTATGGTGAAAAGTGTGTCTGTGATCTGTGTTAAACCACATTGAAAAATTAATCAGAGGTGTGTAGTCAATTAATTTTGCATGAACATTTGGATATGAAAATATATTGATGTTGGAAATAGCAAGTAATGATCTTTCCTCAAGAGGACAGCAGCATATTTGGTGGGAGGTTATTATTCTGAGCTTTAGGTACCTTCGAATGCTCCTTAGCCTATAAACATTTTTTCGAAATCACAGAACCAAATTATTTTAGTGGAATTTAGGAATCTCAGCCATAACGCATTGGCTCACTATACATATTCCAAACAAGACAAAAATGTGGATTATAGAACCACATGATAATTTCCTAATGATTTGATTCCACTGGGTAAAATGTGCAAAGTAAGAATATGCTATTCTTAGAGGTGATGATCGCCCTCCTCCTCGCCCTCTCTCCCCAATTCCCTATTGAGCACTTGAAAGACACAACACAAACAAAATATTTTAAGGCCAACAGCCACAGTAGAGGCCTCAAAACGGTAACAAATTGGTGATGTCGCAATGGCCACGTCCACTTGTAATCTCCAATCTACGTGTAGAGCTGAGCCTGAAGGGAATGTCAGTGTTTGAACAGTTGTGTGTATTTTGTAAAAACCAAAGCATTGGTCATCAGCTGTCCTGAAGATGAGGGATAACAGGTTGCTAAAGTTAATACAATACATACTGACTGGAATATAAATGGTGTTACCACATTAAATGGCAGTCAGGACACATTTTGCCTAAAATAAACTTAAGTTAACCTCCCGGTTACTTCTGAAGAGAAAAAGTCTGGGGAATCACCACTGAGGAGAGGAATCTTTCTCACAGGACCTTGAATATCTTTATAATATTTCAAAGCCTGTGGCAAAAATATTGTAACACAGTGGTGGATTTCAGTCCACAGACAGTGGCTATTTTGTTCTTGTAGATATAATGTATATTAAGTAATTGCAAGCTGGAGCTCTGCTTACTTTCAAAGTCTTTCTCGGTGTAGTGGCGGCCCATCCTGTCTCCAGTGGTGGAAGCAGAATCACTGATTATGTCTCCAAAGCGCTCCACAGACAAGGCTTTCTCCCAGTTTTCCTCCTCCTCTTCTCCCTCCAGTTCCTCTGCTGATCCGTCATCACCTTCCTGAATGAATGATGAAAACAGAAGTCGGCATAATTCTTCATGAATGGGAATAAACACGTATACATATATCCATCCAAATATCCATTTCCAAAGTCCCCCGCTAAGCATAAAGAAAACACATCCCAGTTTCATTACCCAGTTGTATGTTTCCTGATTAGCAACAAATTCTTAATGTCTAAAACAATTTCTCCACCACTTCATCACGTCGCTGCAAGTCTTTGCAAGTCTATGACACAGCAGTGGAGGAAGTGAAGTGCAGTTTTTATACTACTAGTTTTTATACTGCGATTGATGTGTGGTAGAAGTTCTATTCAGGATGAACCTAGAACCAATAAATGTAAGAGACCTCCATCGCCAATTCTACGGTCTACTAAAAAAACACTCTGCCAACACAATCTGTTGCTGTTACCGCACCAAATCGATCCAAGGACCAACCGCAGCCGACCCAGAACCCTGTTCTTGCTGTGCATTTGTCACAAGAGTAGTGCACTTATATTTATGTTACAGCACAATAAGCTTACGGTGTGTGTACACCTTCCACTGCTTGTGAGGACATCAAATCAATACAACATAGTGCTAAGCAGCAGAACTAATGCACTAGACAGCCCCTTGAGACACTGGAGGGAGTGTCCTCCCAGAGCCGCTTGGTGCCTCTGATAGGTCAAATCTTTGGGACGGGCTGCTTCCTCCGCCTCAGATTGGAGCGGCAGGCCCTGCGGCTACTGCTCGGGGCTCTCCGATTTCTCTGGGCCAAGTCTCCATTACTCCCTAATTACCAGTGGGATGAAGGGACGAGGTATGTTAAAGGATCTGAGATGGCCATCTGCACAAGGCTGAGGCAGAAGTCAGGCAGACTATAAAAAGGGAGGATTTTAACTTCAGTGAGGGGTAAAAGCATCGTTTTCAGTTGAAAGCGTGCTCAGTTTTGCTCACAACTTTAGGTGCTCTATATCCCTGCAACCTTTCAAGCACTGCATCAGTGTAATACTGATGTACTGCATGTGGAATAATACAGATACTACAGCAAAGGGATTTTCCTCTGAACCTGCGTTTTCCCGGAATCACCCTCGGCACAAAACTCTTTCATGTTGTCTCTGAAGTCAGTTGTAGGTGGAGGGACACAGCAGGAGAGCAACCCATGCGGATGCTGGAGGCACCACGCGAGGCAGATTTGGATGCCAGACTGAGATTTGAAAGGCAGCACATTTAAAAATCGACAGTGGGACAGAATGGCAATCAGAGACGTTAAGTTCATCCCAGTGTTTGCAGCCACACTGACACAGATGGACCAGTCATTCTGTCTGGTGAGAAAGTCACCAAAAGCAACTGGAAACCACGGTGGAAGGGTAGCTGTCCTTTCAACAAGAGCAGGTTGGTAATAAGATCGATTTAAATTAAATCTAATAAAATATATCAGTGCGTCTCTCAAGAGACGGGTGGGGATCAGGGGACGCAGGCCGGTCTCAGATGGACTCCACTCACACCTCCCTCATAGCCTGTCAGATCAAAAGGACGTTTTTATTTTTTATTTTACACCAGCTGGCAATAGTGTCTAGTGCTCTAAATCTTAATACCAATGTATTAAGGTAATTCCCCCATGTTGAAGATATGCCACAACTTAGAAGAGACAAGACTGGGTTTTGCTATAGAAATATGTTTTATATATATTCTGTATTTAAATATGAATAAGAGAATCAAGATACACATTATAATATTATTAAATTAGTCGTTTTAAAAACACCCTGTTTATGTTTTTTCTTCAGCAAAACATATTTGTAAAAATGGTATTAATTGATTAATCATTAACTGTCATTTTAAAGCACAAGTGACAAAAACATGAGTACTTGTTTTTGTTTGTCTTTATCTTTAGGTTATGCACTATTGTTCTGACAAAACAATGCATTAGGCTCATCCCTTTGCACAATTTCTGATATATTGTAATCCATACATTCCATGATCAATTGTAGAAAATAAAACAAAAGAAGAGAGCAGTCAAGTGTGTCCTTCCCCGCTTGGTATAAACCCGCTGGAGCACAAAAGGATTATAACCTATTTACCGTCAGCTGTGTTGCCAATTATGGAGATGGAGATTTAAAAAAATAAAAATGCTGGATAAAAGCTCTCATCCGTCTCATCAAACACAACGTTCCATGAGTTAAAACCTCGACAATTCCGGGGCTGGTTTGGCCACTTGGCCAATGTTCCTGAGGAGCAGAGCCTGCACATCGAGCAGAGGATCACTGTTCAGTCAACTAACCGACTAACCTTTTCTCATGAGCCAACTGGCCAACATCTACTGCCGCATCAATATTTCATATTTGATGGAATGTTGAGCCAGAGAGCGGCATTAAAATATTCATCAGCTGCTGAATAATATGGAGGAGGGTGTTTACCCTTTTTGTCCAAATGGCATGCTCCCACAGTAATGATCAGGAAAAGCTTCTGTGGTGACGGCCTATTTGGGCTATTTGGGGTTATTCATGTCTGGAGTGGATGTGCTGCTGGTGACGTTGTTTAAGCAGTGAGAGGGTTTATCCATGTGGAGCCGGAGATGTGCTGGATGGGTCAAACTAAACGGGACTGTTGGATTAAGTTTCCATTAAAGCTGCCATCAGACTTGCTGATGGTCAAAATCCTTAAAAACCTTTTTTATTTTTTAAAGATTCACGCTGGAAATATTGTATATTCCATGACAGAGCACTGGGTATTTACTCATAGGACTGTGCAGCCATGAAATAAAACAACAGAACAATCGCTCCCCCTGACGGCTGTTTACTCTGCAGATACAGACCCCAACACGCACTTCTGGGATTGAGAGGGACCACTTCTGTACTAGTCATACATCGATAGGAAATACCCCACACATTTCCCTTTAAATTTCCCCCGGTAAAAACTCTATTCAAGCCGAGAACAATTAACAACCTTTGTGTTGTCAAAGACCATAATTCCTTGCGAAACATCATGTTGTTGTGTACATTGTTCCAGGTGAACTATTGTGTAAATATTTTTTCCCAGCTCTACAATAACGGTGGCAACATTCTACCTTCAACGCTCAATCACTACATTTAACAGTTTCAGCTCTACTGAAGGTTGATGCAAACTTTCAGCCTTTTAATTTTACATCCTTAACATATAGCACATTGGTTTACTCTCACAAAGCTCTGTGCACCACGTGTTATTGGAGAGCAAATCTAGAAATGACATGCATTCATCATGTGACCAGAACGACACAATTGAATCTGTGTCAGCTGGATGTGGACCGACCTAATTTAATCAAAGGGAGTTATCTCTTTCTTCATGCTGAGCAAGGTGACGCCTCTGGGCTCTTGTATGTTACACTATGTGATGGCATCACTTCACATTTGCATTTACATTGTCAATTTTAGAAGGATCACGCAGTGCTACCGAGTCAGTTTTAAAATGTTTAAAAATCCAGTCGGGTGGAAATATGCAATCAGTCTGTTTGCCTCTGCTGATTATGCCGTTTTCTGTTGCTTTGTGCTCGTATTTATTTAGCAGTGTTTATACTTCCCACGCCAATCATCTCTTCTTCCAGCATCAGTGATTAAAAGAGATGGTACTCCTTCTAGCCAAACAAATCCCAACTAACACAAATATCAGCATCAGTGTTTCTTTCATTTTCACTGCACAGCGGACGTTTATGAGCCATTATTTCTAAATGTCTGCCTTGACGAATGGGATTGTTTGCAACTTTTCCTTAAATGTGGTCCAGTCACAGCAGAATTTCCACAATCTTCACCATTTGATGATAAGAATTAAGAGAAGATCATGTTGCAAAACTGCATCTGACGTAAGCTGGCAACAGCTGGGGATGTTTCTGTGGCAACCCGCACTCAGCTGGGCCACAGAAATTTGCTTTAATTTCACTGCACACACACACACACCAAAGAAAAATAATAATAAGCTATCGATCAGCTACAGTATATGAGGTTAGGCTTCTAAATACAGTAAGCTGTTCTGTCCTTCTATAGATATAACGTGTGGGGGGTTGTAAGGAGAGAGCTCCCAAGTAATTAAGGGTAAGGAATTGAAGGGGCTTTCATTTCCTTCGAACCAGTGTCACAATGGGCTGTACATACGGTCGACGACATTGTCCCCACTGTGGGTAATGACACCTACTTTGTTGGCAGAGCGTTTTCTCCCCGAGAACAAAGGCTAATAGCTAGGGAGCGTTTTGAGCATTAGAACATCCTCATGGGAGACACTGGACATTCAGTCTTGAAGCAGTTGAGCACTTCCTTCAATCACGATACAAGACTCAATCAATTCACCATTTTCTTTTTTTTTTGTTCAGCACCGACACTATAACAGTATTACACTTGTATTTTGATACAGGTATAGTTTTATACTGTATGGTTTTTATGAAGGGTCAGCTCTTGGTGGGTTCCAAACCAAAAATAAGCTTCCTTCGTAGAGTAGTTGGGCTCAGCCTTCAATACAGGATGAGGAGGTCAGATCTGGAGGAGTTTGGAGTTGAGCCCAAGCTCCATTGTATAGAACATTGCATTGTAACAATATAAAAAATGCCATGTAGCTGAGAGCCTTTGTTTGACATTGATGATATAGAGTACACATTTGCTTGGCAGGCCTGGTCTGAGGGTTAGAGAACAGTTACATACATATGCCTCTTTCACAAATATATTAGATCCAGCTGGAAACATACTTAGTTGGGGAAACAGGAAACATGTTGTGTATCTGGTCTACTGTAAACAAGCTATTTGGCAGCAGATTTGTGAGAATTTGAACCTAATGTTCAAGATTACGCAGCTAAGAAATAGACTGCCAACACTAATTTCCCTACAGGCCTTTGGTTGTGAAGGATTATTTTACTGAGAGTAACTCAGTGAGCCAGCTGTTCTCAGCTGTCTGCATTTGCATATCCATTTCCCCAATCTTCAGTCAATTTCCAAAACAAACTATTAACCCTGCGTAACATTCTGTGCTTACACATCAACAAGTTCTGCCCATCAAAAAGATACATTTTTTTTCTTCTTTTTTTGAATAAGGTAATCCGTCCATATGGCTAATTGTGTTTGTCTGTATGCTCAAAGAATACAATTGTATTATACCCTTGTGTTTTTGTTGAATAAATTGGACATTTTGGAATATACAAATGTGATGAGAATACCTACTGAACATAGCTGGATACTTTCCCCGTGTCCAGTTGTTAGGCTAGCAAAGTTAAGTTAGTGGCATTCTGGCTTTCAATCTGTGGTTAAAAAACAGACATGGACGTGGCAGGGACAGATATCCTCGTGTAATTCTTCCAAAGGGACCGTGGCACTGTTCTTACTCACTGGGTTGCTTGGGAGAGCTCCCGGGTCTAATTAGAGTAATTCAGATCAAACTGGAAGCGGTTAGCTGAGAGGGCCGCTGCAAAAGAACTATTTCACATGTTTATCGTTCCAAATCGAACAAAGTGTCACGCTTCATAATACCGGACATGAAAGTAATGCCCAGTGGCTTTAATTCACTTGTATCAGTAATTCTTACCTGTTGCAGGTTGTCCAACACATCTATCTCTGGGGCATGACCTCCTGTAGCCATGGGGCCCGGCGGGAGGAAATGCTAGTGTGGCTGCGGTTTAACTAAAGAAAGAGGCCGATGTGTCAGGACGGACAGTCTTACAGGTGATGCCAGGCGAGGCCGTTTGTGTGGGGGGGGTCGGGTGGGGGGTCAGTGGTGTTGGGAGAGGGGAATAAGCCAGAGAGGGCAGATGGGGGCAGAGCAGCGGGAGCCTGGGGGGAGGATAGGGATCAGCCCTTCTCTTTCACGGCCGGGGACCCAGCAAGCCTTTGGGGTGGCATAACCTGCAAGGGAGCGCACAGGACAGAGAAAGGTTTCCAGTCAGATATCAGGGATATATGAGCATGTGTTGCACTGTATATAATCAACACATGCTGAGAAATACACAAAGTAAATGTTTGAAGGGAACAGTTATATAACTGTCGTCAAAATGCTTTAAATAATATAGCAGAATCAGAAAAAAATAGAAAAGGGCAATTATCAATTCATGTCCTTTGTAAAACAGACCACAGCTTCTATCAAGGTACAAGACTGATGTGTACCACTGCTACAACCAGTCCAGAGATTCATATCATTAATCAATTTATCATTATGTAAAACGGTCTGGAATCACAAGGAAAACTCCCCGGGAAGTAGACAGTCACGGTCCTTGTTGTTATTATGCCATGCTTATGAAAATACAATAAGTGTACAACATTTCTCTTTGTTTGACAACAACTAAACCTCGCTGTTGGATTGCACGAGTGTGCAAGCAGCAAATGAGAGAAAATAAATGTATTTTTCTTTTTTTGCAGAAGTTACAGTACGAAGCACAGATACGTGACCGTAAAACACTCAATGGACTCTTTACTTTGGCAACAGCTGATTTGGTTTCATTCTACTCCTCTGCAATTTAATAATTTCACCCAACTTGCATCAATACTTTGCAGCAGTAAATACTCCGCAGTGGTTTCAAACACTGAACTGCAGGCTACACACACACACACACACACACACACAGATAAACAAACACCAGAGGGCACCTTGGCACCGCTTAATTATGCAGATGATGCCCAAATAGACGCAGCTGATTATTTTGGTTATCACTTGGAGCAAAAAGCAGGTGCTTCTAATCCTTGTAAACATGCCGTGAATTGCCTGTGAGTCAGCGTCTAGTCACTCAGCGTTCGTCTGCCGAATCGATTTGCAGTGCTCGCAAAGTTCATGCCCCTCTGTCATACGAATAGAGAGCCATTCCTGAATATATAGAGAATAGGGAATATGGCCTACAAATAACAAGTGACACAAACCCTGTTTGGAGTCGCGGTCACCACCATTTTATTTAGCGGACTCACTTGCTCCCTCTGACACATTCACAACTGGCTCGCGGCTCCCAGAAGGCGGCGAACAACGAAAAGCATGAGATGAATATGCTGTTTTGCGTTCGGCCCAAAAGAAGGCCGCTACACATGTACCCCCCTACCTTCTACCGTGTCTGAGGGGCCCGGGTGTCATCCTCAACGGCCCCGCTGGCAGAGTGCGCAGCGACCTCGGGCCCCCCGAGCTCCTGCCCACCGCCACCTGACTCGCTGCTCCAGTCATACGAAAGGTCCCGCCCCCTTCATGCCAGCTGTGTAATCGGAGAGCCGTGCACGGCTCGCCCTTTGAATGTGTGAAGGCGACGCTGACATACATGAGTGACTGACATTGATAGTGTGTCGTGGGGGGCCCGGGGGTTGAGGAATACCAACAGACACAAGAAGAAGAGGGAAACAAAAACCTCTGGTGAATGAGAGCGCTACAATACAAATGATGAGGGTGACTCCCTTAAAATAGCCTGCCACACATTTCAGGGCAGGGAAGGAATGCGCTCTGTCGAATGGACGAGAGGGCGGAACACTCATCACCCGATGATGGATCTCACCCAGCCAGCAACACGACAGCTAAATGAATAGATATGCAATATATATATATATATATATATATATATATATATAAAATAAAATATATATATTACCCCACAATTCATTCCTGTTTGTTATTTCTTGTTTTTATGACAGTTGAATGCAGTTTAGCCAGAAATATATGTCTATAGTCAGACATGAGACAAGTCCCTAAGCAATGGCATCTTTTGTCGACCACTACTCAAAGCTCTTTTTTTATTGATTCTATTTTTGAATCATCAATTGAATAATTGTTTCACCAAATTTATTGGCTTAAGTGACTCATTTGTACTTAATCAAGTTTGCGTCTCACAATAATACCACTGCTGCCAACGAACAGAAGCTTCATCTTCTGTTCATTCGACTGCAAAAATCAAGAATAAAGTATTAAGAGGGTCTTGACTTGAAGTGACTGAAACTGCGAACAAATAACTGCAATCATAATTCTACTGCATCACATTTGATCTGAAGAAAAGGGTCAAATGCTATTGTTGCCACGGAACTTGGAAGGAAAGCTAAGATGCTGAAGTCTTCTGCGGCCTCCTGCTGAGGTCAACGACTGAATAAACTCAAGGAGTCATAAATATTAGTGAACATTGCAATCACTCATCAGCTTACTGCTTTACTTTCTCTAAACAGCTACATTTGTTGTATCTATAATAATGTGTCTACTGTTGCGCAGCATTTCTTTGAAAGTCTGGAGTAATACTCCAAAGAGTTCATTAATAAACCATCAGCCCGTGATCCATTAGCTTTCAGCTGCCCGGTCCTTCTCCCCAGTGATATAGTCTCTCGCTGGTGGAGCCGGAGGTGTTACCAGTCCAGACGAGATATCCAATCTCTTTAAAGGGAGGTGTCCAGGAGGCATTTCAACACAAAGGAGCAGCGGCCCTACTCCGAGCACCCTCTGGAGGTCTGAGCTTCTCCCCGTCACTAAGTGGGAGCCCAGCCAGCCTACGAGGGAAACTCATTTCCCCTCACAGATCAGCTCCGTTTTCCACACAAAGGTTGGTGCAGAATGTCCACATCACTGCTGTACGGAACCGCCGGCCCCTTTCATGCTTCAGACATGATGGGGGGAGCAATCCCACATGTCAATAACATGTCGCAAAATACAAATAGCACTTCAAAGCAATGACACTTCATACACACAATTATCATTCAACACCTTTCCTTGTTCACTGGGAATTATCATGGTGCTCATCAAGAAGTATACCAGACTGACTCTTGGCATCAGCGCGGAGACATCTTGCCGACTTTCACAGTACACGAGGACAAACATGGACAGGGCTTCACATTCGCTGCAGAGGGATCACACGTCACTGCAGACCACAGTGGGCGTGTTGGACCAACACGTGTCGGGGTGCAGCAGCATAGGTAACACCGCTCAATACTTAATGTAGCCTTTAATACGTGCACGGCTTTAATCAACAAGCGGGCAGCACTGCCAAAAATGCCATCTGTGCGAGCACAATGCAATCATGTCGAGCCTGGACAGAGACCGCCAGCAGAGTCCTCATTAACAGGTCTTTGCCAGGTAACAACCACTCCCCTAACTCTGGGCCAAATCAAGCCACTGCAGACAGACTCTTTTTTGTGAAAATCTATATTTAGAGACAAGTGAGTAAACTCTGAGAGACTGTGGCTCTTTTAATAGTTTTAAAGAGGCTTCAGACTTTGACACCGATGTTGAAGTTAAGTGCAGCGGTGGAGTTTCAAGGCCAAACACAAAGTATGGCCTCAAAGCAATAAACAAGAATCTTTGCATAACTCCTGACCGTTTCACTCCCGAATGGCCTTTTGCTATGAAAGTTATAAAGCATTGAACATTTAATCAAAACGGCCAGCAGCATCAGAATGATTGTTGTCCGGTCGTCTGAATCGATGTTACAGGGGACTGAAGCTCTGCAGATTTCCCACTGCATCCAAACCGTTTCAGAGCAACAGGTGTTTCCATGTTAACTGGTGACCTTTAGCAGAATGCGTCCTTGGTTGTTTGCATGAGTTGTAAGAGTTGGTAATAAACTACAATGAGTGTGTATTTGAAAATGATTCAAGGCTTTTACGAGGACGTTTACACAATTTTTTTTTTTCAAGCAGGCATCACTATGAGCAACCAGCGCAGCATGAGACTGGGAATCAGCCGTTAACATCATCATTTCTGGAACCGAAAACACAGGAGGGCGTCTGTGGCTGCTCACCAAGTCTCGTGCCCGTTCTAAAGTCTTAGGCGAACTATGGATTATTTTCTAAGATAGCAGCGCCATGGGGAGGAAATACAAATCACGTCATTATATGTTCGGTTGTGGACATAAATCTCAGTGCTGACTACAATTAAAACCTGTGTGTGATGGTGAGAGTATGTGTTTCACTTTGCTACAACGAGAACCCTGCCTGGCAGAGCGGTTCACACAGCTCACGAAATCCCACTCACAGCTTCTTCTTCTTCTTGCTCGCACATAAGTGATACATTAATCGATACTCTCACTTCATCCTGAAACTCCTTATTTATAAAACATTTTGTGCTAATAAGGTCTCAAGTTACAACAAGCGATCTGGTTCCCACCGGAACTAAACAGCCAGCATCTTTTGCACTCTCTTTCTCTTCCATTAGTTTACTCCTCATGGAGGATATTGCTGAGTCATTACTGTGTGAGCTCCATCCAGCTCCGCCTGCTGTCTGCACTTCAATCTCAGGCTATTCCCCAAAGGCTCATGTGACCTGCAAAGCATTTTACATTGCATCATCAGTATTAGTATTATTATTATTATTATTATCATCCGCATTCTTTTTCAAGCCAGGCGCCTTTGCACTTTCTGTTGCACGAGTGTAAACACACTACACCAGCCAGCCACCGCCTCCGGGGCCGCGCACAACGAGCGCGGCGGTGCACGCGCAGGGATCCGTGCACCTGCAGAGAAAACGCACTGGTCCGA
Source organism: Gasterosteus aculeatus (assembly GCF_964276395.1). NCBI lineage: Eukaryota > Metazoa > Chordata > Actinopteri > Perciformes > Gasterosteidae > Gasterosteus > Gasterosteus aculeatus. Next base: position 6,276,803 of record NC_135704.1, on the reverse strand, counting down.
CATAGATTGCACATCTCACTCCATGCAACACCCGAAAAAAATAATGTGAATAATAATGAATCCATGTGCTCGCGCGGCATGTGCGCCTTCTTTGCGTCGTGTTGATGCCAGTGCGCGGTTGAAGACTCGCGAGTCAACGCAGTCGCACATTTCGGCGATCGACACCCGCCGCGCGCATCGCCTTACCTGCGATTTCCGAGCGCAGTCCGGCGGCGTGGAGGAGGAGAGGTGAGGGGAGCGAAACCTAAACAAAGAGGCGCGGAGAGATGCCGCGACGGCGAGAGCGGCCCACTGCGTGACCACCCACGGAGTGAAGAAAGCGCCTCGCAGCCTTGGCGGTTTCTGCAAAGGATGCTCCTGCGTGACCACGTGACTCTAGAGGACAACCTGCCCATCTGGAGTCAGCGGAGGATGGACAAGCAGCGTGCCGCTCTTAACGGTTTGTGTTCGGTCTCGTGAGGGCGGTATGGAGTGGACTAAGTAGGCTGCCATCCTCGTAATGGTAGAAGTACACCAGGTAGTACATGAACTCCAGCCTCGCGGGAGAACCTGTGAATACAGTGATGAGTGGGCAGATAGACGCACACCCAACACAGGCGGTCCGTTTTATTCTGGTATAGGCTGGTGTAGAGTGTAAGCACGCGCAAAATAAAATGAAATCCGCATTTTTAGGTGACGGCAAATAGAAATGTCTCTGTAAAAATAATGCATTTTCTTTTCCTCTTTTTTTCAATTGAAGAAAAATGGTTGAATTTTGAAAACGTGAAAATACATGAGGTGTGAACGCAAAACAAACGACAAGACTCACTATGACAACACTATGAACTATGTGCAGCCCACCGTTTTAAGGGGGGGAAACACTTAATCCCACACAGTATCACAGTTTTATTATAGAGGCTTTGGACAAGTGTCCACTGTGCGGCAGTAACGAGTTATTCAGACACACAAAGCTGGATCGTCTGCCAGGACAAGCAGGAAATGACTTTGAGAACTCTACTAAAGGCCACTGTGTGTCGCTCCTCTTCATCCTGTAAATATCTGTCCACCTGCCCACTTCTTTGTGTTGCCAGCATAATTCATTTCAAATCACAAATTATAAGTATGTTGAATATGTGTGTGGGACAATGGAAAGGCTGGTGGAATTTGCAGACTGGCTGCGAGCGAATGCCTGAGTGTGAGGGGCTGACGATGACACAGAGGCTGAAGCGTTTCCCAAGATCTGATAGTTTGACTGGTTTGCCTGCCGGAAGGAGCCCCTAGGGGAGTCGGATATCGGTAGGGAACAATTTTAATGCTTTTTTTAGCAACAAAATAATCTGCTCACATACGTTATGGGAAAACTGATCTGAAAGAGTCAGTTAGTTGAGTCAACCAACAGAGAGTGAGGGAAAGGTATGGAGTTTAATTCAGGGGGTCATATGGAAGTTAATGGAGGATCTTTAGTGGCAGATCAGAGTCAATCCTTCGGCGAGAGGCGGGGTACACCTGGATTGGTCGCCAGCCAATGGCAGGGCTAACACAGAGACAAACAACCATCCACACTCACATCCGCACACAATTTAGAGTTACCAATCAACCTGATCCCCAGCGCATGTCTTTGGACTGCGGGAGGAAGCCAGACTTTCTTGCTGTGAGGCGACAGGTCTAACCACTACAATACCGTGCCGCCAGTTATTGCAACAATTCATTTCTTTTAAAATAATCCAGGCTACTATACAAATATACATTTTCAAATGAAAGTACACCTATTGAAGGGAAGACTATCTGTAAATACGTGCATGGACCTGGAGATGTGGCAGTATGCAATACGGATCCACTCCAAAAGAGGGAGACATAACTTCAAAAACAGAAATACATTTCAGGAGTACATAGTTACTTCTGTATGATCTCAGAAACTAAAAGCTTGTTTAAAAGCTTGTGATGCTATTGTAACGAAAGGAATAATCATATGCCCTTTAGTACGAATAGAACATAGATAATGTTATGTTGGATTTGATCAAAATTGATGGTAAAGCATTTCTTTCTTCATTTCTTGATGATTTTGGCAAGCAGTTGCCTCATAGTATTGCTTTCCAGATAGACAGATTATACACAAGACTTTATAACGGTAACAAATGTTTGCATTTCAAAAGATGTTTAAATCTTCAAGGTGGACCTCTCACAGTGGGAGGATCACCCACATCTTCCACCAATAACCAAAACAATGAACACCATCTGGGTATTGTGATAGAGTCAAATAGGGAAAAGCACAGGGCCAGCGCTCAAGATGGAGATCAGCACTTATTACTGGGGATCTGCAGTTCAGTCAGCAGTATAAAATTCTGAACCCACGTGAAGTAGCGGTGGAGCCCTCTTGAGGTTGATGAACCAGCGTATAGGCAATCACTCGCTTCCTACGGTGACCTCAGACGCGCTTCCTCAGGGGCCTTTGCAGGATGTTTCATTTAGCTCAGCACCTGAGGCTCGGCGCTCGAGGCCGAGGGGGTGAAGCGGTTAGTCGAGTGATTACAGGTCTTGGGAAGAGAGAAATAACACAGCGGGACCGTCAGTCATTTATATCACTCTCTTCAAACACCTTCCTTCTTCTGAAAATAAATTCCCAGACAGCTCTGTTTATCTGTGTTTTTTTTTATAACATTATTTTGCGTTAAGAACGGATTTTTCTTTGTACCAAGTCCAACGAGACTAATCACCAAATTCAGTTCTGGAGCATTTCAAATTCTTTTTGTACAACGTGCAAAGAAAAAACACCCCTTGCCAAATAACATCCGAACAAATTGTCAGATAGTTTTCAAAAAACGTGTCGACCAAAGGGAAAAATACCTCTTTGAATCACAAAGTAATGAAACGACTTCTCTCGTGGTCACCTCTCGGATGAACCAGAGAGTTCCTCCCTCTCGTACCTCGCTGCTTCCTTTGGTATTCTATTGATTTATTTTGCCAACAGATTTCCTGTCTAATAACAAGTCACAGCCTGCTCCTCTACCGCTGTGTGTGTGTGTGTGTGTCGCTGCAGCTGTTTGGGGATCGCAGCACCGAAGGCTTGGATCACAATTATTTTGCATTACCAAGGCGTGTGCAGTGTTCAATCCCCTGGATTCTTCCGTAATGAGAAGGTATGCAGGTATCAGTGATGTTTTTGTTGAGTTGTACACTATTTGTTCCCTATTGTTTTTTCTCTTCAGCTAAATCGCCACGAGGGAAAAGTGTGACCCTCAGGAGCCATCTTAACGGGACAGTCCCAACAACTTTGTGACGTATAACTTGTGCTTCTTTGAGGTCTTTTAAGATAAAAGTAGTGAGAGTGTACAAATCAAACTACTGAAAAGATCTGTTTGAATGAGGACACATCCGGCGGAGAACAGGCTCCCTCTGAGCAGTAGAGGGGAGTAGAATGGTAGAAGAGCTGAAACACGACGCAGCCAACAACATCTGGGTTGCCTCTGCTCTCACAAAGACCCAGAGGCGTTCTCAGTCCAACAGCAGGACAACTGCGTGCTCTGTTGAATCAGACACCGTATTTGTCAGTGAAACTAGTCTGAGAGCCACGGGAAAACTCCTAATTTACCCCCTGGGGAGTTTCCAAGACGTTGTAAAACAATGCATGTAAGCCGTCTTAATTCTTGTTTCAACAATAACATCCTCAATTGAAAAAAGAAATGAGAACTGTTTTAGACCAAGATCACCAACACAAACACTGGGAAAAATGAATCCGACAGCATAATCCGCTTCCATGAATCAACAATCATCAGCCGTTAAATTAAACTTATTTCTGGCTTTTTGTGATTTTTTTTTCAACAATCTTTTTGAATGGATTTTTTTGTCTGCTGTTGTATCAATAGAATAGAATATATTATATTTTGAAAAACCTCTGCCGCTTGGTTTTGCGTTTTTGGGGTCTATTGTTTAAACTGACTCTTTTGGCAAAAACTGAATGCCAAAATTGATATGATCCCTTCAATTGTTCACCCAAACATTTGCTGACCTCAGTGTACCTTAAGAGGGAACCCAAATTGAGGGGGGCACTGACGCTGACTGCTGCTTTAAAGTGCTTCTGCCCCACATGTGAGCCGTACATCAAGGCGCCTGCAGCATTCTGACAGTTTTTATTGGGATGGAAGCATACAGGGCTATTGTCTGCTTCAACACACCAGAGAGCAGCCGTGTGAGCATCGTCAAACACCTCGCTCCTCCCAACGTACCAAGCTGGTGTGGCACGGACTCACGTATGTGCTCAGGTTAAACGAGGCTAAACAAGGTGTTGAATTACAAGCCGTTCCAGCAGCCACCAGGCGCTGGAAATGGTCGACTCCTAGAACACTGCATACCGTCATGATAATAATAATCAAGACAGACAGGGCACTTTTCACGAGGATTTTTGTGGAAATGTATTTATATAAAATCCTTCTGGGGGTGGGCCGCTGGAACACATTGTGCAACAGAGCGAGAGACATATGACGCTGAATAGCGCATGCGCCGCTCCTAAAATTGAGTTTCAACTACATCCTCCACATGCAGCATTCTTCACGCACTAACCCGGTCCTGCTACTGCTTGCTTTTCTTTTCGTACCGTCACCCACTGTGATAGTGAATCACCGCTCACATCCCTGCATCTGCAGGAAAACAAGGACAGTGAGCTCATCCATTCCAGGCTGATGTGGAGAACACATCAGATGAGGTTTGTGTTGACCATTCATGTTGGACAGGAGGGGGAATCCTCCTTCCTCACCGCTGCGTCCTGCACTGCACATGAGAATTAAAAAAGAAATCTCACCACGCAGGATTAAATGGAATTAATAAAAACAACAACAAAAAAACAGTGAGGTGAAATATGATCTGCATTTGTGCTTTTTAACACAAGAAAACCTGTGCAGGCAGTCGTTGTGTTTTCAAATGGTCTCTGAGGAAGAGTAAAAAGACAAACAGCACCAAGCGCCCCGAGACAAAAAAACAAACAAAAAACCACAATGATTAATTGTCGATCTGCAACTAGTGGTGCTAGGCTAACAAAAGTGATGCTGCTGTTTGTCACACGTACGCAGCTATTTATTTACTATTCATAATGTGACTGGTAACCGCATTAACACCCTTGAACTGTGACATTATTGACGATAAAGTACTTCCTTGAGTTATTTTCAAAAAAAATAAACTCCCCGCTCTATTGGGTGCAAACACAGTTCTCCTAAAAAAAAGTAAAAGGCCAAAAAGTAGCAAGATGCGAGAAGTCTCCGTAGCAACAAGTCATTTCTCGCCTTTCACACCTTTTATTTTCCCTTTTTGTATCTTTCATTTTGGAAAAAGTGTTGGATCTAAATGCATGACAGTGTCACAAATACTAGTATTAGTATTCTTTGCTCGAATTTGTATGATGCTTACTCTGACTAGTTCGACTCTAGACTACATGTTATGGTTTCACCTTTCTACAATATGGAAATATTGTTGATATCCATTATTTTACACAGATTAAAAAATCACCATGAGAACTAACACAATTGCGGGGCTGTCAAAAATGATCGGCTGCACAATGAGTCTGATCTGATTATCGTGCCATAGGGGGGATATTGAAGATTCTGAACTATACATACTGATTCTTCTGTCCTTCAATCACAATGAATTGTGGGGTATGCATGCTGCATTTGTGCATGCAAAATGGATGACCTCTATCTGCAGACACTCTACATCTGCAGTACATGCATTTACATACACGTGCAGATTAATGTGGGTATTTCGGTACATGTTTACATGTGTTGTGGTTTGTATGTATGGATAAACTTGTGGCTGAAAACTGAAGAATGTGGCTCAAACTCATTCCATCAGGATTCATATCAGTCACAATTAGCTCACAGGGTGATACTAATCGTTATTATACGGAAAAAAACAGTTGTGTTAAAAATGTACCGTGACTTTAAATAATATGCCTTCAAGCACAAAGATCTTATTAAAACCTCTGTGTTAAAATCTGGAATTAAACCAAAAATAATTTTACTTAATTTGAAGAGACATAATTCAAATGGAGAGGAAAGATTTATATTTAAAGCTGTAAGTCTGATTCATCTTATACAAGATAAAACATCTGGTTGAGCTCCTCGCTCCTGCTTTGTAGTTTTACAAGTCAGGACAAGATGAGGAAGGTGTACTCTGAATTATTGGGAGGAAGCATCAATGTCTTACAGCCTCAAAGATGATTGGAGACAAACACACACACACACACACACACACACACACACACACAGATACACACACAGATATCTGCAGGCGGCAGCGGGGCAAGCAAACACTCTTGCGTGAACCAACTACAGGCCGACATGGTTGAATAAATAACTTTTTTGAAGGGCTGTCATTACTCAGCAATCAGCTATTTGTAACATTACCTGCCGCAGGTTAGCTTTCCCTCTCCATCACTCAGCTCTAAGGCAAAGGCGAGTCCTTGTGCCTGCAGGCTTTTGTATACATTAAGGGGAGTCTGCACAGACATGCGGCAGGCATGTTGCAGAGAAGGCAAACAGTGTTTTTAGAGGAGTGGAGGTTGAGGTGATAACTGTATGATGTGGGCTGAGGCTAAGAGGTGGTGTCAAGGTCACATGTCTGTTTTTCTTCTTGATAGCAAAAGGATCAGATGCTGCCTTTTCCATACGCGGCGTTTTTGTCAAAGTAAAGTTGAGAAATTCTTTTATAGATTTAGCAAATGATGTCTCTTTCTCGTAAAGGAATCCAACATCTTCTTTCCTCTTGACTCAGAGTGAAAAATGACGAAGGAGACCCCCACTCAGCAGACCCACAGTAGTGTTTACCCATGTGTGGAAGCCAGTGGAAATATTAGGACCATGAAACACCCCCCGCCGACCCGGCAGTGGAAAGAAAAGGCTCACATCCTAAAAGTGTGACATCACCAGAGTACTTGCATTTGTTTAACAGCCAGTGATTATCCTGCTGTTGCCGGCTAGAAAGTTCTCAAACGCTTCTCAGTTAATAACGCACCCATGGTTCATAGACCCCTCCTTTTTCTTTGACGACCAGAAATGCGTATATATGAGTTTACTGCGTATCTCGTTCCATACAACTGGCAACAGCAAAGTTGTAGCCTGTGGTGTTATTTTTATAACTGAGAATTTCACTAAGTCCCATTTCGGGGACTATAAAGTTCATTTGACCTCGTCTGCAGTGCATTGTAAGGAGAGACAGCTTTATTACCCAAGCTCCACGAAGACTAGACGGTTTGTGCCGCGGTATGCAGAATTGCTCCCCAGCTTGTGGTCACCGGGGCTTGGATGAAAACCTCTTCTGCTATTATGGCAAATACTCCTAATTGCAATGGGGTTCTGCACATATGGTCTAAAATGGAGGCAAAAGGTTTAAATCGCTCATGTTGCAGAGATGAAATGGAATGGATGATTGTGTAAAACCAGTTCTGGTGGTTGAGAGTCGAGGTCAAACTGCAGTGATAGTTGACCTCATACGCGGGTGGAGAAAGTTTCTTTCCTTACCTGATTTTGCACTACATTTTTGTAAAAACCGAAAAACTGAAAACAGTTATTGCTTTTGATCTATATGTTCAATAATCGGCCATTCTGCGTTTTTCCAACAGAGGCATCTAAAAAAATGGCAGCAATACAGTTGTCGCAACTGCCACCTTTCATTGTTTTAAACTCTCGCTGCATGAACGACGCGTATTGGTGCCGGTGTGACACACTGCATCAGATTAAGATGAAAAGTAAGGGACTCAAGCATTTCTTCAACTCGTCAAATCCGTTTTTCGCTCTCATCAAACATCGATGCACAGAAAGCCAACAGTCTAAACTGGTGGCCAGTTTCATAATAGTTTGACAGCAAACCCCGAGGACGTCCAACGTGCTTTGAGCCAACATTAGGCCTCCTCTGCTCTCACAAACATGCAAGTTGAGTCCTGTTCCAAGTGAAAGGACTTGGCTGTGATACTTTGGTTGAAAAGTAAAGGAGGAGCGATTTAGGATTTTCAAGTGCTGAAGCGGAAAATGAGAAAAAGTTGATGTGCCAGTGTAGTTTATTTTATTCACAGCACACTTTTTCACAAATCTAACAAAAATGCAATGCTGGACCAAATGTTGGGCCGTTTGTCATTCATAACTAGCAGCACAGTAATATGTATTGAATTATAACATGTGCATTCTTATAATTACTACAACAAAACTAAGTATAAAGCCATGCCAGCAGCCCTGTGAAGCTGTACAATGAGATGCTTTCAGCTTAACGCTAAATATATGTGCTGTCACAGCGACAAAGCAAGGATGGTAATGTTTAGAAGTTATATATAGTTATAAGTTTCCCATCAGAGTTTAAAACGTTATCTTTTCCTTTAAATGTGAACCTGATATGGGCATTGTATATATTTTGGATTTGGATATTTTGGATGTATTGCAGCTGCACAGCACCGTCCCTCTGGATAAATAAAGTTTCATCTTCTCTTAAAACAATGTAGTGCCACGTTTTGAAGGGAAGTAGGACCCAAACGCAGAACCAGGGTCCAAAAGAAATAACTCAGATCAAGCAGGAGTAACACCAGAATCCTGGGAGGACCAACAGTAGAGATAAGAGACAAACCGAGACAAGGGACACACATGGTTTAAGTAAACTGGGGAGGTGCAGGTAATTGGACACAGGTGGAAACGATCAGGGAGTTGAACCAGGGACACAAGAGGCAGCGAAATAGAAAATAAAACAGGAGAAATCCCAAACGTCATCACATGTAGACGGTGTGGACCTCCTCAAAACAGCAATGTAGTTAGTAATGAAGATATTTCACTTCAACAAATATCATCCCCACGGTTGCTCTAGTAGAAAAGTCTGGAAATCATGAAAATGATTATGTCATCCATGCCTGTACACAAATAACTGTCTAACTGTTTTGCCAAATATATATAATATACTTTCAATTTCAAAATGACAAACAATTCCTCTTTGGATTTTTATTAATTCTATATTTGAAACAAATAAAATAGAGGGTTACATTTCCAAGCATTGACCTTTATAGTAAAAACGCATGAATCAGTATCTTCTGAATCATTTGACATGATAATATGCACTTATTCATAAATAAACAGTAAATATTTCCCTTCAAGCTAAATCCTTTGGTTTACCGTACAAAGATATTGTTTTTTGAGTAGTAGAAAAGTAGAAGTTAAAAAACTCAGTCACTGTTCGTGGGTTTCTTTCTTAGGCCTTCCGTGATGTCCCACACAGTGTTGCCTCAATGAATCCATTGACGTTGAGAATTTGAGCGTCATTTTTTTTGCATCGATTATCCCCTTCCATGAGAGGATCTTTTAATAGAATCCATGAGGGAAAGGCTTGATTGGAGCTGAGTAGCATCACGCAAGCAGCAAAACCACGGATTAATGTCGACCTTTTGAGATTCATGTCCATCTCTAAACCTTCCAGTCTTCCTTTGAAGGCGAGGTTGGCTGCGCTTTCCCCTCCGAATTTACTTTAATGCATGAATGGGGAGTGTCAGCCTCTGGTAAGACGCATGGTCCTTGGAGACTGTCCGCTGTCCTCACTTTTCACTCAAGAGTTGGGTGAGCTCCTGTGAGGTGGTCATACTTTCCCCAGTCTCTTGCATCTTGTCTCAGCCACTAAGATTATCTGACTAGCCATGATCTCATGGGAACTCAATCCACTGAGGCAAACCGCAGCTGGAAAATAAAGTGACTACTGAGGACTGCCCAAATTATAACGTTTGTACCTACATTGTGTTGATCTAAAATGAGTCTTTAAGGGAACTCTTCCAATGTCCGGACATAATACGCACTTTAATTGGAAGAATATTTGGTCCACCATTTTCCCCTCCGTGTGCCTCTCAGCTCCTCTGTCTGGAAAGTAAACAAACGGCCGAGTCCGGCACTCAAAGGCAAGACTTCCATCCCCCTCAGAGATAGCTGGCCAATGACTCATGCTCAGTGGCCTCAGCTCTCCTCATATTTTCCACAAGGTGCAAATCATTTCCCCACAAGCATGTAAAACCGAATGTGCATGCGGTTAGATACGACTCCCTGAGAACCGTTATTCCACTTATTGGCTCTGTCGGTTTCTGCTCATGGAGACAAAGTACTGAAGAGGAGAAACTGTTTTGTAAGATCTTTAGAAATCTTTAGTTCATGTCGTCAAGGACAATCACAACCAGAGAGGGCGAAATCATGAAAGTATGCAACTTAGAAGGTCTGAGGATATCCGGTTGCATAATAATTAGCCATTGCATGGAGAATTGTTTGAGTAATGGGCCTTCGGAATAAAGTATTTTGGGGGGGATAAATGGCCGTTTTCTCCAATGAGACATTTTTGGAAATACTGGGCTGTCATAAAAATGGCACGGCGCATCATAGGTGACTGCTAGCAAGTCTGTTCAAAGGTAATCCCCATCCATTTTGTAGATGGACAGCAGGTTTCGTCATTGCCTACACACATCATGAATTGACATCATAGATATACACCCAGATACTGACGCACACTGTGAACTGTGTTCAGTCTTTCCACTGGAGATCATTCATTTATTGCCATAAATGAGATGCTCTGGTCACTTCCCATGCGAGTCCTCCCACACTAAGGAAATCCCTTCCCCAGATCTGCTCGCCTGGAGGTGCTTGTCTGAGACTGTGACTGATGATGTTGTGTTATATGGGTTCGTTTTCTCCTTTGTCACTTGGCATTCCTATTGGTTGCTCTGTTTGTTGGGACTTGCTCTTGACAAACTAGTTAAGTGCATTCATCACCATTACAAAATCAGAACCACAGCTGTCAGGAGACATTTGACTTGCTGAGAGGTCTCCTCTCCTGAAGGGGCCCACGGCATCTTTCTCTTTGGCATAAAAGCTATGTGAATGTTTCGTGTTGCTCACTCATATTGTGTGTTGGGTTGATTTTCGGTGGACTTGTGAATGCATTCCCTTACTCATCCATCATTTGCAAAGCAGATATATGATTTTTTAAATTCATTTCAATAATTTATATAAAACAATAGATGATGGCTACCATCTAAACATGGCTGTTATGGTCAGTTAATAGAGTATTTAAAAATACAGCATTTTACCCGTTAAAGTTTCTATCACTCTAAGATCCATCTTTCCTCAGGACTTAATTAAGTCAAACACTGCATTCGCAGACAGAGTGAAGGAAAGTTATTTATTCAGTCACTCCCTGTTTTCTTCTTCCTCCACCTTGCCCTTGAGTTAAGCGTTCAGCAGGGAGATTGAGGAAACTATTTATTCCTCTTTGGGGTAAAGGAAGTCAAACTGCGGCGTGCGGCTGTCCCGTGTGGCCACATAGGTCACCAAGGTTCCTTCACGCATGCTTGTCAGTAATGTTGTTAATGCCAAGAACAACAGCTCCTCGAAGTCCAGTTGGGTTTTACATCACATGATCACAGAAGCTAATTCGGTGAGAACACAGTGTTATATTGAGGGAGAAAACAAATATTTAGGTGAAAAAAAAACAAAGGGACGGACATTTTTGAAAGTTGAGTGTGAAACTTCAGACATTCATAGTAAAAGACACACAGAGCAAACTTTCAAATCAAAGTAGTAATTCAGCTTTTGTACAATGTTATCATTTTGTTGAGCCCTAGTTACTCATCATCCCACAAAACAATAGAGGATAAGTACCATGAATCAGTCGGGCAGGTCAGTCCTTAAGTGGCTGATTGATGGTACAAAAGTGTATTATACAATTTCTTATGTTAGGCACATGGTGGTTTCGCCAGATCCTATTTACAACTCATGTAAGCAAAGGGGGGAAGAAAACGAGATTTATTCTTGTGGGAATGTTCTACCTTCAACGTGGATTTGTTTCTGCTAAGAATATCAGATTTTCCTGTTTCATGTCGTCTCCTGTTCTTGTCTCTGTTTTACTGGCCTGACTGTTGGGGAGTATGTGTGTGTGTGACGTGGGGGGAGGGGGGCAAGATTACTTCAGCAGATGAGCCAAGACCATGAAACTGCATGCTAGGAAAGCAGAGGGGGGGGGGGTCCCGACAACCTTGGCTGAGACTCGGGCTCAGTTTGAAGTGAAGGGAGGGTAGTTAAAGTACAAGTAGGAGATAGCACGGAGGTTTTTCCACAGTAGGAAGTCACAGCTCACATTGCTAAGGAGAAAACTTGCAAGGCCCCGTGCCTGTTTCTGCATGTTCAGCTCTAACTGGAGCTTCACTTCCAGTGCAACAAAGCGCAGGTATTATCCGGAAATATTTAAAGAGCTAAAAACTAGAATATAAACCCAGATACAAAGATTTCAAACACTGCGAATGTATTTCTATTCACAAAATTCAAAAGAATGTATTTCATGTTATCTAAACTACTTCGAGCTCTGTTTACTGCGGCAGGAGCTGGAAAACACTCCTGTTTACACCGGCCCGAAGCACAGCACCAGGCTCTGGAAGGATCAGATTGGTGTTTTGTAATGCGGATTTTGTGTTTAACTGACTACAACCTAAAAAAAATAGATCCAATATTGGAAAGAACGCTGCTAACCGCTCTGTGATGTCATCACCGGGGCGCCTCCTCCTCACCGTACGCCATAATTGCTTGCTGATTTTTTTTTATACTATAAAAAAATGTAAACTATAAAAAAAGGACTACATGAATAGTGATATCATCATTACAAATATTCTAGTAAAGCCAGATTCAAATAGTGGTCATCTAGAGGTTCAATTTGGATACACATCTGCAAAGTATGCCCAGGAGTTACAGAAACAGAGTTGAATACTCCTCCTATTGGCTGTTTTTGTAATACTCCTCCTATTGGAGGAAATTGAGGATGATGTCAGTTGTACCACAGCGGAATTTGGTGTATCTTCCTGCTGGAGCCTCTTTTTGCTGTCAAGTGATACTACAGCAAACTAAGTATTATAGTAACAATTATTACAGTTTGTTATAGCTTAGCACCATCTAGGTGCTTCTGCTAGTGACATTGTGCCTGCTGGCTCACTGCCACACTATAATGTGTATTGGTTCCCTCTTCTCAAAGTCAATGTGTTTTACACATTTGTTTTTAGTTAGGTGCCTGAAATAGGGTCGTGGGTTGCATCTTTTCAATATTCCAAAAAAGGATGGAAAATATAGCATTGTGTTTTTGTTCAGTCAACCGGAGCGGCGCTAACAGGGTCGGCTTTCAAAAAGACGTCATCCCTGCACCATTCTGTAGCAGTGGCATGTTCAAAAAACAACCCAAAAATGCAAATCTTTCCTGTTCATATTCTTCTGCTACGTCCTGAAAGTTGTGTGTGTGAGCGTCACAAAACCTTCCCCCGATTCCCTGACACGTGTCCGCCATCATGAGTGGATTCAGTCGGACCCAAAGAAAGGAGAGGGGTATTTTAGACTGAAAGAAGGAAACCAGACTTGTGGTGCATTAAGGCAGGAAGCAAAGCCCGATAATTATCTCCAAACCCCCGGATATGTGAATGAAATAAACCCTTCTCTCTTCTGTGTTACTGTTAGTGATGACAGCCTAATGTTTGCTACCATACCATGTAAAAGGAAACCAGGAGTTGCAGATTGATCCGTTGCCTATCAGATGGGGCTCGTCCAAGACTCAGGCCGACGCTGTGCATGCAAACCCTCGGCCATATGAATCTGATTCACGTTCATTTTGCCTGTTGTGTCAGAAACAGGCACATCAGACACGTTTTCCACCTTCACCTCGATGCACACTCGTCTTAGTCCACGTGCTCTGTTGTGTCATACACAAACACAGATTACATACCAAGTCACCCATAGATCTGTTCAAAAGCTGGTTTGTTCAAATATTGGGGACAAACACAAATGATTTCCCGGAGCACCTTCCCTCCCTTTGGCAACCTCTTCTCCCATGACAAAATCTTTGGCGAACAAGCAGCCACTTCCAATATTTGCATTCTCCTGATGTCACACATTTTTCACCAGTGTTTCCACTGAGAGAAACGGATGCTTCTTGTGAGTCTTGCTCGGAGGTTTGTGGGCGGAGCCAACAAGGAAACAGCTGTCTTTCTCATTAGCTCTCCCCTAGTCTGGTGAACTCCCCTTTCTCTTTACACCCACTCCCACCCCTTGATACCACACACACACACACACACACACACACACACACACACACACACACACACACACACACGCACACCCTGTCCGATGGACATCCAATCACCCCATGTTGCCCCTCGTGAACATACGACACACAGCTGCTTCCTGTCATACACTTCAGGGTTATTTGCTACAGCAAAGCTTGGGCGAAAAACTTCAGGATTCTGTTCACATTACAATATAGAATACATTAAATTATAATAACATCTAGGACATTTTAGATTTCTAAATTGGTTTAGGGTTTGTGTTAGGGTTATTGTGTAACTACAACAGTTTAATTAATGTGTTTTTGGTAGGAAAAGGAAAGGCTCATCATTCCAAGTAGTGTCACTTGGGAGCAGGAGGTAGAAAGGTCAAAAATGTCTCTGGAAGGTCTTTTAATGGCAAGACTTTTCCACGGGTCATTATCACACATTTGTTGCCACGTCATTACCGTGAAACAGTCATGGTTATGTTCAGGCAAAAAAACTGAATAGCTAGGTTTGGAGTAGATGACATGGTTTGGCCTAAAACAACTACATAAATAATTAAAATATTTACAGATCTAAAGTAACTTGTTCAGAGAGTAGTATATTCACACTTGTGTGTTTACCTTGCAGGTCAATACAGACTACAGGCCATGAAATTGACAATAAAACGGCTTTTTGTGTAAAACCAGTACATTTGTGGCCTAGACCTCATCTAAATGATTGATTTGTAATGTCGCCGATGTCAAACTGGTATTAGCAGAGCAGTCTCATGTCCTCGCCATAAAATCAAGAGGTCTTCACCCCAGATTTTTTGCTAAATTTACACTGTAGAATCGCCATCATGACCACCTACAGTCGTGACCACCCATGGAGACTGTCACACTTGGTTTCAGATTGCTTTCCGTCTCTCCTGCGTTTTCAACTGGTTAACTAAAGAAATTTAACAAGCAAACAAGCCAACATGAAATCTGGTACACTACAATGTCCCATCATAAAATTGGACAGTTATAAACTTTATTCTTACTTTTAATTGCCCTGTAAACGGGGATTCTGAGCTTACTTTGTGTCTTGTTCGGTGCCACAGAGACAGCCATAAAAAAAAAAGTTTTACAATCTTAGCTCAGCAACCACTTCTGAAGTGAGGCACAAATCTGGGACACATCCAGAAAGACGCAGTCAATTTTTCCTTATCTTTTACCTTCCGACTTTTAAAGTTACAGTTAAAACTATAATATCTTTGAGAAATAACCAGACAGACCAAAGAATCAGCGGAAAGTATGCGAGCTTGTGAACATTGGGTGTAGTTCTCCCACCAGCCCAACACGCCTGTGAGAGGATGGTTATTGGAGAGGGCTGACAAAAGGGGGAGGAAAATTAGGCTGGCCAGCATTCTTCTCATTTAAAGCTGTAACTACACAAAAAAAAGCACTCACGCAGTCTGGGCTGGGTCTGCTTACAAGGAGAGGGACTCTTGAACTCATGGTCGCGCAGTGATAACCTGAGTGATTTTTATTTTTTCTCCTTTCATCCCCTTTTCCCCTCGCTTCTCGCACAAGGAAGGCTCATGTCTTTTTTATAGACATGATGAGCTCTGTGCATATAAGGACTTTCCTTTTTCTGGTAGTCTCCGTGGGTCAAGTTTTGATTGTTTCATGTCAAGATGGGAACCGTGGTAAGTGAACCCCTCTGCTGTTTATTGGAACACCTACATACTGTATTGTGTGCTGTATTAAATGTTCTGATCAGCTTTGACTTTTCCTTCTTTCTTCTTCCTCTTTCTCCTTGTTCATGACTTCATTTATTCTACTGCCTTATTGAGATACTGCTGAAAATGACCACATATGGTGTATATGTATATATGATAATTCCCTGTTGGGGATGATTGAGACAAACATTGCGTTCATTAACAACTAGCTCAGAGAAGATCTTAAAGATATAAGAGCAGCTCTTATGTTGATTGTCTGCAATCGCTAAACAAGCCCTTTGTGTCAGGAAACGGTCCTGAGAACATCTGTCAGCGATGACGAGTGATGTCACCCCCAGGCACTGAAAATGTGCGCAGGAGGGAAACGAGCACCTTTTGTGGTTTTGCACTCCTCCTCCTCTCTGGAACATTCATTAGGTGTTACCACAACCATCTTCTTCCCTTCAGCACTGCGTTGCACATCTGCAAAAAGCATTTCAGCACCAGAGCCTCTGAGAGAACATAGACTGTGAGTTAATTCAGGCCAGATGAGAGGAGACATGAGAAGGTGGGGGGGGGGGGGGGGGGGGGGGGATCCTGTCGGATTCTGTGAGTCACTCGGTGTTCTGCAGGGCCGCCGCTCTCTTCCAACAGCTGGAACACCTGAGTGTTCCTGTTTTACTTGAACTGCTCTTTCCCAAACCTCTCCTCCAGCTCCAGAGCGTTTGATCGCTCGTGTCGTCACTGGGACTGTATTGTTTTGATACATGATGTCATGGGGCCACATTGAGCACTGGAAAGTTCAACGGATGGGCCCCTGGTGGACTGTGCGGCTATGCAGTGTTGTTTATTTTTTCAAGCTGTAGTTCCCTCTGGATGATTTAGGTTTTACTGTCATTGTGTCGTTAACCAAAATGAATTTGCCTTTACCCCTTAAGTTCAGTTTCACATGAAGCAGTGATAGCTGTGTGACATCACAGCACCATATGGAGCGCCACCCTGTGGTGAATGCAACACGAGGCTTCGTACTGTTAAACATTTTATTAGCGCTGGAAAAAAAATACATAGAAGTTATTTGCTACGGCAACACCTCAGTTGAGGAGGAAACAACCGCACCAAGCTTCTGCTGTTCTGACATCAGGGGGAAAAGTGTGTTTTATGTTGGCGTATGTGTGTCTTAAATGTGTTAAAAGTTCTAAGGGACTTTTCTTTGCTCCTGCGAAATCAGCACGGTGATCATGCAGGTTTTTTTCCATGGAATACTGGTGGGTGAGGCGGTTGCATTTTGACCAAATAAAAACAGTGGAAAGGTTTTTGTAGACGGGGGGAAAATGTGGTTCACCAGCGCTTTGAGACTATGCACATGTGTGGGTGTAAGGGGAGGAGGGGGGTTTCAAGGCCTGTTCCACACAATGACTAGTTCGTATGGAAGGGAAGGTTTCATAATGGAGAATATGCTACCAGCCAACAAGGGAGAACAGCATGAGACTCTTCTCCTCCAAACGAATAGCATGTTAGACCACTACGACATAGCATACACCAACGCTTACCCCTGATACGCCATTAAATTAGGTCTTTTATATGAGAAATACAGCTTCGAATTGAGTGTGGTTTAATGCTGATGAAACTACGTGATGGCAAGCAGCCTGATTCTCCCTGTAAAACCATCAACCTTATTTTTAAAGTAAAACGAAGTCAGCAAGACTATGTTGAGGACAAGGAGGTTTTTGGAAAGCTGTTTGAGGATTGGAGTTTTTTTTTTTTTTTGTTAAAGCGTTTTTATTAAATTAAAGTCATGTCTGGCAGCACATGTGCAGAATGTTCGAACGGAAGAACATAAGTTGGCCAACAAGATCAAGGAGCAGTCTTTAAGCTCACAATTGGAAATAGTGACGCCGGCATGGATTACCAGAGGGAAAGTATAAAGCGTTCATTGTACTAAACCTGTAACCTGTATGGGAAGAGCCAGAAATGTTCACAAATATTTGCTGTATGGCTTTAAGGATGTGAACATGGAAAAAGGAAAAGACAGCAATAGATCACTGACTCCTATTACAAAAAAACAAGTCTGTGCTCACAGTTTGAATCATGCCAATGAATGTGTGTGTGTGTGTGTGTGTGTGTGTGTGTGTGTGCGTGTGTGTGTGTGAACACTAGTCCTACTAGACGCCCACATAGCTGTAAACCATCTTCAAAGACGCCACTTAGTGTGCAGGCTCTCTGTTGTAAGGTGCTTAAGTCTTTCTGAAACCAGTTTCATAGCACAGTCGCATTTGTCTCATCATAAAAGGTTTCTGATACTCGTCACAGCTAAAAATGCAAATCAACTCAAGATGCCCCCCCCCTCCCCATCTCTGAGAGAAAAGCAAGAGCAGAGAGATTAAAATGCCGTTCTCCAAATCATCAAAACCTACATGAGGTCACAATGCCTTCCAAATTGGTTCCAGTTGTTGTTGCCACATCACTGAAATGGTAACAAATGGGTTGTTTTCCAGCAAAGCAAAAAAGTCCAAACATGTGAATTCAACCAGGTCCACAGATGGACTTGATTAGAAACACATGCTGCATTTTTTAGCAATGACTTGATTACACGCCTCTTTCCTTCCAGAGTTAAGGGGGACGGGCTCACCGGGTTGTACATTTCACCCAGATACAAGTTTGAGGAAGACTAAGTTTTAACAGTCGGCGGATATGTCGCATCTGTCGATTGAAGCTGAGATGCACAGACGATTAAGCTGAAATATTTTCAATGCCGATGCTTTTTGTATGAGCTGTTCCATGGGAACTACTTATGAACACATTATTCCAGTCACTAAACGGAGGCTTGGGGCGGGGGGATCACTTCCAGATGATGAAATAGTCTCGTTGGCAGAATTTGGAAAATATAAAACAAACATATGAGCCTTTAGTTGGAAGGGGAGGACGTTAACTGGCTAATCGCTTTAGGGGCTTGAGCGTGGATGTGGATCTTACAGGCTGATTCTCTAATCCCCCGTATCCCACCACTGAACACCTCTGCAGGTTCAAGTTAAAGTACG
This sequence comes from Gasterosteus aculeatus, assembly GCF_964276395.1. Classification (NCBI taxonomy): domain Eukaryota; kingdom Metazoa; phylum Chordata; class Actinopteri; order Perciformes; family Gasterosteidae; genus Gasterosteus; species Gasterosteus aculeatus. Next base: position 6,258,031 of record NC_135704.1, on the reverse strand, counting down.
TATTTGTCCTAAAGCCATGCAATTATGGCTCTCACGGACAGTCTTCCCGGCTCTTGATTGGCACTTAGTCACCAATCCGCCCTGTCATCCTCTCAGCTTGTCCATGTGGGAGGATGACAGGCGTCTAAACACAGAACGCAGAGCTGTAATTGTCTTCATTTCATTCTAATTAAATATGTGCATTTCGTACCCTTCACACCACATTGGCTTGGCCTCTAAATCCAAATGTGATGTGTTGTTGTATCAATGTTTTATATGAAGAAAGCGCATATGCTGTTGCATTGTGGGACATGCGGGTTCATGGGTTAGCTTGGCACACACTAAGGACATAGGATGTCTCAACCTCTGCTGCTTCCATTTTGACCATTCTTTTTTGTTATATGCCTCTGCTGTGGGTTTCCTTACCTCATGAAAAGCATTGCTACATTTGGGGAGTACCTCTTTAGTTGATTATAAAATAATTGTTGATTTTACAATATTTTTTAGTTTTCATCTAATTTAGGCAATCGTTATCCCTCTTAACATTGAAAAAATAACACTGTCCATCCCAAATAGCCAGAAAAGCAAACATGGCCTTTGAGAAAGCCGTTGCTGGTACAGATCAGTTTGCCGGTACAGAGAATGTTGATACAGCTGGTTGTAGTTTTTGTAGTAGGAGCAGGAGGACGTTTGCCCTTCTGGAGCTCATCCTCGGCGTGTTGGCAGGTCTCAGGCTAATACGCCGCTCCCTCTGAACATGTTTTCTCTCTCCACTGGTAAGTGTTGCAAAGGTTGCTGTACTTCTCATGAGACGCTGTGTCTCCTCTGGGAAGCTCATTCTCTGTGGTGAAGAGATTCTGGCCGGGTGATGATTTAGCAAAAGGGTGGTTGCGGAATTTCCAACGAAGCGAAGACAAGCGACATTTTCAGCAAGCCTGTAACGACAATGGAGAAAAAAGACTCTCGGACTCGATATAAAGTGCAATGCTTAAGTCTCATGATGGCATTATTGTTAGCAAAGACTCATTGTAAACAGAAAAGCCCATGTTAAGGTCAGTAAACATGATCGAGGTCATGTGCAAATAAAACAATAATCCAATCACATAATTAACATTACATGCCTTATGGTCAGTGGTGAGCAATAATTTATGCATCTCTTTTAGACATATAATATAAAGTTGCATGACATATAAACAAGTTACACCTCTATTTGTTGAAGTCATCTTCTCTTTGTAAATTGTCAAAACTTTGACAATATAGTCTGTCAGTCTCTGAAGCACTACGTCCTAGAAGGCCACAGCATGGTGACCGTCGGCCATAATTGCATGTTGTGGTCCGACCCAAATTCTAAGTTGTAGCCATGTTGTGTATATTACGGCTTCAGAGGGCGAAGCAGTGGAGATACATGGCTGAGAAGAGTTAACACTGTGGTGGAAGTTACTTCCAGGCTCTTAACAACTTGGCAAATGACTGATGGTAAAAGGCCTTGTTTCTGCATCCAGGTGGTCTCCTCGTAATGGAGCTGAAGCAGGGGCAGCTACATTTTGGCAGTCGGTTAAAAGTATTCAGATAAAAAATACTTCTATACTTGTATAGATATATTACTTATGGATTGATGCTACATCCATGTCTAGCTCTAGTCTATTAGACTTCATGTTGATTGTGTCTGACCTCACAAAAATGGTTGTTCAACGGCCTTGTGTAGCACAACGATAGATCATCTCCATGGGCTCGTGTTCAGATGGGAAAGATATTAAAGTTTAGTAGAGTTCCAACACACATAGTGAACATCGCCAAAACTCAGAGGAGATGATGTTTCTTGAAATGTTTCTGGGAAGCCCAAAGGCAAACGGCAGTGCTAAAAAAGAGATTTTAGGTATTTATAAAAGAATGACTCCATGATTTAGATCATTGTGCGTTCGTCAAAGTGGGCAATGCTTGCTGTTTTTCATATGACGGACTCAAGAGATGGTAAGTCAATCAATGGAGGGAAGGGTGCATTCTCTAACACAATGTGAGTCTGTGCTGTTCCTTGCCCTTTGGATGTCCAGCCAGTGTTCCCCGGACAAAGTGCTTCTCACAGGGAGCCAGACCAACGAGACGTGGAAATGTCTGCTTGTCGGCGGTGACTCACTGTTCAGACCAGACGATTTTCCCTGATGGGGATAAAACTGCTACAGAGAAGTGTCTGAAAGGCCGAGGGTTTTGGAGAGGGAGTTAAATGGTAAAGCTGATGCAACATCAGGCTTTTTATTGCTCTAGCTTAAAATGGGACAAAGTACATTTAGGAAAGGTAGCCTTTGGATCTTTTCTGTTTGTAATTTACAGTCTGCCAGCTTTAAAGTAATATTTGCATAAAGGACATCAAACACTTTTGTAAACATGAATGTTATAGAATAAAGACGTGACAGGAGTTTTTCTAAAGAAAGATCATCCTGCAGCAAGCTAGTAATTATGGCGGTTTAGACATTTTCTCTCAGGTTTCACTTAATCAATGTTGTCAATGTGAATGTTTATTTACGTGGGAAGAATCCGAGCTGGTAGTTATAGGCTTCTAGTCTTGATATCCATTTACTCTATTGCCCCCTCTTGTTTCTGAGCCTTTCACTGATGTGTTATTCAGGACGACGGGAAAGATGGGTACTTCATTTGTGGATAACTTCATATCTATTATAAAAAGAGGTTTAAAGGGGAAGAAAAACCTGGATGACCAGATGAGAAGAAGATCTACAGCTGGTCAACGTGGGGATAAAAATTTTTGTTTGGGATCTTTGAGTTCTTCTAACTTCCTTCCCTTTGCACCTATTAGCAAGTAAACAGTTCACTTTGTTCGGGACATGGATGGGATGCACTAAAGAAAATGTCTACTGTTTAAAATGTACACGCATTGCAAACGGTGGTTTCAGTGTGTCTTTTAGGAAGAAATTCGTGAGGCTCACCCAACTGTTGATGACACATTGGATAAAGTATGCAACTGTAAGAAAAGGGAGTTCCAGTATACAAACTGCAACAGATCTGGACTCATCGTCTGCTTGGCACTGCTGACATTGTAACAACGTTCTCATGATGCTCGGACAAATCTTATTTTACAAGGACATGGGTGGGAATATTCCCTTGTATCTCATCATAGAAATACATCTCACTGTGTGTGTGTGTGTGTGTTTATGTGTGCGTATAAGAGAGAAGGGGGAGTGGGGGTCACATACACTAAACTGCAGTTCAAGTTCGACGTCATTTCCTTAATAAAACATGAAATTGTATGGAAAATATGAATCTTGATGAAAGTCCTCAAGGAGCACGCAATGCCCACTAGACAGAGGTGAAGACAATCTACACAACTCACCTCAATTACCACACAGCTGCTGGTGGAATGTGTTGTCAATAATTGTTTGCAGAATAGCAAACAAATGGCTGCAGTCCACTTAGCTACTAAAACTTGCTTCCTGTAAGAAGCAGCACGTGTTGCAGTTGAAGGGATGCGCAGATCCATCGTTTAATCTTCACCCTGTTCGCGGCCATCGGCCTACTGACTAAAGAGAAGATCTGTTCTGTCTGTCCCATCGCTTTAGCGCTAGTTGAAAGTCGCGTTGCGTTACGTGCGTCCGGGCTCGAGTGAGGTTCACAGATCGCAACCGTTTCAAACGGGATCCACGTGGCCGTTGCTTCGCTTGACCTCTGTGACCTCGCTGACAGTAACTGTGCCCTTCCGACCTCATCACCTCCCTCGCTCTGCGTCTGCCTCCAGCATTCACAAAAAAATGCCGGCTTCCTCAATCTTCAAGGGCTCCATGCAGTGATAAAGAGAAAGTGATAAATTCTGCCCGTGTCCCCCGGGGCTTCGGCCCGAGTCACTGTACGGTGTTGCCCCCTCTTTTATAGTTATCGGCCCGGTAATAACTGCAGCTAACTCTGGCCACTGGCCAGCAGTCATAGCTCACTTTCTCGTAACCTAAAGGACTAATGGGAACTAATGGCGGTCCCAGTGTGTTCCCAGTCAGTGAAAAATGTTACGCTCCGCTCAGCGGACTTCAACAATGGAACGATCACCAATGTGTTGACTGCGCGAGCACTAAAAGTTTCTGAAGCCTGGAATTAAGTCACGGTTTCCGTTCCAGAGATGATACTGGGCCAAAATGTTCAGTGGAATCTTGAGCCTCCACGTTTGCTAAACCGAGATTCAGTCCATGCTTCCAAAAGCCTCTCCATGACGGTGGCTTTGTGTGTTTCAGTTTCAGGGTTGTAACCTATTTGTGAGATTCCATATCTGTAAACACAATCAACTTATATCCACTTTCCACCTTCCAGCGGTGATAAAAGAATATTTACTTTTAATATAGCATTGTTTTGTTCATTCTACTCTCTATCGTTTCTATTCATACTTTAAGACCACTTAGAACTTAGAGCTTAGGTTCAAGTTAAATAAGTATGTATTTACAATTGTTCGTTTTTGTTGTTTTATTCAATGCTAGATTGTACAGGATATTACATTACTTTTACCCTTTCAAAGAGTTTTTCTAAAGACTGTTTGATGGGAGTTGGAACTCATTCTGTTGTTTGCAGAGCTTATGGGACAAAAAAGACATAAAAGCACCAACTAAAAACTTCCATAAATATTGTCAAGCTTGTCACCTCATTTCTTGCAGTCAAGTTGAAAATGTAAATGTTTACGGTCGCACACAAATGATACAGTGCATACTGGTGTCGTGGTCTAGCGGTTGCATCATTTTCTCTGAGCTTTTAGAATAACAAAATGGAAGAAGAAGGGGGAAAAAAGGAACAGGGGACCAAAAGAAAAAAACAGACGAGTGTGGGAGAATAACGGGCCAAAAGTTGGATTTTGTGCTTTGATAGGCATGAGGAGGAGAGGGGGAGATTGGAGGGCTTGACGTGGATATGAGAAAGAGCAGGCTAATGCAAAAGGAAAAGTGGGATTTTGAGCGGAGCCCTCTGGCAGCCATTTGGTCGGAGGAGTGGATGTAGCATCCCTTAAACCGCTGCAACGCTGAGCTCAGACTAAATGTGGAGGCAATCAATCTCCTGCTCTTCACCACGACTATAGGACTCCTCGTGAAACGCCTCCAAGTCTTCTCCAGCCTGAAGAACGGTTTAACATGTCGGTTCCATGAGTATTAAGACTGTTTTCTGCGTTGGACCTTAAGTTACTGTGGCCGATGGCCGCAACGTTCTTGATGTGTTGGTTCATGGACAAAAGCCACAAAACTGCACCCGGGGAATGTTCATCCAGATGTCGTGTTAATGCAATCGTCTGTGACAGTCCTCTGCTGGCGTATGCAGAGTGCAGCCAGCACCGTGGCCTGCAAGAGCAAACACATGTGCTGTGAGGGGAGTTGCAGGCGGCGCGGCCCACAGAGCTGGAGGTTCCTTTCAAAGATTTGAAACCGTCAGATAACCCGACTTGAGAGAAGTTTGTGTTTACTGATTTAGGCTCCGGTGTTTCACCACGCACGTCTTTCAGAATTCACGGCGAGGCGATGAGAAGGCAGCCTCTGAGGTTCATGGCACCTCCATCAGAAGTAAAGAAAAGAAAATCCTCTGGCGCGATTCGATTGTTCCATTACTCGGGCTAATCTTCCAATCACAGCGTCAGCAGTTTTCCAGTCTTGATGGACAGTAGTTCACAGTTCGGAGAGATGGCTTTGGGTAATCAACAGTAAGTTGGACACTGACTTTAGTCTGATGTTGATTTGAATACGAGCAACATCTCATTCAACTGATTTCAAAACAGGCTTATCTTTTTGGGCTGAACGTTAGAAAAAAAAGTGTGCAGTGATAGATAAGCATGCAGATTATGTTTTGAGTTGGACATTATATGTCACAGCTATCTTCCTTTATTTCGTTTGAAAATGAGAGCATATTGTGCTGACTTCTGCATTCTCGACAGAATCCACAGTTTATTCTGGCACTTCTGGCTCTGTGCTCAGTTGATGTAAAACACAGGGGCGCTGTGACCTCTTGTATATGTTAATGCTCTGCTGAGGTCGACTGGAATGTTTGACGTAAGCCATTTTCCTCTACCGCACATCTGCTTTTTCACCTTTAAATGAACGGACCAAAGGCAGAAATGTTAACAGACACAACGTGTATATTAATTTGAACAGGGGGACTAGTGATTGTTTGTGGTTTATACTTTTTCAGTTAAATAAACTTCTACTATTTGTTGTCAGCAGCACCGGCAGGAAACGTCCGTGTTTTATGTTTGACAAAGTCTTGTCTATATTTACCGACTCAGTAGTTTAATCTACATTATAGCAAATGTGCACATTATTTTTGGTCTATTAGGTGCATCTCACAAGGTTAAAGTTAGACAGGTGGTGCAGCACATTGTTCACATTTCGAGTCAGCGTGTGTTATTTAGCCTGATCAGTGCGCGCTGATTGAGCTGCACAGGATGTGAATACCGCATGTTTGACACTTTACCGAGACGTTGCAGGTGCAGGTGAAATTGAGAGCATTAATGTAGCACGGAGTCCTTCTCCCAGTTGTGTCTTTTGTAATCCGAGCTCCTCGCCCAGTTTTCCTGGATAATGCGGCTGATAGCGGCGCTACATTGTAGCCGCCGACTCAGACGTCTCCGCACTGAGAGGCGTTTGGAGGCTCGGTGTGTTTCACTGCAGCGGTTCACGGTTTAAGAAGAAGAACACGAGGGAAGGAAGCATTTTTCTGTTTAAACAGCAAGTGTTTACGTTTCACGTTTGTTATGATAAAGTACTGCAGAGTTTACAGTATTTGCCAAACAACCTCCGTAGTCACATGTCTGCAACATTTGTGGTTCAGAAGAGCAGAAAAAAAAAGCAAACGCAAAGAACGAATGTACATTATAGAACTTGAAGACTCCCAGAGAGACCGAAGGAAGGATCCACATCAATTCAATACACAACCCCCTGTTGTGCGGCGAGTTTTTCACATTGAGTGTTTTCTAAGTAGGCTACATGTCACTCCCAAACAGATATATTGCCCCAGTGTTGAACTTTGACCTTGACCTTGGTGAGAGCCTGAGCATAAAAGGTTTACAGCCTTTTGTGTTTGAAGCACATTCAAACATTTATTCGTTCGCATTTTCATTTCTTGACAGATTGCGTACTCTAATTGTCTCCAATTACAGCAGTTACTCCACCTTGTGTGTCGCACAACACCTTCAGTTCATAATGAGTATGCGTACGTGCTGTAAATTGTATTTCCCATCCGGCATCAAGACACCTTTTGTGTCACAACGGATCCTGACACTGGCAGTAACACGTCCCCTTCTACGGCTGATTTAATTGAGCTCGTAGTAGGTTGTTCTGTAGCTTTACAGTGTGTCCCCGACCCTGAGCTGCATGCGTAACCCGTGACAACAGAAAGCACTGAGTCAGTCTACCGATTAGATAAAGAGAGGAGAGGGGGAGGTGTAATTTAGGAGGACCGCACTCCTCCGAGCCAAGGCTGGACGTGGGACGGTAAAAAGCTGGTCGTAGCTGCGGTGGCGTCTCTAAGCGAAGGCCATTTCAGTCCAGCGCCATTTCCGATTTCAATATAGAGAATCCCCCACGCATCGGAATACTAAGCAGAGGGTTGAGGAGTAATCACCAGGCGCTGATTCACGTTAAAGTTGACGTGAATCCGACCCATTACCACTCGAGGCTTTGGGCTAATGCATAAAAGGTGGTGTTTTTGCTTTATCAGCCGACCAATCGCAGGTTGGAGCTAAAGATCACTTTTCTGAGGTAAGATTTACGTTCAGCCCCAACATGAGGGGGTTATAAAACAAAAAGCAGCTGCAGCAGGGCCCCCCCTCCCCCCTTCCTCTTCAGCAGCTGTAACTCATTTGCATCTGGACTAGGAATCAGGCCAATCAGCTACTCTCACTGCAGTGGACAAGAATGGTGCGATTTCATAAACTGACCATCCAGTGGGCTTTATCTCACTGAGAGTTTCAGTTTGGGGCAAGGGGGGATGGGTGTGTGGAGGGGGGGGGATGAGAGTTCCAGCTTTATGTGACTCATAGTTTCCACAAGGTCATTTTCTAACCCCTCCACTTGTGGCTGCCATACATTCTCCCTAAACACTGCATGCTGGGGAAAATCCATAAATCATCTAGGTTTTCTTGTCTGGTCACATTTGCCAACTGCATAACAGGAGGATTCTTCTTGATGTGTGCGATGACTTTCCTGCAATCTTTTGTTATCTGGCCGATGTCTGGTAAACTGTGCTAAAGGAGGAGCACAGACTACCTACATGAGTCACGTTAAATGGCCCCAGACCATGTTTTAAACCTGGGAGGAGGAAACCGTCTGCCTTCTGGCCCATTGGTGGGGGAAAAAAGCCTTTTGCCGTCGGGAGGCAGCATGTCTTTTCTCCGCTGTCACAGCTAAGCTGCGTTTTTACGGCGTCTGTGGAAAAGTGTGGAAGCTGCAATGAATTAGCTGAGAGGAGGGGAAAAAGTGAACATCGCTCCCCTCCTCCTCCTCTTTTTAAGACCTGCGGTGTACTTTCTTTTTTTTTTTTTAAAGAACGCTCTAAAAAACAAATTTTGAGTAAATATGCCACTGCCCTCCAACAGGTAGTGCTTGAAATGCATCAAAATCTTTCCGGCCATGTGGCCAGACATCTCTGGTGGTGTGACACTTCTATGTGTGAGCAATGAGAGGCCCTGGAGTTAGAATTAGACCCAAACAGATATTTGTTGAGGCTGTGGAAACAATAGAAAAACCAAATGTCTTATGCAGTTACTCTGTGTTCCAGGAAGTACTGGTTTTCATTTTGGAAAGAGCACAACCTTTTTACTATACTACTGTACTACTGTATACAAACACACTTGTTATTCAAAATCCTCACATTGCTACAGTGAATGTATATATTTAGAGTCAGAAAAATGTAAAACAATTAATAAACCAAAGAAGAAAAATTGCACAAGAAATACAGAACCTAGAAAAATAAATTATTCAGTACTTTTGTGTGTTTCTTTTATTTCCTTTGTCTGAGGCAACACTTAAATCACAGCTGCACGCCTACTTGTGTGATTCGATGTAATGAACTTAAGAGGGTCTGATTACATGGTGCCTTTTACAGCATCAAAGTCTGCAGCTCCTGTAATTCAAGATATTTCACAGATCCCAGTGATGCAATTTACCCGTCACACCCTCCATCTATACATTAGCGGTCTTGTATTTTGCACCAAGGGTCCATTACTGTATTTGTTTCATCCTACTTCACATCTGATCATTGAATCTATGTATAGTAATCCTATTTAGGAAGTAGGTGTTTCATAAAAATTTAAATTAAAAAAAGATATATATTGCCTTTGTTAATCATATATCTACTGTTACTGGTAATGAATTGAACTATAAAAATAAATAATTAAAAGAAATTATAATAATGTATTTTACTTTTAGTCTCGAGTATTTAGTCAGGCTTTAACATAAATCATGCTTTGATATATGTGTGTTTAAGCATTTTAAGCTTAGTGTACTTGTATACACTTTCTTTGTATCTTCCTGTTCATCTGTCCTCTGCAGTGTCTAAACATTCCCCATTTTAACTAACACAAATATAAATATGTAATGGAGACATGTTAAAACATGTTGTCTTATGCATCAGAGGAGAGGTAGACCTGCCTTTGACCTTATTGTTCCTGCTCTTTGATTGCTTTGCTGAGTAGTTTTTGCAGGCATCCAGGATGTTTAGTGAGGTAGAATGATGTGATTGCATTGGCCTTTTTCTGAATAACACAGAATGACATGGAGGTCGGACAGTAGCCAGGGCTTCTCTCTGATTCTGCCTTACCTGACTTTACCTGCGGTCTGAGGCTCAGAGCTGCCGCCTGCTGTTCATATCAGGAACAGGTGAAGTCCCTGCAGACCTGAGAGAGGTGGTCTTCACCCATGATCGTCATTAACCTCGAGACTCCCTCAATGCTCACATCTCTTATTTAATGGTTTTCTGAAAGATGCGTTTAGCTATTTTTTACTTCAAGGGTTCCTGTCCGATAGGTGTTGTTGTTACAAGTGAAAGTTTGAAATGTAAAGTAAACTTTTAAAAGTGGTTCATGAGACTTCGGGGAGTTGCTTCACAGGAAGCTGCAGGGTTTCTCTTTTAAACACGAGTCCTGATGCTTTCAATAGAAATCATCTCATGTCCAACAGCTGCAAAGAGGCATGTTACTCACACCTTTGTATTTATGATGGTGGAATTATACAACTCTGTGCAATGCATTTATCAGCCAATTCTCTCTCTTATTCTCTTGATGATTTGTGTTGAATAAATCGTTCCCTGAAGGTACGAGCAGCTGTTGAGCATTTAAAACTGAGATCATGGCTTCTGTAGCACTTTAGTCCTTATTGCCTGAGAGACAAAATACGCTTTCTGTGCTGAAAGGCTCAGAAACATAACATAACAGCTATGCCTGGAGTCGGGCTGAGATAAAGGCTGGATATAAAAGCAAGTGCATTTCCTGTTTACCAAATGGGTCAAGAACATCAAAAGATCATTTCGATCTCTGTTATCTTCTATCTTCACAAAAATGACTTATAATTTGAGACTAGCTGTACAATATATGAAACCTGTATATGTTTTTGTACAAACCCTAAAGGACCTTTAGCAGATAAACTAACAGAGTCTGTCACCTGTGCGTCCCAGGAGATGCCGGGAGCTGCACGGCGGACGGCCAGGTGTACAGCAACAAGGACATCTGGAAGCCAGAGCCATGCCGGCTCTGCGTGTGTGACAACGGTCAGGTGCTCTGCGAGGAGATCCAGTGCGATGAGCTGACCAACTGCGAGAAGATGGTGATCCCCGATGGAGAGTGCTGCCCGGTTTGTCAGTCTGATTCGGGGAGCAGCGGCGGCACGGACTCTTACGGCGGTGAGCTGCTCTCTGCGGTGGAGGATTGAAGAGAGTGTGTCAGGGTGGACTGATTTTTGGAGGCATTTATCTGCTGCCTTATGCATGTGGTTGGAGGGCAATGACACACCCATGAAGAAACCCAATTAAGGACACGATAGCAGGAAAAAGAATCAAGTCAATATTAATGTAATTAGCTAATTGTTTCTGACTGTCTCTTTGTTATCTGTGAAATAAATTCATGTCTGTCAGAACACCAACAAGTTGTTGCAGTTAGAGATGTTAGAGATAAAGAATGAGATCAGGGCCATCAGGGTGTTAGTTGATCATTCCTCTTTGCCTACTTTCACTGACCAGCATGAAGATGACATGAGACTCTCTTTGCTACATCGCCACCTCAGCATTCTCCGCTTTCATCCTGAGGATTTTGTTCTACATATTTCAGACATATAGTCCAATTATTTATTATTATTATTATTATTTTATAATAATAAAACAAATCTTTTTTTTGCGTATTTTCCTAATAACAGGTGGAGGCAGGATCTACAAGGTAGGACAAAGTGATGTTATACTGTCTCTACTTCATCATATGTTTGCTGATGTAAACAGCACCCTGAGGTATGGGTTTGAAGTGTTTTCTATTCATTTAGGGTCCAAAAGGAGAACCCGGGGATGTCCCATTTGTGAGTGTTTGCTAAAAAAAACTTGTTAAACAGAAGTACAGCATTTGCCACAAAATGCATTTTCAGAATGCAGTTTAATAATAGCATATTTTATTACATTTCCTGCAGGTCACTGGCATCAGAGGCCGTCCTGGACTCATGGTGAGCACCTTTGTCGTTTGTTCTTCCCCGCCCATCTTTTAGAAAGAATATTCTCTTCTACAATTGGCACCATGTATGTAAATGTTCAACTACCTGATCTGACACTAGATGGCATAAGAGGACAGCAGGACATGTGCTCATCGGGAAAATCTTCTAGTCGCCCGTGACATTAAGCGACCATTTAACACGGTGTTGTTGTGTTGTGAATGCGATATTATCGTGACTTTGATTGGTTCTGTCTGTCTGTTGCAACAGGGGCCTCCCGGCTCTCCAGGATTCAGAGGATCTCGGGGAAACAAAGGAAGGCCTGTACGTCAAATCCACAATCTCCACACATGAAAGCTAGCGTTGGCTTGCAATCTAGTTTAGCAAACTTCATTTGAATGTAAATGCTAATGCATACACATATACTAAACTCTTATTGGAACCAATCTTAGATTACATTAAACCGTGTTGGTGCAACACAGCCTCAAGGAGCATAGTTTGATTACCCTGAATCTACTTACTTTTACGTCTTAGTGGGGTCATACTGAGCTCCATTCATAGCGTTGACATATTCATTTTAAATTGACATTTAAATCATTTTGTATTCTTAATAGTTGCAGGCACAGATCAGACTATTCTTATTATACTATTCGTGAAGTTAGATTCCAGTAGCAGCTTTGAAACATTTCGGCCTTTTAAAAAATGTCACTGCCGTCAAAAACACAGTTTGCTTTCCTGCTTGCTGCACACAAGGAGTCTCACATTTGCAATAACAGGATGTCTGGAAAGCATATTTGCTGCCTACATGTTGTTATCTTGTCTAAACTGACAACTTTGCTTTCAATAGCGTCTTTTTTATTCAGACTGATACATTGATATTTATTCTTACATATTTATATTTCCCGGTTCTGAATACATCACGATTTCTATATAATATATCGAGGACTCATTCAGCCTTTTAAAACAAAGTCACACGTAACATGTGACACTTTGCTGGATTCATAAGAATCCTCATAATAACACATCTTGTCAAAAACACTGTTTTAATAGAATAAGATAAAACATCCTTGAGTTATCAATTTTTTGGTTCAAGGGCAAGCGACTATTTAAAATATATTGTAATGTGCCACGGTGATGTATAATGTGCTTTCCAAGCAAAAACGTGGCTGGTTGATGAATGGATGTGTCCCTCTTGCAGGACTTACAATACGGTCCAGGACAGCCTGGTGAGGGTGATTTATTAGAACAAAACCAATGGTATTCCTCCTGTACTCACTTTGCAGCCCATGTTCTTTAAACTAACACAAATGAAACTGCTATATAATCAGCTATATTAAAAAGAAAACCAAAAGGAAAAAGAATAAAAAAGAAAATAATAACATGCTCTTTTTCTAATTGATCAATGCCAGTGTTTGAGTTCTAGAATAAAAAATCCAAACAAAATCTGAAAACACAGATTTCCTCAGACACAAAATAATGATTAAATATCAGATTAAGCATAGTTATCAGATTATATTCCAACTAGTGAATCAGCGCCTCTCTCTCTCTTTTTCTCTATACTCTCTAGGGACTGCGAGGCCCTCCGGGATATGATGGAGAGCCTGGCATACCAGGTCAGCCTGGTGAACCTGGACCTCCCGGACCTCCATCGCACCCAGGAGTGAGTTGTGCGCTGCGGGTTTTCTGTGACGTAAACGCACATAACATCCAAGCATGTGCCAACATGCACAGCAAACACAAGACAACTTACCTCAAAATAATGCGCACACACCTTAGAAACAGAGTATGAAACTAACATTAAACCTCAAACTCCGCCGTAATGTGTTATTCCATTCTCATCCTGACATCCAATTCCAAACACCCCCATTTCTCCGTCTACACTAAGAATCCACCAGAAACGTCTGCTGGGTTCTTAATCAATCACACAATACTGTAAATATGAGGACCAGTCATGCGCAAGAGAACTTCAGACTTCATGTAATTGCACTCACCTCATGTACTCAAACGGCTGCAATTTTAATAAACTTTCCTAATTCTACTTGATCCACATGTGTTTAAAGTTCATGTCATGGTTTCCTTTTTTAACTGATTTAACCGCTTAACTGATAAATGGAAAAAACCTGGTGATTAAACACAGATAACTTAAAAGCAGAGTTTGTGTGCTTCGCCTGCAGGGCCTGGGATCCCAGATGGCCGGAGTGTTGGATGGGAAAAATGGGCCTCAAGCCATGTTGACTGGCTCAAGGGTAGGAGGAAGTATTCAATATATGAACTAATCTAATCCGTCGATTTCTGGACCAGCTATGTATCTTTTAAAATTAGGTCTGATTCTGCATACTGCTTACTGCTTGTAGCTGTGGTGGAGAACAGTGGCAAGTTGGTAGTTGTTAGGATGTAGGATGTTCAAATTTATAAATGTTCGAAACATATTAGCTTCTTATTGTCACCACCTATTTCCACCTTTTATGATTGATTCCTGGCGACTGACCTTCAGTCAGGATAAGTGGGGTTGGGTTGATTTTATGTTGAGGCAGTGCGTGCATTAAACTGTACCATAGAGCGCGGAGCCGGTCTAAATCGAAGCATAGGTTACATTATCGTAACCCGAGTCCTGTGAGCAAGGACGGAGCCCTCGATCAACCTCTTTAGTTGATGATTGCATTCGACGTCCTTTATACTGGTATAAATCGATATCCATCGAGATACCTATCTAGGAGTTTTTCTTTAATAATAATGATTTCGCAATATTGTTTGTACTGTAAATAAAACTGTTGTTTGTCGGAGCCATTTGCTAATGGGATCAAAGAGTTTCTCTGCTAAACCTGCATTCATCAAATGAATCCACATTTGCCATGTTAATGAGACTGTAAATCAGTTTCAGTTTTTTCAATTTTTGGCCACTGAGCAACTTACATTTACCTTCAAACATTATGGGATTGAATAGATTTCTGGTTATGATTTGACTGTGCATCTTTCTTATTTTAGGGAGAGGCTGGAGCAAGAGGACCTCCTGGACCAAATGGGGCACCTGTAAGTCCACAACAAGCTTTGACTCACTGTGCAGTAAACACTGATAACACTCCAATGGCATTGAATGAAATGTCTTTTCCCTCTTATAAGGGTCAAGCTGGACCCCAAGGCCCTCACGGTGATGTCGGCGAACCAGGGCACATGGTATGACATCATTCATCTCCACAGTTTGTGCATAGGGACCAATCCCAAACTGAGTGTGATTTGAATGGTATAATGTGCTGCTTGCTTGATGGAGCAGCAATATCAGATCAGTGCTGTGTTGGCCTGAACTTGTTTTAATATTGGAGTCTGATTTCAAAGGGATGTGTTGTTGTTGGATGTTAACAATGTGACTGTAACTTTTGCAGGGTCCTAATGGGCAAAGGGGACCTGAAGGCCCACCGGGGAAACCAGGTGAAGATGTAAGTCAGCTATAGGATGAAATCAAATTGTGTCTGCAAAGTTTTATGCCTGAGTTAAAGTGAAGAAACCCACTTCCAACATTCACAATAGATTTCTATAATATAGTAATATAATATTCATTTATTTATAAAAAACTAATGTGTTAATGTCATTTTCTCAAACAGGGAGACCCTGGCAAAGCAGGAAACAGTGGAGAAGCTGGATTTCCTGGATCACAGGTAACACCTCCATCACATAACTGCGCACAACTCTCATTCAAATTACACAAGAAAAGACCAACAAATATGTGTCTTTAGTGCACCATCTGTTGATATAAATGCCAATGCCATTCATTGTTACATTTTTTAGGGAGCCAGAGGATTTCCAGGAACACCTGGGCCTCCTGGACTGAAGGGTCAAAGGGTGAGTAATCCAGAATTTAAAGTATTGTAAAGTATTTTTTATTTCAAAATTAATTTTCACTTCAAGTATTTGTCTTCTGCATTACTTACTACATAACAGGGCCATGGTGGAATAATTGGGCAAAAAGGTGAAACTGGAACTGTTGGATCCAAGGTATGAATTAATGAACAAAATCTATTTTGAGTCCATCTGTCATTTAGTAACCTCATTCAACTATAGCCGGTGACCTTGCTATCCGGCAATTGTATTAATAACTGAGTACTTTTTTCTGTGGCTTTTTAGGGTGCGACAGGGTCTTCTGGTCCGTTGGGAGGACCTGGACCCATGGTAAGTTATACTTGGATGCTTGCTTTTTTTAACATCCTATGTATTCTGAAATGGTCTGACATGTGTGCCCAGTGTTTCCCCTACCATTATATAAGGAGGGTGCCCCCTCCCCCCAATGCAGCATAGGTGGACTGTAGCACACAAACACCTGAATTTTTTGTCTCAAACGAGGCAGGGCTTTGCACCCACTGCTCTGTAAATAACCATCTGAACCTTATAACATTGCATTGAATGGAGGGAAGCTGTAATTTATCACTGTCTGCAGGGCCCTGCTGGGATGCCAGGGGAGAGAGGACGCTCTGGACCTGGCGGTGTAGCAGTAAGGATAACATATGCACCAGAAGCATCAGCTACCGTCATCCTAAATTGTTCTTTCCATCACAGATTTTAAAAAAAGGGGTTGTACGATACTGACATGTGTATTCATTGTATTTTCAGCGGTAGCTATCTATAACCAAATGGATGGCCTTGCATTAGCGTATAATTATGATGTATAAGTCAGAGTGATAAGGTTTTGTCTTTTAGGGTAAACGTGGTATGCCTGGCAACATCGGAAAGCCTGGTCCAATGGTAAGTCAGCATTGACAATGATTAATCATTGCGGATGTTTTATACACCTCAGTAACTCATACATAGTTTAAGAAACATGCTCATGTATCTAGTAGTAAGAAAAGAATGGCAACCACTCACCACCCTCTTAAACTGTGCAAATTTCACTACGCTTTTGTACATTTCAGTACGAATTCACACAGGACTTAAGTGTAATTGCCATTATTGTTGGTTTAAAGGGTCCATTGGGTCTGAATGGTCCACCCGGATATCCAGGAACACCAGGAATGAAGGTACGTTCACTAAAAACTCCCCCTTTGGCTATATTAAAGTATATTAAAGTGGATAATTGAATTATAACAAATCAGTTATTCAACCTTATGTCTCATTCACTTCCACTATTTTCTAATACATTACTTATTACAAGTTTTTGTTTTTTATTGAAAACTGTATACTGTATTTAGATGAAACTAACAATACATTGTCAATTGTATAATTGTCACATTTTTGTCTATCATCCGTACTTTGTCTTCAACAGGGACAACCTGGCGAGACTGGAGTCAGAGGCCCAGAAGGCCCACAGGGACAGAGAGGAGAGACCGGTCATCTGGGCCGACCTGGACCTGTTGGCCTCAGGGTTAATGTCTTACTTTACTTACACATAACGGAGGAACAATCTCCGTGTAGTGCTTTGATGATGTAATTGTTGTCTTCAAAGGGCCCCTTGGGTACAGACGGTGGTCCGGGAAGCAAAGGACCAGTGGTATGTATTGTGCAGATGAATTTTTTTTCATGAAAAGTATTCACTATTTTATGACAAGGAATCTAATAGGTCATTTAACCTGGCTTATTCTTCACAGGGTAATCTTGGCCCTCAAGGTCAAGGTGGCCATGTTGGCCCACTTGGCCCACCAGGACCTCAGGGAAGCACTGGTCAGCCTGGTATCAAAGGACAACTGGTAAAGAGATTTTACATATTTAACATTCTCAATTTTATTAATGGTATCTTTAAAACCAATATTGAATGAACTGTTTCGTTAGACGTGCCGGAGACCCACATTTTGTACTTCATTGTTACAGGGAGACGTTGGTGTAGGAGGATTTAAAGGAGAAGCTGGTCCCAAAGGAGAACCTGTAAGCTTCTACTACAGAGGTTTAATCATGCTCTAAGAGTAAAAAAAAAAGCCATTAATACTAATATTTTTTCATTAGACATTTACAGACAATGAAATATTTTTCAGTTTGAGTAAAAAGAATAGGTAAGAATTTTTGCGTCAACTTCACAGGGTCCCCCAGGCTCCCAGGGAGTGCTCGGACCTCAGGGGGAAGAAGGAAAGCGAGGACTACGTGGAGACTCTGGCTCGCTCGGCCCTCCAGGTCCCGTTGGAGAGAGAGTGAGTCTGCATTTTTTGTACTACAGTTGCGTTGGTTAGTCACAGAGCTGCACTGTAAAACAGCAGGTAATCTCAATGAATGACATAGAGAAAAATGAATACAAACACAATCCATCATATTTGGTAACTTAGTATTTACATTATGAAATGCTCACGGTTTTACGTCAAAATAACAATGTGAACATGACCAACCTGATCTTTTTTTCAGGGAGCTCCTGGTAACAGGGGATTCCCCGGTGCTGATGGGTTGCCAGGACCTAAGGTGCGTAATTGTTTACACCTGTATATTATAGTGAAGTTTCAAACAAACTACACCTAATATCAATTATCTACTGGCAGATGATTTAAGAGTTTTGTGCTGTGGGTGGCATTCCCATGTTTCAATCAGTTAGCTGAATGTCTCATCATTCTTTCTATAGGGTGCTCAAGGAGATCGTGGAACATCTGGCCCACCCGGGCCAAAAGCTGCAGCAGGAGACCCTGGTCGAACAGGAGAACCTGGTCTACCAGGTGCAAGGGTAACACCGAAGAGCTCCAGTTTGGATCCATGATATCACTGGGTTTCCCTGTATTAAGCATTGCTCATATTATTTTATTTTTACCTCTCAATCCAAAGGGTCTCACTGGTACCCCTGGAGTCCAGGGAGCAGAGGGCAAGCCAGGACCATTGGTATTTCAACGTTCTCAACCCATCCACAGTTATATCATTGCCGTTTGCTTTCAGTTCATTTGAACTATGTATGATGATACGATATGATTGAGTCAAAGTTTTTTTGTTGTTTTTTTGGTTTAGGGAGCTCCAGGTGAAGATGGTCGTCCAGGCCCCTCAGGGTCTATCGGGAACAGGGGCCCCGCAGGAACCATGGGTGCGCCTGGCCCAAAGGGCTTCAATGTAAGGCTAAGTCACTCAAACCTTGAAATAATAGTCAGTCCAGGGTTATCACCTGTTCTGCTTCTAATACAAAACATATTTTTCATACTTAAAGGGGGACCCTGGAAAGACAGGTGAACAAGGATCTGCAGGAGTGTCCGGTCAAAGAGTGAGTACTGTTTATGAATGAAAAGTTGTTTCTGTTTCTATATAATATATCAGCGTATAATGGGAGGGCTGAAAAGTAAGGGTTGAAAAAACACTGCATCAGCATGAAAAATACAGTGAATCGATGTCATGTTCTTTTTGTTCTGTTGGCTTCAGAATGTTGTACTCGCTACATGACTGCATGTTTTTTCCATCTCTGAATCCACAATGATCTCCTTTACCATAGAAGTTATTAGTCAGTTGTAGATTTAGTTACCCAAAAAACTAATTATCCACAGACAATTAACCCCCATATGTTACAACATGATAACTGCCTCTTTGTCTTAAGGGTCCTCCTGGAAAAGACGGAGAAGTTGGTCCCGCTGGTCCCCCTGGCCCATCTGTAAGTCTCTTCCTTGGTTGAATTCATTTTGATTTTTTCACTGCTTTCACAATTCACTGAGACATTACTGTGTCCTCTCAAAGGGTGTCGCAGGAGAAAGAGGAGAGCAGGGACCTCCTGGTGTAAATGGATTCCAGGTGCGTAATTATTTTCCGTTGGTAGTGAGAGGTGAGAATGCTCAGCCCAGTCTGTGCTGAAGAGGTTCTCAGATCGTCATGCTTGATGTGTCTTGTGTTCGAAGGGTTTGCCTGGAAATCAAGGCCCTCCTGGAGAATCTGGAAAACCAGGTGACGAAGTGAGTGTAACAGATGATATAAAAGCTGCTTCGCGTCAACTTGCCTTATTTTAAGTCAATTATCTTTGACGTTGCTCTCTGTTCTCACACATTTCCTCACACATTTTAGAAGTGAGCCACTAGATCAGGATTCACATTCAACTCAACATAAATGATATAACCGTTTGTTTCCTTTAGGGCATTCCTGGAGAGCTTGGTGCTGTGGGTCCACTTGGACCACGGGTAGGTGCATTTCCGCCATGCAAATTTTGTTAAGGGGTGAGTACAGATGAATCGTACAAACTGATGTTTCTATTTTCCCCAGGGAGAACGTGGTATTCCTGGCGAGAGAGGAGAGCTGGGTACAACTGGTCTGCAGGGAGCCAAGGGTATTCCTGGTGCACCTGGTCCAGATGGACCAAAGGTAATGTAAAGAGGCCAAAAAACGTACAACATATGTTGTTACTGTGCATCACAGTAATGAAATCAATCATGTGTGGTTGTACACGTTCAATGCTATTAAGTAATGAGCCTGCTAACATTAGTGTTTGTTCGTCACTGAAGGGTAGTCCTGGTCCTCCTGGTGCACTTGGTGACGTGGGTCCTCCAGGTCTTCAGGGAATGCCAGGAGAGAGGGGCATCTCTGGCCCTCCTGGGCCTAAAGGTGACAGGGTAAGTTAATTAGCTCCATTTGCAACTAATTCTTACATATACTGTATTGTACATATGGATATATATAATGGTTTTACTTCTTCGAGGGTGGAAATTACACCCAGTTAGTTCAAGGCGAAATGTGCAGTAGTCATTTTTGGAGGTTGGTAGGAGTTCATAAGCTGAATCACCAAATCTGGGTTGTCCATTGTATCCGTGTTTGAGTTAAATGAATCAATTCATACGACATGTTGTCAACTTTATTGCTGACACTTTTCTTGCACTCTTTTGTAAAGGGAGCACTTGGGGAGAAAGGATCAGAAGGTACAGCTGGAAACGATGGAGCACGAGTAAGCAATATATCTTACATTTACACTTGTTAGACAAAGAAACCTGCAATATTTAATCCTACATTTGAGAGTTGTCAGTTGACCTGACTGTATGACGCTCTGGTAACAGTGGTGAGCAGAGTTACTCCATGAGATCTGTTTTCTGTCAACAGGGACTCCCAGGTCCTGTTGGACCACTAGGCCCTGCTGGACCCAGTGGCGAGAAGGTACAGGTCCTTCTTTTATTCCTAAAACACATTAAGATGCTCATCTTAATGATTGAAGGCGATGACACGTTTCAGGAAAGCATTTGTCCCCAGGATGCCTTATATGTTGTTAGTCATATATTCGCTTGGCTGCATCCAACAGCATCTTTTTGTGGACAGTATTTGCCTTGCAGCCCATTTGCAAACATAAAAAAATGGATTTATGGGAAACACAGGCTCAATGAATGGTTGTTTGTAACATCTTTGCAGGGAGAACCCGGACCCAAAGGACCACATGGACCCCCAGGATCCAGAGGAGTACCAGTGAGTAGACCTTGCCAGTGTTTCCTACTTGTATTCAGGACGTGTCATTACTGGTGATATTCAATAGGTGTAAATCGCTGGAGCGCTTCGATATATAACATTCTTTTATCTTCCAACAGGGATCAAGAGGTGACCCTGGCCCAATTGGTGCTGTGGGATTTGCTGGTCCTCTTGTAAGTAGTCATTCATTTTCAGGTTGTTCCATTCTATTTCCTAAGAAACATGTATGAATCTTAATGGTGCTGTAAAAGTAATAATGGATTAAATTTGTTTTGATGTATCCTTTGTAATATTACCAAAATTGTGCAGGGTCCTGATGGCCAACCGGGAGTCAAGGGAGAGCCTGGAGAACCAGGGCAAAAAGGAGATGCTGGATCACCAGGACCTCAAGGCCTGTCTGGTGCTCACGGACCTCCTGTGAGTTAAATATATCAAGATAGAAAGTGAAAATACTCATGCAGTGTACTCTTTAATATTGGAAAAGGCATAACAGGTTGTCTTTGTAATTGATCTACTTAAGATGTTTTAACTTCTGTAAAACAATGCATCATATCTGTACTGTATCTCTTCTCTCCAGAGAAACGTGGAAATGATTGAAATTGAAATGTTTCTCTGTTTTGTTTGTAGGGGCCAAATGGTGTTGCTGGACTGAAAGGCGGAAGAGGAACGCAGGGTGCACCAGTAAGATCTTTTTATAATTACAGAAGTTCTACTAAAAGATGAAATTAGATAAATGTTATGAGCACAGGAAGCGCATTAACCCAGATTGTCCAAATTCTATTTTAGAATAGGCAAAGTTTAATAATTTGTCTTTTTGAATAACAATTTCAGAATTTTTTTTGTCACTTTTCCAAAAAGGGAATATTGTAATCCGTCATGAAACTTGTGAATCAGTTATAAAGGATCTTGTACAACGTCCTGCTTTCAGGGCCCCACTGGTTTTCCTGGATCTGCAGGACGAGTCGGCCCACCAGGCCCAACTGTAAGTACTGCTCTAAGTTTGCATTAAAAAAAACAGTTAAAGTAATACGATATGACATCATATTATTCATTCGGTTTATTATAGCAACCTTCGGCATTGTGTAATATAAAATCAGCTTGTGATGGGACCCTCTAAAACATGGAACAGTGAGGATGACGTTTGTACCTGTTTATTCTCAATTACTGTAAAGGGATCTTGGTTGTAGATGAGCTGCAGCTTTTCTTTTCTAAAACCGTACACATTCCAAAATTCTGTTTGACAAATGTTCAGCAGTTCTCGCCCTACTTGGCTAACAGGTGTACAGTAGTCTGAGAGTATGTTTGCATGCATCGACTTCATGACGACTTCCATTTTTACCAGGGTCCACTTGGAGAACCTGGACCCCTTGGACCTCCAGGAAAAGAGGGTCCTGCTGGTATCCGTGGAGACCATGGAGCCCCCGGAAGACAAGGAGAGCGAGGACCAGCAGGACCACCTGGCAGCATAGGAGACAAAGGGGACTCTGGAGAAGACGGACCCACGGTAACCATGGTCACATATGGCACCATATTGGACTGTACTATCACATACCCAATCAGTGTTTTACATATGGGATGTTCTCTGCTTTAGGGTCCAGATGGTCCTCCAGGACCAGATGGGACGACTGGACAGAGAGGCATTGTTGGTCTTCCTGGTCAGAGAGGGGAGCGTGGGATGCCGGGGCTTCCGGGACCTGGGGTCTGTGTTTTGCACATTTTAACATGAATCATTATAACCCTGAAAATGATTTGTCTTTAATTAGTAGGTTGTATTTCATTGCTTATGCAGTGAATACCTATTATGTATTTTGATCAGAGTGTTTTTTGCGGTACTGTCCTTTTTGTTCTGCATTGTGAGTTGCCTGATTTTTTTATTAGGGTCCCCCAGGAAAACAAGGATCCACAGGAACATCTGGAGATAAAGGCCCCCCAGGCTCAGTTGGTTCTCCTGGCGCTAAAGGACCTCGTGGTGATCCTGGTCCTGATGTAAGTTGAACTTCAATTGTTTGTGGTTCTCAGATAAGATCATTGTGTCTGTAAAGTTTATAACTCTCCTACTTTTTCCTGTCTGGTCTTTAGGGCCCTTCAGGATCAGATGGCCCACCAGGCAAAGATGGTGTTCTAGGACAGAGAGTAAGAGACGGACAGAATATAAATGTGACCGGTTTGTTGTTTAACACATCACAAGTGTCTGACAGCTGTTGCTTTTCCAGGGAGACCGTGGAGATTCTGGTCCAGAGGGTTTGATTGGTCCCCAGGGACTTCCTGGCACTCCAGGTCCTGTTGGTTCACCGGGTGATGCTGGAAGGAGAGGAGATGCTGTAAGTTGACGCCGCAAGTTTCTGTTCTGCCTGTGTCAGAGAACAGGAGCGAAAAAACAGATTCATGCATGATTATATTCTGGGGCTAGATTTAAGTGCAGAGGGCGTGTTGGAACGTGTATGAATATGAAGTGACGGGAATGATGTGTTGGAAATAAGTTTTACCCCAAAACATAGTTTTCAGGGCTGGCGGTGAGGTCTTTTATTCCTCAGGGCCTTCTGATGGTGTGACTCATTTGCAGGGCTCAAGAGGACCTCTTGGTCCACCGGGCTCGGCTGGAAAGAGAGGATTGGTGGTGAGTGTCCAACTTGTGGTCATAGAGTACACTAACATTGTAAACTTGATTCATTGTAGAATTGTGTAAACGATACACTGATGTGAACGTTACGGCTGAAACGAGCCAAGAACCAGACTGAAAAACGTTCCCATTTCAAAACAAATAATTAGAAAATATCTTAAAATTTCTCTAACGTAGGGACCCCAAGGACCAAGAGGAGATAACGGTGACCTGGGAGATCATGGAGAGAGAGGGCAGAAGGGACATCGAGGCTTCACTGGTTTGCAGGGTCTCCCGGGACCTCCAGTAAGTTACACTGGTGTTCAGTGATCTGATTATGCCTTTATGCAGCTACTTCTTCCATTGTTTAGCATTTTTCCAAATGCATATGTGGATACCACGGCTTCCGGTTCCTTTAAAACTTTATTTATCCATTTTTCTTTCTCCGGATGCATTTTAGAAGCAAAAATGCTCAGTTTTGAAAAAAAGCAAAAGGATCCATCCTCTATAAAATCAACCAATCAGTATTTAGCAACACCTAAATTACAATCATGTTACAGTTGTTGGAGTGTTTGCTGATAAAAATGATAAAATCACACCAGCAGAATCCCGGTGAAGCAGATCAGCAGCCATTTAATGTTAAATATTGAGTGTGAAGGATTTAGTTGCATCTTGCAGTCCTAAATATCATATTCCATTTCCAGTTACCCCTTAACAAGTTAACGTTTCTTGCTTTTAAAATTATTAAAAACTATTTAATGTCAAACCAAATAAATAATTGAATGTGAAATCTTCAAGTCTACAAAAGACAACAAGAACAAAAGTTGAAATACAATGATATTGACAAAATAAAGGACAATCCTTTTTCTTTGTTGCTCATTTCAATTAGGTTTCATACCTGTTGTAAAATTCTGAGACACCTTGGAAGAAAGAACTTTGATGAATCCAACCTTCTGAACTTTTGCTTTGGAGCCTCTCCTAAATTGCTTCAAATCTGAATACGAAGTGGAATGAGAACAGTGATAGACTGTGGGGTGAAATCTTTTCCCGACCATTGTATTTGGTGCTCTGCCTATAGATATATAATAAATGTTTTAACAATGTTAATATAGTTTAGAAACAAAATCAGAAGAGCGATTTGACCGTTGTTGGAATAGTTTCCGACTCCATGGTACTGAAACCAACATGTAAGGACGCCTGCTTGCCCATCATCCAATGGGTAACAACCATCACCCTGCATTGATTCTGGCAAACTCAGAGATTTTATTCGATCCAGTAAATTAAAACACTCTCACTTTTAGGGTACGACAGGGGAGCAGGGAAATCCAGGAATCGTTGGACCAAGTGGACCGAGGGTAAGCACAATAGTTCATTCTACTTTAGGAGGAAAACTGTCCTTCCTGAATTCTACCATGTACAAAGAGTTTTACAGGCTAGCAATCATTGTGGAATCTTTGATTTAAATATGATTCAGGGGCCTCCTGGACCTGTTGGGCCTCCTGGAAAGGAAGGATACATTGGACAGCCTGGACCCATGGGACCTCCTGGAACCCGTGGAATCAGTGGAGAAATTGGACCAGAGGTGCCTGCTCATTGTGCAGACTTGAATCGCATGCAAGTTGGAACATGTAAAAAAAACAGCCAAACGCACAGCGAACTATTAGGAAGGATCATCCTGACTTTAAGTTGTTTAACATTGCAGCGCATGTTGTGTGAGTCAGGAATGAGGGACTGCTATATGTTCATGATCGAATATTCCTGTCGAGTTCTGACCAAAACATGAAAAACATAATTACCATATTACTACTAAATCCGCAGGGTCCTCCAGGAGAAGATGGACCCGCAGGCCCACCTGGTCCCCCGGGACGTCCCGTGGCTGCAATGGACGACCTCTTTGGCTCTCCGGATTACGACTCCGGTCCACCTCCCCCTCCTGAGTTCAACGAGGACGAGGCTTTCCCCAGCAGCAACTCCTCCGCCGTAGTGGCCGTGGACCCCAGCGTCCAGGCCACCTTGAAGGCCCTCAGCAGCCAGATCAACAACATGAAGAGCCCCGACGGCAGCAAGAAACACCCTGCCAGGACCTGTGACGACCTGAAGAGGTGCTACCCCATGAAGAAGAGTGGTGAGTGTCAGTGAATGTTTTAGCATATATGTATCCGGTCCATCAGCGTGTTTCTTTAACAGAAATACTGTTGGGGCATGACACCAAACTAGAAACTGACTTATTGTCGCAGCTGTTGCAGCTGTAAAATGAATAAACAGTGTTGTCAAAAGCTACATGTCCAGAGTTCCTGATTACTCTGTTGTGTAGGGGAGTACTGGGTGGATCCAAACCAAGGCAGCGTGGAGGACGCCATCAAAGTGCACTGCAACATGGATACCGGAGAGACGTGCATCTCTGCAAACCCTCCCACCATACCTCGCAAAGTGTGGTGGAGCTCCTCAAGGAACAAACCTGTGTGGTTCGGAGCCGACATCAACCGTGGAACACACGTGAGCAGCTACAGTTTGACGTTTCTTTTTTTTAAAATTAGCACCTACAGAAAGAGGCTGAAAAGGTGTGCAGAACTGACAGAATGTTGGTTAAATGTAGTGAAATAAGCTTTATTGGTGAATTTTTGTGAGGCTCTGCATTGACTTCCCATTTGCTCCTTTAGTTCACTTACGGCAACAAAGATCAACCGGCCAACTCTGTGACAGTGCAGATGACTTTCATCCGCCTGCTCTCCAAAGAGGCATCTCAGACCATCACCTACAACTGCAAGAACTCTGTGGGCTATAAGGATGAGAAGATGGGCAACTATAAGAAAGCTGTAATCCTGAAGGGCTCCAACGACCTGGAGCTCAAAGCAGAGGGAAACAACCGCTTCAGATACACAGTGGTGGAGGACACCTGCGCAGTACGTTTTCACACATCCACCGTGGCTTTGCTCTTTCTTACATATTCATTTATTACTAACTCCAGGGACACAATATTATGTATTGCTAGTAATCAACAAATCCCATGAAATGACCAAAACCAATAATAGTTATGTTTCCATTGATTGTTGAGTGGATTTGAAGCCTGCTTTTGATATTCAGGCACGGATTCCTCTACTGGTTTGGCACAAATAAACATGCCTGGTGTAGTTTTAAAAGAAGGCGGATAGGATACGTTTTGCGCAGTTACTTCACGTTGTTGGACCGCCCGCTATTATTATTATTCCGAAACCACAGTATACTGACAAACATCTTACTGGACCAAAGGTCTGTGTGATTGACGGCACGTTGTACCGAATCAGAACGCCCATTGGTTTGCTTTGCACAAACCAGGGTAAATCAGCTCAAGTGGAAACTGCCTGTCCGTCATGTGAGTTAATCGTTCACAACTTATTGGGCTCATACCTTGTCATGTATCCATTTTGTAGATCAACTATTCTACACTAGTCTATAACCGTCTAAGGCGAGCGTTAAAATGTTATAATCACATTTTGTCGTTTCATTGACTGTTTCTAGTGCAGTGCTTCTAAATGTGCATTTTTTTTTACATAGTAATATACATAGTTCAAGTAATAAGTAAGAATTGTGTTGTCGTGCATGCTGAATTATTATTATTAAAGTTAAAAAGGTGAGGTGTGTAAAGCTTGATTTTCTGCCACCTAGTGGCTAAAAAATAATGTAAAGCTTCAGCAGGATTATTCAGCCATAGAGCGAGTTGTTTCGGCAGCAGTTCTGTGTAAGGTATATCGGGCCTTGGATGCACAGACAATCAATCCATTGTTGTTTTGGTCTTTTAATGAGGTTTATTGATGCAGAGTATCTCAAAGCACGGCACTATCCAGAACACATAAATAAAATACTGCTTGTATTGAGAATCTATTGTGCATCATGCAGAGAAAGATTATGTTTGCAGCAGGCACTGAACTCGTTTGTTGATCTTTTGCAGCAAGCAAACGGCAACTGGGGCAAGACGGTGTTTGAGTACAGGACACAGAAAACTGCAAGACTTCCTATTGTGGATATGGCACCTGTGGACATTGGCGGCCCAGATCAAGAGTTCGGCATCGATATCGGGCCTGTGTGCTTCTTGTAGAATTGTCAGCGGGGATGGGTCGAGGAGAATCCTGAGACTATTGAACTGACAGCTGACACGATCAGCCACATTGTACATACGAGTACTGAGGACTATTCTGGCACTGTGGCAAGATATTTATTGTGCCTTTCCACCCACTTCTAGACATGAAAGATTTGTCAGTTAGAACGAATGTTTGGAATTTACTTAAAACAATTGGTAATAATCAGAATCATTCCTGTTTTCTTGTGTATGTTTGACACCAAGCGTGACGCATTTCGAGGCTCACTACGGTGAAGTTTGGTCCAAATTATTATTTCTTTTTAATTTTCCGAAACATTATTTCCAAAGATTTATGAATATTAAAGCTCTAAAATTGTAATTATAACTGCTGTCTATGGGCCCAGAGAAATCCCACTGAAGTTTTGGTAACTGTCCCTCCACTAGTATTTTTTACAGACTTGTCTGCTCATTTTTGTTTACATATTTTTTGCATAAACAACAACATTGTGGTGCTATTGAGGAAACAAATTCAGCCGACGATGCATTCACCCACCGTAGGAATTACACAGTTTCGATGAACCAATGTCTGTATCCAGTTATTCCCAACTCTGTGCCGACCACGTGGAACATTAAAGACCCATTCAGACTGTCGATTCCTCAGTGTTAGCTACCTCGTCACCGAAAACTGGGACACTACATGTAAATCTTCTTTCACAGGTGCTGTTTTGTAAGTAGTGTGATCCTTGTGCACGCCTCCCGGCTGCACGGTGCGGGGCAAGGTGTGGGGATTCCAATAAAGATCTTTCCGTCAACGATGGAGATGTGAATGAGGTGTCGCGTGAGTGGTGTGTGGTGATTTGTAAACACTTTCATTTTGATTTTTTTCTCTTCGGTTTCAGTATCTCACGGTAGTAGGTAGAGAGAGAATATTCTATTTTATGCATGCTAGTTCCCCATTTTCACTATCCTGGACTTGTATGCTCTTGAAATCCTTTTTATAATCAGTATTCCAGGATAAGGTGGGTGTGAGTGCCTGTTTGCTTTGTATTTCCTGCTATGCAACAAATTAAACAAACTGCTTGTTGATCCCCCCAAAGCTCTTGTCATATTGATTTAGGTATATTTGGGTCCTTCAAGCTTGTCATTTCGCACACAGATTCATTTGTTAAAGTTAATTGTAGTTTAAAAAAAGCATGTATGTGTTTAATGTAATGTCCACAGTTGTTTCTTATGTAAGCTGTCTTGTTGATTGATAAAGTTATTCTATTGCGACCATATTTTAGTATATTTATTATAGATTTGTAACATTTGCAAGGCTGGACTGCCTGCTTGCTCTCGAGTTACAGATGAGGAGGAAGAAGAAGAGGAGGAGGAGGCTTTCCACACCGCAAGCGGATGCCTTTCAACCTTGAAAATAAATATTGAAAATACTTCTTTCGGCCTGTCTTTGTTTGAGATGAATTCATTTGGTCCTTTGTCCCATAATACAATCATATGAGCCCCCAGGGCAGGGGTGTCAAACAAACGTCCCACTGGCAGAATCCGGATGAAGGAAAGAAAGATGAGGATGTCAGACCAGATCATTGAATCGAATGAGAACGTGTGTCCAAACCATTGACTGGTACTGTAGGACAACTACAGAGTTGACTTCCAGTAACTTAACTTACTGAAATTTACTCAACATTAAATACCACAAAGGTGTCTATAACAAGTTTAAGAACCATAGTAGCAGGCAACTATAACACATCAGCATGGTTACATGGTTCCAATGACAGTGCTGATATCTTCATATGGCAGATACTTTTTGCCGTGTCGGCCATCTTGGTTTAGTGCTAGCAAGCTAATATTAGCCAATGAGAACTGATCACAAAGGATTGGATGGTGTACACTAATGGTTACCATTAGCATCATTATTTGCTTATTAGCACTGCACACAGAGTGGAGCCGAGGCTGATGGGAGTAATTAGTTATGTGATGTTTGCAACGTTTGTCACCATCATTATAATATTGTCTTAAGATGCACAGTGAACTTCTTGATTATCCCTCAACGCAAAGCTGCATTTGATGAGTATACTATTACTTTTGGACTTATTGGGTCTCATATTGGGTCAAATATGGCATTCATCCTCTGGGAAACAAGAATATGTGAACAATATATTGTGCCAATCAATCCAGCCAACATTGCTACTTGACTAAACAAGGGAATATTAGACCTGCTGGTTGTGGTGGGATCACTTTATCCAATGGGAACCATGACTGCCTGAAGAACGTTGTTATGACCATTGAGTTCTTAATCTGTACCAACGTGTTGGGCTGATGGACCGAGAATGGCATCCATAGAACTATGCTGACAGAATGAGTATTAAGGAAATCCTTGAATAAAGAGAACAATTTAAAACATTAAAAACTGTGACACAGATGAAATCAACGAGGTGCGCTTGTAAGATTTTCTTTAATATCTGTAGCAACAGCAAAGTCAATGCAACCAAAAGCAAAAATAATGGAAAAGCACTGTGTATAGACAGAGGCTGTCCAAAAAAAGTGACTTCTGGTGCAAGGGAAGAGGAGACTAAAATAAAAACAATTAAAAAATAAAGTAAATACTGAAATGGCAACTCAAACCTGTAAAATACAGGACAAAAAAATATAACTCAATGTCAAAAAAATGGTTGAAAGATCGCGAAGCCTTAAAACATAAACTGGATTGATTAACTATTTAATGTTGAGTAAAATAATGAGTTGTTATGGGAAAGCTGTTTAATGATACAGATGCCATTAATTTTCTCCACCAGCTTGTACTCATACAAACAGGAATGTGTTAACAATACAACAATATAGTGCATACACACACATCGTTTCATATGAAAATTCTGTCACAGAGTGTACATTGGACATATTCAACTATTTACATCACCCATTGCCTGTGCAAGCAAAGTACTCCTCTCGCTTCTTTTTTTTTTTACAAAAATAGTTATTTTCTGTAATGGGTCCGAGTCTACTTTGAAATATTCCAAATAAAAACAATCTAAATGCAAATGCATATAAACCTCAAGATGAAAACCGCGACATCTTGACTCAACAGTGGAGTGGATTTTGGCACTTCTTCATACAAACGAGTTAAAAGTACGCAACAAAGAGCATCTTCATGGCATCAGCAGCGACTGTCTAGCGGGTCCAGAGTGAAGACGGTGCCCTCTAAGGTCAGTCCCATTTTGAACCCCTCCTGGAAGACAAGCCAGAGAACAGCTGTGACATCCAGTGCCCACGCACAGCGACACTGGTCTCTGTGGGGGTACACGTCAACAGGAAGTCGGATTCATGTTCACATTGCATGCGATGGGATGTCTCTAAACCACCGAGGGTGAAAGGGAATGAAATACGGCACGAAACGGAGATTAGGCGACTGTTGTCGCCCCGTGCGTTTAGACATGCTATGTGTGCAGCATCATAATCTCAGCAGAAACAATGAGGCATGCAGCTAATGAGCGAAGCATCGGCGGAACTAAGCTATTTTTTTATCTCTTCAAAATGTACTTGTAATTATGGTAATATAGCACCAACACTTTATAGAGTTTGATATCTATTCCAAAAGCTATAGAAAACTTCGGAGCGATCATTCGCTGAAAATCAACATACGTTTTTTTACTCATATGAACTCATAAGCCTCAGTCTGGCTTAAGCAGCTCATTAACGAAGGAAAAAAACAAGCTACTAATTAAAGGCAATGAGGCTTGAGGCCCTGTACTAAATCTCTACTGGGACAAAGAGAAACATTCTGGGGACAATGGAAGAGATAAATTACACCACGCAGAGTGTGGGAGCATTCAACGTCCTCCACAGGCATGCGAGACAAAGACACAACCACACAGACGTCGAAGCAGAGCAAAGAGTACAAACCATCTCTGACGCTACAAGTGGAAAGGACAAGAGATGCATTCACTTGTTAATAGTGAAGAAGAGGAAGACATTGAAGGAAATGTTAAGTGCACTAAATAAAAACCCGCAGACGTGCCAGTGCGGCGCTGCCTCCTACTGGCAATAAGTTCATTACACTGAGTCACGGAGGTTTTCTCATCATACAGCGATCCCAAACCTTTACGTGGACTCACAAAGAATGTGATTGCTGTGCGAACGCCATTGACTGTATTTGTAATGTTTTTGTATTTGACCTATTGACACCAACTCACGCAGTGGTTTTCAGACTTCTGCTCATCAAACAGATTTGATTCTGACAATATTGGGA
The DNA here is from genome assembly GCF_964276395.1 of Gasterosteus aculeatus. Lineage (NCBI taxonomy): Eukaryota > Metazoa > Chordata > Actinopteri > Perciformes > Gasterosteidae > Gasterosteus > Gasterosteus aculeatus. The sequence goes on along the minus strand of NC_135704.1, from coordinate 6,226,193 downwards.
GCAGTAGAACATAAAAGAAGCACAAAGGAATCTGATGAAAAGCTGGTGTGTGACTTTTTCATTGTTCCACACAACGATGTCCAGTTAAGCGTCAAAAGCGAAGAAAACTAATCTATTACTCAGACCAGACGTATTGTAAAATAATCAATTGTAACATGAAAACGTTGTCACCGAATGCTGAGACCATTGCAATTTGTCCACTCCCTTGAAATGGGAATAGGGAACATAGAGACAGAATGAAGTAATACACATTATGACTTTTTGCTAATGCATTTCTAAATGAATGTTTAACTGGTTCCATGTCCCTGATACCTCAAATGATATTTGGTATTAATTACGGAATCAGCTGAGGATTTCATTTGGAACCTTTACGTGCTCAGTTATAGGACGTGATCCCCCAAATGTGTTTTTTCTGTATGTCAAACTTCATCTCTTTGAACACTATTCATGTTTGCCCACATGAACATGGGGAAATTTGAAACTTCAAAAAGGGGCGGATGCAGTTAATAAAGACGGACGGGACAGCACTGTTGAACCCGCCTCCCTGCAGTTCTGGAAAAAGCTCGGTGTTCACTCACTTGCATCTCGTCCAGCTTGGACTGAATATCCGGAGGGAAGTCAGCAGAGCCGCAGGTGAACGGATCAAACGGCTCTGCACCAAACAGGTCTTTACCTGCAAACACAGACAGCAGATTGACCACTGGACGGGGAATTCAAGCCTCTTTTGTATCATGCGACGGATGTTAAAATCTCACGATTGGAAGCTTGGCACTCACTCATGTCTGGGGGTAAAGTGGTCGGTGGTGGTGGTGGGCAGCCGTTACTGGCCATTGTGGGAACCAGCGCTGTCACAGGGGAGAAGGGAACCATGTCGAAAACGTCCGTAGACTTTGGTTTCATGGAGTTGCTCCCTGCCTGTATGTAAAGCCGCGGGTATATGGTTAAGTCAAGGTCACACTGCTGTACCCTCACACACAGATCATTATTAGGTCTTTCGTACAAAAGCAAAAAGAGAGGAAGGATTAGGAAAAAAAAAGAAAAACGAAAGAAGGTGAAAGAGCAGCAGGGACAGCGACGAAGCACAGAGCAGAAAGTAGGAAGGAGCGTACGCGAGGCCGCGGGATGCTGCATCCCTCGGGAGGCTTAGGGGGAAGCAGAGCAGGTTTGGCAGGCGGAGGAGTTAGTAGCCCGCTCGACAAGTTGGACTCCGGCGAGCTCATGGGCGTGAGCGTGAGAGAGGAGATCTCCAGACAGGAAAGCGACGCGATGCTGTGGCACCAGAAGAGAGACGAGGGCCTCTGCAGCATGTACGCCTCGTTCGCCGCGTTTATGTGCAGCGGCTGAAAAGAGGGATCGCAGTGAGAAAGTGACCAGAGAGGAGCGGCGACATCGATGGAGGCTTCTAGAGAGGGAGGGGCTCTCGTAGGAAGCCCTCAATAACATGCACAATGTGTCACGTAGCTAATCAGACCAATCAGGTGTGTAATTGCTTCGCGCCAGACGCGGCATAGGCCGAGTCTTCACCAAGTAGTACATCTTCAGATGAAGCATAAAATCGCTTAACTTTCGTCATCAAAAGATGGCTGTGATTGTGTACATGTGGCTGAACATTTGGATCTCAAATGACTTCAGGGAGAAGTTGCATTCTCTCTGCAGACAATGCACCTCAAGGAACTTCTAATATCGGAATCACCCCAATCTTCTAAGGAGGAACAGTGATAGTAATAAATAAAATATTATATTCGTAGACAATGAAACATAATTCAGTTCACCTTGTGAATAGCTTCAATGCTAGTTCATGCAACTTTCACTTTATTCAAACAAAAGTTACATAGACCTTTAACGTGCAGAATGTAGATTTTGTCCAATCTGTAAACTGAAGCGGGGTGTGTGTGTGTGTGTTTGTCCTCACTGGTGAAACATGAGATATCATCAGCTGCTCTTCAAGGTCTTGAAGCTGTTGCTTAAGCTCAGAGTTTTCTGTTTCCAGCTCTTGAATCTGCATGAAAGGCAAAGCATGAATTCTGTCAAGATTGACAGCGTTTCTGTGGTCTACTGCTAGTTCACTGCTCGTGGTCTCTCGTAAAATAGTGTCCATCATATTTATTAAGACTTGCCCTATTTGCAAGTCTTAAAATAGTTGTTCCGTTGGTCGTTTTTAGAGCCATTCAAACAAAACCACCGGGCGAGTTAGAGTTCATGTCTGTTACAGCAGAGCTCGTTCACTTGCATATAATGACATACATTTACACAATGCAGCTTAATTGTCCACACCACATGACTCCAACCAATCAATAGAAATACGATTTGCATTAATGAATATGAAAATCAAGTGTTTTAAGTGAATTAAAGGACCCCAGTGGGCGCGAGTCGTACCCTTTTCTGCAGGGTTCCGATCTGTTTCCTGGTTTCCACGTCTTTGCCTCCAGACTCCAGGAACTTCTTGTAGGCCAAGTCGAAAGCCTGACCGATTGTGAGAGTTATCTCCTCTGCCTGCAGGAGGGCAGCAACAAGACTCGCTCACAGTGAATAGCTCAGTGCCTCTTACAGTGGAATTGATCACGGGTGCTTTAACCACAACACATTACCAAAGCGTCAAACATTCTCAGTGATTCTGCGTTCTTCTTTCACCGTAAACACAAGGAAGCTGAAGGCACTTACACACTTTTCACTGTCAAACACAAAGCAGAGGTGTTTGTTGGACTCCGAGTCTTTGCAGATGAAAGTAAATATCCTTTTATCAGTTTTGTCATCCGCACAGAAGGATATCCGGTGCAACTGACAGTTATGCTGCACATCCTGGAAAACAAAGACGGTGCATTCACTATTTATGGGCGTCACGTTGTATACGGATCTCTTCTGTCTCGCTGACTCACTTTTGTCTTGAGATCTAATATCTTCACGCCATAAATGGAGATCTGTAATTCCACTTTAGGGGTCTTCAGTCCCTCTGACTTCTTGATGTGTCTCTGAAACTTCCAACGACAAAAGGGAAAGATTGGGTCAGTGCACATTACTAATGCATCCATTTTTACAAGGAAGAAAGAATGATACACAGCAATAGAACTATGGGAGCCTGTTGTACACGTCAGTACCGGCGTGTTCTCTGGCCGATGCGGTTAAGCGGAACAAGCTGAAAAGACAACATTCTCACCTCAGAAAGTTATGCACGTCATGTGCTTGCAATCAATAACCTAAGCACACATTCTCCAGGCGACAGAGCGACATTTGCATTCATTAGACGCCGTTTGTGAGCAGCTGGGGTACAGTGGGATTACCACTCCTCCACCATGAAACGTGGTGTTTTTGGTTACAGATTGCATTAAAGGCTTAGTAGAGGAGGTGAGGTTGATTTTCTAAATTAAGTCAACAAGGTCCCTTGTTTAGTAAAAGCGCTAGCGTCTCTCAACACGATGGCACTTTAAGGCTTAAAGTAAAAGGATGCACTCTTTGTAAGACCTTGAGTTAGGCTTTTAGCATTTTTTGGCTGCAAGTTGGGCAACTGGGAAAAGAAAAGCCGGTGTGTTTTTCGAGCAGATTTGTTTTGCTTTAGTAAAATCCCACATGAACGTATCTTAACTGATGAGGAGACTACAGCATTTGACCCTAAACCTCTGAGACATGCCTTGCAGGGCTGTCTCCGTTCTCCTTGAATGATCTTTGGAAACGATTACTAAGCCTGTTCTAATTGCCAGTGTATCTGGGGGAGTAACCATGGAGCCTGGGTCTCCAAACAGGCTTTTAAGATCAAATGTAATTTAACAACAGTGGTAGGGGTTTGGGAAAACAGTGCTCCCCTACAAGTGTCCTCACAAGTTTAACTCCTGGCAGTGAGAGGCAGAGAGCACAGCCACATTACCAAGAAGCTGTGGGAAAGGAGTCCAGTCTTAGGTGGGTGGTGACAGCTCTATTAGAAATAGTAAAGAAAGGAAAACCAATAGCAGCAACAAACAAAAAAACCAATGCTTTTCTTAACAATTTCCTTAAAGTTCATAGGGTTACTAGATACCTAATGACATATGATTGAGTGCATGCAATGCAAATCGTGTTATAGCGACCAACAAGAAAGGGCCGGCTACCAAAAGTGTGCGCTATGCTTTTCCTTTCACACTTAAAATTAGTATATTGGCTAGGTGCTTTCCGTGAGGTGAAATGTGTTCTGCTGCTGAAACAGCCAGAAATGAACCTGCTGGTTAGTTGGTGCGAGTAGTGCAGAGCTGGGTTAGCTCCAAACAGGCAATGGGCTGTGTGTCGAAAACTGCGGGGAAAACCACAATAGAAACTCATTCCAAACACGATGTATACGTGTCCAAAGGATAATCCAAAACCCCAAATAACACCAACAAATCCTTTTTCTTAAAGTGAACATGCTACATTTGGAATACGGCCTCATTTGCAATATCCAAATGGACTATTATGTTTATGTGAACCTCACTGGTTATTGTCGTATCGGTCTTTATCACTATCAAGAGTTTATGTGACCCAAGTATGGTAGCTTACTTCAACATTCAGTGCAATATTGGAAGGTTTTGACGACAGCAGGTGTGGAGATAAAGATGTACCCGAGGCTACTGTTGATGAGTAATGGACCCGACCTGCCAAACACCAAATGGCACACGGACAGCCAAAGACGCTGGGACATTCAGTAAAAAGAGAGTTTTTTTTCTTTTCATGTTGGATTCTTGAGTGAACGTCTCTCCGCCATGTTGGATTTTTTGAAGGGGGTTAGGGTTAGTATTGTATTCTTACAATTTAACATTGATTTCTCGTTAAAAATGCAACCATAACACGTTTATTTAGACTTCACAAAGTGTGTTTACGGGGTGCAGGTCCCCATTCACTTTGAATAGGGTGACGTCATCGGTTGCAGTCCGTATTTATTTAGTATGTATCACTACGAATTTGTATGTTCGAGATTTTCTTGTACATTTTTACAAACAGGTTTTGGAGATCAGGCTGGATGAATACAGGTTGGAAATGTTTTAAATGCAATAACTTAAATCATATGCCCACTGGAGCTGTTTCAGCAAATAGCTGCCTATTTAAATTAACATTCTTTGTGAGTTAGTGACACCTTTCACTTTACATAAAGTAATAAAAAAATTACTAATATATGACTTGCTTTGATCAATGGATTAATTAGGAAACAATATTACAGCAAACCTGTATGTAAATGAGTGAAACTTATTAATTTATCCCCATTAATATGCAGATTGGTTATAGCTATGCAAAAATAAAGGCCGTGGCGCTTCATTAAAACACCCACACTTGAGAATAAGTGCTTAGCGGAAACACTGTGTTGGAATTCATCGATAGAAAATATCCCGGCTGAAGGACTTAAGTTGAGGAACCGACAGCTGTCCCGCCAGGTAAATATCCCTTCTATTGAACCCTGCATCCGCCCGGCGGGAAGGTCGCGACGAGCAAACTGCTGTGCGCATGCAGCAGTTATAGGCATGCACACTCGGGAGCTGAAAAACTACAAGGGCACCTTGCTCGGTGACTGATGAGGGAGGGAAGTGGCTGTCACTCTCCCCCCCCCTCCCATCCCCTCCGGCTCAGACTCTCCTGACCAATCCGGTCAGTCAACAGCTCTCCGTTGTGCTGCAGGCTACAGCTCACTCAGAGGACCGGCTTTACCTTCAGCTTTCTGACTGCATCCTTCACAACTTCTGTGCCTTTTGGGGTTTCAACTTCTGTGTTTCCGAGGAACTGCAAAGAGAACCAAAGAGGCACACTGTGATACGACAGCAACACAACAAGTACACACAGTAGGCTTCATAGAAGTAGGAGTTTAGTGCATTATAGAGGATATAAAAGGGATCCAAGAAAGAATAGAAATTAGGTTATTTACAAATATTCTTTTACTAAAAAGGTACTGAGACAATTATATGCAGTTTAGTATTTAACATGAGTACAAAAAACAGTGCATGTATGCAAGTACCGTATATACACAGAATAATATACAAAAGAATTTGTAGAATGCTTTTAAAACATACACTGATTTCTAGATTGTTGCACGTTGGACTCACAGCACAGGGACGTTAATGAGATCAGAAGGGAGGTTACTGAGACATTATCTAGAGCAGCGTCTACAGGCCGTCCTATCTTCCTCTGTTCTCCAGCATTAAGTCAAGGCACTAACAGCTTGTTCTTTGCAGAGGAACACCATGTATTTGAAAATGAGCATTCGGTTTCAGGACGTTTTCTGCTTGGTCACTGGGATGAAGGACAATGTCTGGAAATGTCCTGACCCTGATAAAAAGTGCTTTTAATAGTAAACATGAACACTTCTTAGAATTAGCAATCATCACCCATTCCCAATAAACCAGGTTGTGTAAAAAGATGATTCCAAATAATATGGTGAGTAAGAGTTTTTTTCCTAAGAGCGACCTCATTTATACAGTCACAAAAACCCCAATAGGATTATTTAAACGGAAATAAAATAGATCAACATGTTCTTTCATTTGTGTATGTTTAGAGTGCATTTTGAGTATTCAACAATGACAAAAGCATTTGGCTGAATGCGGAGTGGACTATCGGGGTGTTCATGTTTAACAAAGATCATGAAACATCATGTACACCGCTCCGTTTCCCTGGGAGCCCTGAGGGTTTCCCGATTCTAAACTTTACCATCCAGCGAGGGTCTAAAAACTGGAAATGAGGCTCGCTGCTCCGGACCTTCGATAAGACTTTGCAACAGGAATGCAGATGTGATTGAATGTCATTGGTGGTGTACTTGGGCTTTGCATCTTTATATAAAAAAAATAAAAAAATCTGTCATTGGTACAGTTAAACCCTAAAAACTTGGTTGTTTGAGGGGGGTGAGTGGTCTGGCGGAAGGAGAGCGGAGAAGGGAAGGGGGAGGAAGGGGGACCGACTGTTGTGCAACCTGTGATGAACAGCCAGCAGTCCCTCCCCCTCTCCCCGGGTTTCTGTTGCCATCATCTTGGGAAACAAGAAGCCTCTCCTTTTCTTCTTCATTTTAAGAACGAAGGTCCCCCGGATCGGCCTTCTCCTCCTCCAACTATTTTGGCTTTTGTTTGCCACTCTTCATTCTTGGCCAGCTCCACCCTGAACTTTCCGTCCAGATCTTGGAGGTTTGATTGCCAAGACTTCCATCTGAACTCCCAGCTCTGCCTTTTCTCAGCCAGTTCTTTTGTGAACTTGTTCCTCAGGGATTTGTGTTCACGCTGCCAGACTCTCCTTGAATGTCAAAGACTTTGATTGTGTTCACTCAGCAACTGATAAGACAGAAGTAAATACCCAGAGGATCAGTGAAGGGTTCTGCTATCGGTACTTTAGAACTTCCGGAGTGAGACCTCAAACCGCCTCTTTTTCTCTCTTCGTACGAGGAGCAGCATTGTGCTTCATTCTGACACACACACACACACACACACACACACACACACACACACACACACACACACAGACCCAGACTTTGGACCAGTACAGCGAGAAACAGAGAGATAAGACAGTAGATACTGAGAAATGCAATGTCAACTGCAAAAAAAATCCTCCAAAATAGGTGGAGGAGGACCTACCAGCAGTCTCTAAACATTTGAACACAAATGATCATATATTTGTGTTTCCTATTTTCTTTTCCCACTAATATCCCCTGTAATCCCCTCTGTCTTTGTGTTCCTTGTGATAATTGCTGATTAATGATTTATAAGGCCAGTAGAATTCCTTCAGGCATAAGATGTACAATAGCAGATCTTACAAGCCTGAATAAGGACCTCTAAGGAATAAGGAATAAGGACCTCTGCCTGAGCATTCCAATCATTTGACTGACATTTGTATGAATACCTCCTGTACATACCAGGTGCTTGCATGCTCCAGACATAAATGACCACGTTACACAAATATGACTTGCTATGGTGCTGAAATGCATGCACTCAAATGGAAAAAGATGAACGGATCGGGTGGAGCGGTGAGTCAGCTGTTCTCCAACAGATGGAGCCCTTCTCCTTGGAGCCCGGACGTGGTGTTTTCTGTCCGGCAGCAGCAGTAATTGTTCCAGTCACACACATCGCTTCAGTGCCTCCTGAGCCTAATGTGTACTTGTTCCAATATCAGACTTCATGAACTGGTGTCGGCCCCTTAAAGCTTGGGAGGGACAAGACAACAATGTCTCCCTCTGGAACCCGGCGTCCACGGGTAGTTTGGACAACAGAGTCCAAGGGAGGTTGTGTATGTTTTAGGCTTTGCTAATGTTCATTTAATCCTGCAGGCAAATTATTATTATTATACGTGGGTTGATGCTCATTCCTATAAGCAATTGACAGTTTAGGCCATTTATTGAAATTGGAAATTATTTCCGGGATTTTTGCAAAGGTGTGTGTTATGGCTAACGTTAAAGAAATAAGAAAAAAAAATGTTTTAATAATAGTTTGCGTATAAATGATTATGTATTTACTTATGTAATACCCAGGTATGTATTTTTATGTGCATATTCAGGTTCAATTAGTTACTTTAATCCAAAAATAACCATTAAGCATATTTTGTGATGTTGTCCTTAATAATGTGGGAAAACATTCATTCAAACAGGAGGCAGAGTTCTTCTGCCTCCTGTTTGTGCTCCTAAGGGTTGTGTGTGATTCCACCGACCCCGAAGCAAAGCAACAAATCACTGCCGTCAATCACAATCACGTGAACTCACGATCAAACTGTCAGACAAGATCCAACGTGAATCCAGATCTGGTTACAGCTTTGGCAATGTCTCATCCCAAATCGCTTCTTAAACAAATCTTAGGTTTATGTTTTGCCGAAGCAAACCACATTTTTTACTTGAATGCATGAACAGAATATTGATTCGTATTTGATCATCACTTTCTGGCTTGACAGTTTGATGAGTTCACCAGTTCCAGAGCAGGGATTCAGCAACTGCATCATAGTTTCCTTTTTATTTCGGGACAGGTATGTATGATAATGTCTTCTTTAAAAAAACAAAAACGTTTCAATATCAAACCGTCAATTTACAAAGAGAATAGATACAGACCGGTTTGACTAATGCACGCCGCATACTTAAGGCCGTGTCTGGAAGCGCCACTGACAGATGGAACAGAAGGGGGAATCACTTGTTCCCCACCAGCGAATTCTGGGCTCGTGACCGGGAAGGTAAACCGAGCTCGGAGGCTCATCCATCAACTGGTGCAGACGGCTGCAGGACGACCGAACCCCGACCCTCATTCCCCGCAGCGACTATTCACGCGTTACGCTTAACGGGGACTGTGCACCCTCAAATGCAAAAGCAAAGCTAATAATAAATGCAAACTCCAATACGTCCTTCTCCTGGCAGGTCTGGAAAAAAACCCAAATTGAGATGACACAGTGATGAGTGAAAACGCTCCCCAGAGAGTTCCACCGCTTAGTCTGCACAGCTCGCTCCTCCTGACCGAAAGGTTCCATCATTCCTTTGACACAATTCTGGAACAGGCAGGATCTGTGTCATGTGCGATATAAACTGCACCCCCAGTGCGGTATGTTTGACGTTAAGACTCACTCGTCTCACAGGCTTTGGAGACCTCGTTGTTTTCTCCCCTCCCGCAGTGGTGCGGCCAATAACACTTGTTGATCACAAAGGTCAGCAGGAAGTCAGCAACATTTTTATTAAACCATCAGCTAGTCCAAACCTTCCCATTCGACCTGGGAATGATTGTATATTTAAAGAATTGACTCAAACTCAGTGGTCAGTTTTCAAAATAGTTGCAAATGGATTTTCCGTCCATCAATTGACGAATCAATTCACAAATTGTTGCAACTCCGGCATAAATGTATCACATAAACGTTGCAGAAATGTGTCCAAGTTGCCCAAATCCTGATCCAATTCATTCCACATCAGTTAACAGTTTAATCAAAATGTTTCATTTAAAATCGAGCTGTTCCTTCAGTCTTTATTTGGAAATCAATAACAGCCATTAATCACTAAAAAAAGGAGTTTCAGAACTTCAGCTTTAATTTCCCCCCCAAAAAACACTCATTCTTCACATGAAACCTCCTAGATTATTTTTAATTACGGACCTGTATAATTAAGCGTATAATCTTTTGCTGAAACTACTTGTCAATTAATCTTCCTAGAAGAACTTTGGTTGTCTAAGTTTTTTTTAGCCCAGATGCCGTTATCAGTTTTCTTTCTTTTGTAAAATATCTCCGGATTGTTGGTTGTCAAAACTGAATCATTTTTGGGATTAAGATATTTGTTGAATAAATGAGAAAACTATCAGTAGTGAAATGCTGTTATTTCTCAGAATTAGGATCTTGATCTTGTTTTTACAACCAAAGTTGTGGTTTCCAAATACTAAATCCTTTATATCTGTCATTTTCCTAAGGGCCTGGACCTAGTCAAAGTCAAACAAACAGATACCATGAATAACTTATAATAACTAGCCGCCCTGTATGTGCTTCTCTGCAGATCATCGGTTAGGGAGGACCTGACCTCAGTGTTCTCAATAGAAGCTCCAGGCTTTCTACTATGATTCATGTCACAAATCAAATTTTTCTCCTTTCTGGAGGAAAACCTTCAGGTCCAAGAGAAGCAGACAACATTGCAGATAATTCAATACTGCCATCACATCAAAATAATTAACGCACGGCCGTTTTATGACCTTATTGACTTAATGGGTCAAATAATATACTTTTGTTGTGAGATCCTTCTCTGATATAATTGGCTGAAATACTGTGCAGTTAATTACCGAACAGAGCTCATTTTCAACCATTCTGAATGCTGCAACGCGGGGAGATTAGTCTCTGAATCATCCCTCCCAGTCCCGTGAGCGATGAGTGGTGTGCCCTGATCTCAGCAAATTCAGCGAGACAGGCAACTCATCCGCAAAGACAGACGATATGCAGACAGCACGGGAACTGACAATACGCTTTGATATCATAGAAAAGTCCGTTGCTTCTTTGAAGTAAAGGAGCTACGGCTCTTTGGAGGATGCAGTGGTTTTGGAGCTCCACCTCCAATCCATCAGGACATTTCTGAAGCTGGGGATCTCGGCTGACTCAAAAGGCAAAATGAGGCAGAAAACTCTGTTTGACAGGAGATGGCTCCCCAGGTTAGAGAGCCCTCCTTCAAGCTGTGTCTTGCAGGATACTTTAAATATAGACTTTTAAAACATCCGATGCTCACAGACGCTGATGTAAAAGGGTAGAGGGTGTTGCCTCGATCAGGTGCCATGCTAATTATCTGGACTGTCACGCGGACGGTGAGCTGCTGTCCTCGCTGCAGGGAAAGACCTGGTTGTCTAAGGAGAAATGTACCATGGGACGCCTGCGCTGAGAGGCGTGGGTGTGACAGACCTGACAGAGGGCGAGCCAATGGAAAAGGACTGTGAGTTCTCTTGAACTCATCAGCCTCTCTCAGTGCCGCTTTACAGCTACACAAAACCCTCTGCTGGGCTAACGATCACGGAGCGCTGCAACGTCTGATGGGTGGAACGTACCTTGACGTTGTAGGGTATGTAGTGCTTGGCCAGGGCTTCCGGGGTGTGCATCCATGACTTATCTGAAATGACACAAACAGATAGCTTAACTACGGCGTCCAATAAGAACGTCATCATCCAAATAAGTGGTTCAATCCCTCTGCAGGCAGATGGGTGAGCAAAGATTATAATACACAAAGCACCCACACAGACGACTTTATAATCATAGACAAATGAGAGCTGAACTTGAGAAGATATATGTATTAGGAGCTCCCATGAGGCAAAGAGAAAGATCAAGACTGGGCCTGATCAAAGCGTCCTCTGCTCTTAACTCATGTGCATTTCATCCTTTCTGTCTTTATTCAACCACGTTAGTTTCAATAAGGGCAATGCTTTCTTTTCCACGAACCGCTTCAGTCCCACACGTACATTTAGACTTCCCTAGTGCCCTGGTGCAATTTGATGTGTTGGCGATTCAGCAGCTGTATGTCAGGAGGAGGGGGGGCATAGTCAAGGACACATTGAGAGGAGAGAGTGGGAAAAGGGGATTGCTGCTTCCTCTCCCCTCCCCTCATTCGTCCAGCAGGTGTGGTGGAGTGCATTGCACTGGTGTGCTCCACAGGGCGCCCTTTAAAAGGCACCCTGTGGAGCACACCAGTGCAATGCCATTCAAATGGCACCCTGTGGAGTTTGTGTCTTATCCCTACGGAGCAATGACCTCATCACACACTTTCTCGCCGCACTCGTCACGCTGTTCTACACATCAACAGGCAGTGGGAATAATACCTCTGTAGGGTCGTTGCAATGCAGCGACTTAACAAAGGTTTGGGGGGAAAAAAGATTATATATTCCAAAAAAAGTGTATTTGTCTGTCCAGTGATTTCAAGCAAACTTTACAAATGTTGCGTTTCCATCAAGTAGTTACAGCAAATAGACTCAGCTGAAGAATGTGTTGTGAATGTGTGGTCAGAAGTTGTGGTGTGGTGCTATTCATGCCTGCATGTCTGCAGTTTGTCGGTAAACGGTAGAAGAAGAGGTTGTGTTTCCCCAAAAAAGGTTGGCTTGGCCATGTATTTCAACCGGAACATTGTTTCTTCCCAAGAACTATTACTTGGGTATATATCTGTCTGAATATTAAGAGAAGCATTTGCACATTTATGGGACAATCTAGGAAGACGCAGACAGTGTAAACAGCTGGTGAGGAAGGTGACTTGATCTATAATCTCTGGAGCGCAACAACTTCTGATCGACAGAGCAAAAAACGGCCTGTAGTGAACTTAGAACTTTATTTTGTTGTTTCCACACAGCTTTTCGAAATGGCCTGAGGATTATTAGAGACCCTGAATGTAAAGATAACCGAGAGATTCGTACTTGTATCCAATACTGAAAAAGAAAAAGAAAAGAATACGATTGGAATAGCTCAAGTTTTGTGATGGATTTGTCTGAGTTGTGACAAACACACACACACACACACACACACACACACACACACACAAGTAGAGGTACTAGTGCAGGAAAGTCGTTAAAGATCACACCGACACGAAATATGAGCAGTGGGTCAGAGGTCATCAAAGGTTTTCAGCATTTCTCAATCATCAGCTGATTGCGCCTTCATTTCCTCTTGGTAATCGGCTTGCCGCTCCGGTGCTGACGGCTGTGACAGAAGATGCATCGCTGTGACCTTGAGGGCTCTCACCTCCTGTAGGTTGATTGCGTTAATCAGGATTTTGCAAGCTGCAAAACGCTGTGAGCCAACTTCCCAACGAGTACGCTCACGACTCTGTCTGTAACAAGCCGGGTGAATTCAAAGTTAATTCTAATTAGTGTTCATTTGGAGCTCCTAATTGTTATTTCTTATGTGAGCTAATTCCCTGTATTATTCACAAGGAAACCAAGGAAGTCCTCAAAAAACCCCAAATAATACTTTTTCAGACACCGCATTGTGCACAAGGAGCCTTTTCCTCTACTCCTGCTGTAATCCTTTAAAGTTTACGTAACAGCTGTGAGACGAGATTACCCCCGCCTGCACCTTGCAACCCTGTCCGCCAAAGTGCAATCAATTCCCTCGTGGGACTCCTGCATGAGTTGATAGAAGGATGATGTGTCTCCTCCTTTCTTGTGCAGCTCAGGAGGCTTATTAGCGGTAAATTCCAAGACGGAGGAGATCGCGGAGGGCTGACAAAGCGGCACGGCAGGTAGGCTGACTTCTTTTTTTCCAAGGCGTAAGCACACACTGTTCTGATGAAGGGAGGGGGGAGGGTGGAAGGGGGAGGGAGGCTCTCGTTATTTCATTCTCTCACTTCCCGGCTCAAAATGGCAACTGCGCGAGCGAGACACCGCCGAGAGCGGCAAAAGGTTACACGTAGGGGAGGTGAGGCGCGCGATGGCATCTGAAGGTCACTCCGTGTGTGGGGGGGGGGGGGTGTCAGGTGTTGGGTAAACACAAGGGGGGGGGGGGATTGGATGACAGGTGAAAAAAGTGACAACTATCCGCGGCGCTCTGGCGTTCCCCACGAGACTTTGTCGCCTCTCGGTGCCAGTTAAGAGGACCTTCACGCGTGTGACACACACACACACACACACACTCTTACTGGTTCAAACTGCCTTTATCTTGTAGTAAAACGTGCGAGTCAGCATTTTCGATGCGGCGGGTGTGAAATGAGGGTCGGTTTGCTGCGTACGTCTGGACTCCCAGTGCTGGAGATGGTGTGGCGGAAGGGAGGAGGCCTCCACCCTGAGCCATCAAATGTTCACCTCGGTTTGTTGTTTGGGCTTCTGATCTGGTTATATATCATGATTTCATCTCAAGGAGAGACGATAAATGATCGTATTGACTGGCTACTCAGCCCTGCATTTAGTTCTTTGTTATTTGGTAGAATTGCATCGCATTTGTCTGCAAAAGAGTGAAACTACTTTGACACGACAAAGGCCAATTGTGTAAATAACTTTTTACTATAATACAGTTCACAGTAACTTCCTGAAGTGTATTTAACAGCTTCGTTGTCTTTATAGCCTCGGTGTGGTTTGTGATTTATTTTCATGGATGACATGGTTTCAAACACATCAGACTCACATAATTCCACCCTGCAAAATCTCTCGCTCTCTGATCTATTGTCAAGTCTGTGGACAGGAGCCTGCAATGCTTCCCGTAGATACCCAGTAAATGGTTATTAGTTAATCGCTATGGGAAAAGCTGGAATGAGAAGACACAATGTGTACCTTTAGTTAACAATAATGTATTATTTGTTAGCGATGTGAATGAAAAAAAAGGCTCTGGTGTGAAGACTGCTCTTATCTGCCTCAGCTGCAGATAAACACAAAAAGCTGCTTGTGTTTATATGACTTTGGAAATGTGGCCTTCAGTGCTATTTCTTTTTAAGTGAACAATTTATTGTGTGAGTGCAAAGCATATATGTACCATGGTGCAATCACTCTAGTAATGGGCAGATTTCATGATGGTTTGATCTGGTACAGCTTTAGCACAAACAGCTGGATGTCCCTTTATCTCGTATTCTTCTTCTGTGGATCCAGGCGTTCCCGAGACAAAAGCTCTTCACAGACGTTGAGATAGACATCCCAGGAACATCAGTTCTGAAAAAGTAGTGTATATTACCTTATCTTTTATCTTTGAAGAACTTCAAAGATAATATTTCACCATAAAATAAGGAGAAAGAATAAAATATGTGCTGAAGATCTGCTGACAGCAAGCTTTCAGAGAGCAGATATTGCCTAAAGGAATGGCATCCTCCAAATTAACCAAAGGGTTAACGAAAGGCCAAATGTTTTTGTGTATTGTGTTACGTCTGTCCCAGTTACTTGTGATCCCACTTTGCAATCTGTAACACTATTGGGGAAAAACAAGTACAATGCAAATGCACCTTAATAGGCCATCACCATATTACTCCCCCTGATGAAAACAACAGTAAAAGCCTACGCTGGACTTTCTAACTCATACTGTTAAGTGTTGAGGTCCCCCTTCTTCAACACCCTCTGAGCGCTGCTCTCAGAGCGCGAGCGCTGCGCTTTAAGTGCCCTTCTTTTTTTTCCCCAACAAAGTGGGCAGGCGACGGCCTGATTCCCCGCATCGCTCAATCAATGTCACACAGCGAATGGGCTGCCGTGCAGAAGACAACTTCGCAAAAGAAGCTGCAGCACATCTCAGCAGAGTCTCAGCGGGATGGCGTCACTTTGAGATGAAGCATCAACACATTAAAAATCCACCCGGTTTCCATACGTCAACCGCTGTCTGACACTACGGGTTGAAATGCACGACGTTGCCACGGGGAGTCTGTCCTTAGAGAGAACGGCACTGGGGGTTTCCAATGCAATTCAATCCAGCAACGCTGTAATGCAGAAATAGTGGCTGACAAAGGGAAGTATAAATATACAGAACAAATAACTTCCACTAATCCGCCCCTTATGAGCACTTTATTCCCTAAAAATATGTTATCAAAGCAGAGCTTTATCGTTGTCCACCATTACCAATGAATCTGTACTGTGAAATAGGTCGTATGAAGATGAGTCTGCTTCTTTTGACTCACTGCATGATGAAGGACCTCCGGCTAATTCAATGCATGGAGTAGAATGATTCAAAATGTGGATTTTGTAGAAAGAAGAAGGATTAAACTCCAGACTTTCCAACTGCAAACAAAGGTTAGAAATAATCATCGTGGTTTACTGTATGTGTCGTCATAAACCAGCATGGGCAGAACAAACATTCAGAAAATGACTGTAAAGCTCCACAATCTTGTTACCCAAATGTGTCCTTCCAATCAGACATACATTACATCTGTGAAGCCAGCGTGAAAATTATGTGAATATCCCGATTAAGACGTGACCTCCTTTATAGTTCTGTGAGAGTTTTGTGTCCACACTATTCCTGAGCTTCACCACATCCCTTTGCGGCGCAGAGCTTTACAATGTTTAATGCGATCCCTTTGTATTAGAACTAGAACATATATCGAACCAAAATAGCACTTTAGCAAATCTGCATGCTAAAAAGCTTTACTGGTTGAATGATGAACTCAGTCCCTTTAAAAGGTTTCTCGTGAAGGGCAGTCGCCATCTGGTTGCACCGTTACATTTATTACATGGCCTTTTCCTGCTTGTGCGATAATACGTTGTCTTGCTAAGCGGACCGAAATAAATCCCTTATCAGCCGGGGTTTAAGCAGCAAGAGGTGATTGAAAATAAGAACTGCAAATATGAGAAAATAAACATGGAGAATCTGTCCCTCATTTGGCTGCTGCAGTTGAACGCCACACGGCAGATTAGTTAGATTCACCATGACTGTGTGTAATCAGAAGTGAACTGGAGAAAATATGTGCCACCAAAACACCTCCGTGGCTCCGGTTTTCTCCTGCTGGAAGAGAATCTGTGCCAACCTCTCCTAATGTAATAACCACAGCACGGCTCTTCTTCAGCTGCCATCTGTCTGTGCCAGATTTGCAAAATATGTATTACTGCAGTCGATCAGCTCCGATATGAGGCGGCACATTACAGTGACCCCCAGTGAAATGGACCCGGTCGCGTGCAGCTCCGATGGAACCGCACTGGATTCAGTCCGTGCTTTCAGGAGCTCAGCGGACCGACTTCATACCTGCACAATGTTACAGTCAAAGCTCTGCAGCTGCTGTGTAAAGTTGATGCTGTAAAACAGGGAGGGTTTTTTGATTTGAGATGTGGATCAACACAAGTTATGTAATCAGAAATAAATCATGAGTTTGATCAATAAAAAAAAAAGAATCCAAAACAGAACTGCTGAAGGGGATTCTCGACTAATACACGTTTTATTGTCATTGTACATATTGTTAAACTGAACCCCTTCTTAAAAAAAAGAAAAAGCTGTTTTATTTTTACTTAACTGTGATGTTTGGTCATTTCTAAATCATAGATGATTCAATGAGCCAGACGGATACGGTGTAAAAAATTAAGGAATAATCTGACAGTTACCCTGCATTTAAGAATTATCATGGCTTTAAACCATTAAGGAACGGATGTACAATTACAGGTAATGTGGGTCAAATAAGATGATAAGCAGTGTTCAGGTATAATAAAAGCAAATTTCCCCTCCTCTCCTTTCTTCCTCTACTTAATATTGTGCCTCAATGTCTTTTGCACACCCACTCGTGCAAAATAAATTGGCATAAACCTCCACAATACTCTTATGTGATAAATAAGTAGAGAACATCTGCTTCATAAAGGCACATTAACTAGAACGAGGCTGGTAAATGTTAGGGGAGGTCTGTTTTCCTGACACGTCACGTCCCAGAGCAGGGGGCAATAAACATGATCAGGACCCCCCTTTGGCATCACCCGCTCAACGTGACCAGGAGAGGAAGTCTGGACACCTTCGCAAAGACAGACACGTGGTGGACACACACGTTACAAATGAAGGAGGGAACGACACCAATGAGGAGAGCCAGGACCATGACAGAGAGCAATCAGCATCAACGACACAAGGCAATCAGCGAGAACTGTTAGCTGAGACGGAATGAATGAGACTTTAGTCCACGTGTGAGGTCGTCAGCTGCACCACCCGACCGTTAGATTTCCGGTTGATGGGAACGTGTCGCCCACAGCTAAAGTCAAACTCGGTGGAAGAAAGTGGAAAGAGGAAATGTCACGTCCCTCCAAAGGGACGCAAAGAACAATCTGCCTGGCTGGTCCAAATCTAAAATCAACTCTGAAGTGATTCAAAGTCAAATTATCATTCACCCAGAGGAGCAATTATTGCAACATCAACTGCTTTTTTTCTTTCTTATCGCAAATGGCGCAACAGGCCGGCTCATTCAGAAAAAACATTCAAAACTCCCATCATGTAGTCCTTTGTTCAGTGACATTTAACAACATGGAACCGGGAATACTGAGTTGCATTGAGCGCGCACGCTCACGCCGGCGGCTAAAACGCACACCTGAATGCCTCCGGATGTGTTGGTCCACCATGGGTCTCACTTTGAAATAAAAAGCCTTTTCTATCTGTCTGTCACGGAGGGAAAAATCTGTCGCGGACCTTTTGGCACCATGTGCTCTGAACTGACTGTAACAAACAGGCTGGAGAAGCCCGAGGGTCAGGCCTCTGTTGCTGTCTGTTTTGAAATAACGGCGACTGGCGGCGGTCGGGAACCGACTGCCATGCTGTTGGCGAAAAAGGCTTCAACACGCTTGTGTTGGCAGACGCGTGGACGTGTGCAGCGCGTCACGGTTGGAAAGAGTTGGACGATGTGTGCTGGCCTTTCTGGGAGAATTTATTCAGGGAGCCGTTTCCCGTCTGTCCAACTGTCCTTCGTACTTTCCTTGTTTGGGACCGTCGTTATCAGTCTGCTACCAGAGCTGCCGGCACGGTTGGGCCTAGTTTTATTTTTATAATTTAGCTTTTTACACTTTCTGCCCGCTGCATTAGCTGAAATTGCCAGAGATTAGATCCTGGCTCATTTGAGAGGAAAGGAGCCATTCGCCATCAAAGAGAAACGTAATGTGAGGTGAGAGGGGACGATCTCCTTCGCTGGTGAAACGGAGAGCTAAATAGGAGATTAATTTAAAACACCCCGACATTATTAAAAGCCTGATGCACCACCTGCGCCCCCCACCCAAAACACCCCCCAAAGGCTTCTGCAGGCCGCTCCATTCACACCGGAGGGAGTGGAGCAGATGGTGGTGGACACATCGATCTGTTGTGCCAAATGTCACTCCCTCTGCATTCGGGCAGACTCACCTGGAGACTCTTCACTGGGGTGCGCAGCAGGGCGGACATGTTGGATTGGTTTTATGGAAATGAGCAGTTTGGGCTTCTGTTTGGGCTGTTTTTATTGCAAACAGTCGTTTAAGCAGTCTTTTGAAGTTGTACAGTAGTGGGTGATTTTGATCCAGCCAATAAAATTGTTTGCATCAGCAGGAATTACAAACATTGCAGAGTTAGTTTTTCATTTTGGTGCTTTGAAGACTAAAAGGTTCATGGTCCTGCCTGATTGTTGATGGACGGGGCAGTTTACACCGGGGCGAAGAGAAGCTTTCACATGGGCTATATTAGAACGGTCAAAACTAAAACGCACTGTAGGTGTAAAGTATGGGTGAAACTTCAAAAACACTAGATCCTAATTTCACCATGATGCAACTGGAAGAAATCTTTAATCGGACCCCAATGCCCCCTTGATGTTTGCATCTTTTAAACCCCACGCTCCCAATTTGTAATGCAGACTTTGTTAAAAGCTTAAACTTTAAGATGACATCATCAGGTTTCCTCACTTAGGAATGCTCCTCCAGAGCCACAGAGGAAATTACACAACTGTCCTGGCGGGTTTTACTCCTCCTGAGGAGTAATCTAAACTGTATTTATTAAAATACAGTGTGGAATGGCCACTATAAGTCAACCCAACAGAAGGTATGCAGCCCAAGTGATCTTCGTATAAATAATTATGTTTCTATTCAGTGTAATATTTGACACTTAGAACATCGGATTAGATATGGTCTCAAGAAAGAAAAAACATTTGATGATGTTTTTTGACTAAATGGATAACGGAAACGCCTCCGACAGATACTTTCTGTATTGGGAAACATTGAACTCAACCTGATCTATTGACGGCTCTTGCTGGTGAATTACAATCAATGGTGAGTACTAACTGACATGAAACCCCCATTAGAAACATGCCTATGTGGAAGAAATGCCGCTGACTTACATTTCTGTCTCGCAACAGGTCAGAATTCCGTGTACAATGGCGGCAACATTTGAACAGCCAAGTAGGACGCCTATTGTGTCGTTGCAATTAACAAAAAGTTTCCCGCGACAAAGAGGAGTCTGTGCTGGTCCGACTCCACAGTGTCCCCCCTCCCTCAGTCGTCTGGATCAGTCGGTGCAGCCTGTGGCCATGTTGCAGCTAAATCAGGCGTCAAGAAACTCCATAAGCGACATAAGCACGAGTTATTCCTGCTCACCTTTTTTCCTGTTGAAGGCGCGGTTCATAGTGGAAAATGTGCGTCTCCGAGGTTCCTCCGGAGCGTCTGCCTTTATTCCACCTGGAAAAGCAGCAGGGAGAACGGAGTTAAAAATGGCATTGACTCTCTTCTTGAAAATGTTTTTTTTTTTCCCCCCTGCAAAACAATCCCCACCCTCTGCGAGTGAAGTAATGTTGAGCTGTCAGAACGTGTTCCCATTAAACCTCGGGACCATCAGCATTACAGTTGTTTACCGCCGGGCCACATCACAGTCATCATCTGTGGCTGTCGTCTTGATGCAATAGTCTGGCTCAGTAAAATGTAACATTGTTTACTGCCGTCCGCTGGCGCATTACTTTCTAATCTGTTACAACAGAACCGGAGCTTATCATCCTGTCAAAAAGCTGCAAGGTCACCGAAATCACCAACGCACATCCGGCTACGCACACGCACCCACACACACACACACACACACGGCAACGAGGCACAGAGACTGGATCTAATTCCATGAAGTAAAGTCATCACAACAGGTCAAAAAAAAAAGTCAATTCTGATCAATATTTAGGTTGAAATCATTTCACTATTTTGACAGTGACTTTATGGGACATTGTAACAAACAAAGCTGTCAGGTCTGCTGGATATGTACTGCAATATATAAAAAAAGAACATTATATTAAATAATACATACAGCTGGTCGGCTGCTACTTTAGGCAGTGCTTGATTTGATGTGCAGACGACACCATCACAGCCTGTTCGCTTGAGCCCAAGTTGTGATTGCTGATTAATATTCAATTAATAATGCAGAGCCCAGATGTGCTCCAACAGAGAACTTGGCACAGTGCATTGAGAGAAAGGAGGGAATCGCTTCTCTCACAAATGCAAAGCGCCCTACTTCAGATATGTGACGCAACGCGTCGAGCGCTTCCAGGCCTCTTCATTGATCCCCCCGCGGGAGTCCGGTGGTCCAAAGGGACTGCAAGGACACACATTAAGATATGCCTGGGCACCTTAGAAAATTAATTGAATTTTTCCATATTTGGTCTTTTCCATTAATCAGGGGAAAGATTAATTTAGTGGAAAAGTGGAAAACAAACCCTGCCCACGGCCCACAGTCACACAGTGAATTTGGAGTTCAGGTGTCAGCGTGGGACACAAACAGGGGTCTACTCTATGAAAGTTTGTTTTGGCCCCCGTATGCAGACCTCCTCCCCACCTACAACTCTACATATACGTCACTTCACGTGGTTAGCGCCCCTCACATTGACTGCGGCCCCCACAGTTTGCTACACCTGTCAGAAAAACAAACAGAACAACCTCATCCAGTTTACCAAAAGATGATCAACAATCGCCTAAAATCAATGGTCTTATTTTGTATCTGATTGAAGTATTACATAAATGAATGCGCACATAAACCAAGACGAAGGGGGCGTCCCTAACTAGTTAGGACTAAATATACTTTTGACACAAGCCGACTCGGTCACGTTTGAGGTCTCAAAAAGGTTTGAGACTTTTATAAGTCGGTAAATTAGAATGTAAAAAAGGAGAGCACCAGCATCTCTGCTTGATGCATCTCTGAGGGAGTCTGTGCCGCGTTTATGATGCCCAACACCAATTAAGTGCACGACAAATGATGCCATTCAGAAAATAAGCGGTTATATAAAAACCATTTACCAAACGATGGTCCTTGGGACTGAGATGAAATAGAAAGTGAGAATCGTGAGAACTAATCGATCACTGTAACACGGAGGGTTAATGGATCATTAGCGCTGAATAAATAGCAGCGAGGGACCATTGCAAAATGATTGGCGTCATGTTACCAAGTCATATCTCGTCTCGTAAGTTCTGCTGCTGGAGAGAGCCGGAGGCTAACCCACAAACCGCTGATCAGAAAACCCCTCGGCTGCAGAGTGTAACAAAAAAAAGAGCACAGTATGTTATATGGCGTATAATTGAGGGTAGTGTAGTTTGAGCAAACGAATACGATGCATGTGGGTTTCTCACAGAAAGGGCATATTTTACTGCAACGGAGGCCCCAACGAAGGAGAAAAGTTAAACGGAACAAGCTTCAGGGTGGAGACGGGGACATTCCTCAGTGTAGCAAAACAGAATCTCCTCTTCTCCCCAAACGTGTGTTTCTTATTCACAAGTCTGACTTGCTGCGGTCATTTATTTATTACACAGGCATTATGAATATTTTTTGTTAAATTCCTGCGAGAGAGAGAAGTGTTGGAGGGATTCTTACCGACTCTTCACATCCAATGTGAGAAGAAAAACATGTTTTAAGCAGAGGTGAGGTTCGTCTGGGAGCTTTTGGCCAGGTCTCATTTTGGCCACCGCTGCAGGAACGCCTGGCGGCGGAGCACGGCTCGCTGCCTCCCCGTCTGTTTGGGACACACTGTGGTGTGATGCAGCGCCTCTGACACCTGACCGTGATGTCACTCATTCTGATTGGCAGCCGGCAATGTTCTGCCCGCTTTAATAGCTTCCTGTCTGGTGAATCAACAGCACCCCCTTTGAGAGAACTATCGACCCCCGAGACGGACACAAATCACGCACGCACGCACACACGTACTTAACACGGAGCTGCAAACTTCCTCCGTCTCCCTTCGATGTTTGCCAGCTGCAGAGGAAGCACCAGGTTAGGTCTGGTCAATCAAGAGTGTGTTCACAGTATTCCAACAGAGTCCATTATTCAGTTTGTTCCAACATTAACAGAATGAAATGAGCCCACAAACCACAATAAAGTGGTAATAAAGAGCAGACCTAACAAGACACAACGCAGCCTGAATATCACGAGAATCACCCAAATCACGCAAATTAGCTTTGTAATATAAAACGTTAACATGTTGACGTGCAAAATGTGTTTCTCAACTGGTTGCAACGAGGGTCAGAAAGCATGAGCAAACACTTCACATACTTGGCACATCCTCCTCCAAAGAGCAAAAACAAAAGCCCAGTGCAGAGCCCAAACATCCACCTCCGGTGACTCAAACATTTGGAATTCCGCTGCGGGGAGACTCTTTCTGGGAAAGGGGTGAGACGCACTTTGACCCCGTGGAGTCGTCCCTCACAAGTGAAAAGGAGCTCCAAATACAGAGGAGTCTGACAAACGTGAACGTTTGAGAAGGTTTATTAAAGAAAATCAGAAAGAAACCGGCCTTTCAGAAAATGCCTCTCAGCCGCTCGCTAATCGGAGCCATGTGTGCTTTAAAGTCAGAAGAACCAGAAGCAGAGCGCGCGCGCCGTGGTCCCCGCATAATGCCCCAAGAAACACCAATCTACAAAGATCCTTTGTTTGCCTCGCTTTGCCCTTAGCGCCGGCTCTGGAATCTTGCTTGGCTAAGCGCGGCACATTAGACATCCCAGCTCCGATCTGTTCATGAGCTCAGGAACACAGAATTCCTTGGTTGAATCCCCCGCGGTGTCTTGGTGTCTAATCTCAACGCCAGACTCGCTCTCCCAAAAGCCTGGTGCTTAAACTCCCTTCAGATCAAATGAGGCGCCCTGACATTCTTCATCAAACCGCCGGTGAGGAAAGAACACAGGTCTGTGCAGAGAAACATGCAAACAACAACAGAGCCGAGATTGGAGCTACTTACTCGTCTTCAAACTGGGCAGGAATGGTGCGGAGGAAGTTCCAGCGGGTCTTAATGGTTTTCAGCTGTGGGCCAGATGGTGGTACACGAAGGACTGCAGCGAGGAGAGCTGATGGGGATTGCAAACTCAACGAAAGGCGTTTTTTGCCCAGACACATGATACTTGACATTCAAACCAGACTTCCTCCGCCCAGTTTGTCCGCAAGGAATCGTTTGGAGTTTTACATGTGCAAAAAAAAAAAAGGGGAGAGAAAGAGAGAGAAAGACCCCGTCCAAAAGGAACTGTTCCACCTAGATGGGCCGGGATACAGAGTATAGGCGACCTATGAAAGCCAACCGGCAGGAGGTCGCAGGTCCAGCCAGAGTATGTGATTCATCATCGCGCCATCGTGGAGCAAAGAGTCGCAAGAGACAATCTTAAAAGCCCCCCGAGGTATTAGGTAACAGGAACGATACCCTTTCCTTTTTCCACCACAATTCCAGAGTGTTGGTCCGGGAAGCTCAAACAGGGTTAAACTGCTTTCAAATCTGACACACAGATGGTCCCTTTTTTTTATCAAATAAGAGAGTCTGGGCAGACCTTCAAAGTGAGGCCAGGAGTGGGGGGACGGGGGGGTCTGAACTGCCGAAAGGGATTCTCAATAACTAATAACTCTGCTTATTGAGAATGAAAAGAGCTGTGCAGTTTTTCGCCACATCTACGAATAACAGTCCTTTGCTTGTTACCTTCCCCGACAGCTGGATTCTCGGGATGTCAGATCGCGCAACAATCTCTGCCGGCCTTCAAATGGCGCGTTGATGGCCGCTCAGTCGGAGCACGGACCAATCAGCACCCTGTGAGAAGCCGCTGACAGACGGGGCCACAACAATAGATGCTGCTGTAGCTGGTCGCTGCGCGGCACCGAAGGCTTTCCTCAATGGAGAATACGTCTCTGCTCTTCTACCGATTGGTTTGATTGACAGATGGTTCATCCTATCACCTGCCACTTTTTGATGGCATGCCTGGCTTCCAATATGTTCTGTATAACAAATCATCTGTCGGGTGCTGTTAATTTTGCTCGTGTATAAGAAGTGGACCTCGTCACTGTGACGTTATCAACTGGTTTATGGAGAATGGGTTTGAAGCCGTCTTTTTAGCATTTCTGCCTCCCCCATCTTGGTTTTTAACATTGTTCTTCTTCTTTTGGAGCCAGAAGTGACACAAGAGTTTGGAGCAAGTACAACTCAATGCTGACTAGTGCAGTTTTAAGGCAACCAGAAAGGTTACAATTAACTTTAATGAAAAACACAATGTGAAAACGGTCAAAGTTCTGTTATAAAAACACTCAAGAACTGCCAGACTACTTGTGAGTAAAAGTAGTACGCGTCAAAGCTTCAAAATGAACTCGGTATTTTATTAACAAATTCTATCATTAAACAAAACTTCAAAATCTGTTAAGGTCTGTGTTTAAAACAAGCTTATTTCAGGCATCTAACCAAAAAACACAGGGACTGGGAACAGGAGCAACTTATTCCTGCAGCCCTCTACACACTCAGACTGCTTTTAGCAAACAGGAACCAACCGTTGCAGGTCATCATTAGAGTCCTTCCTCAATGGCTTCAGCAGAAAACCACTTCAGGAAGGGACACGGAGCACTTTTAGAAGATTAAAAAAAAACAAAATATAGACACCACAGAATAACCAAAAGGAGGTTAACAGGTAAACAATATCAAGATGACACACGTCATAAAAATGTTGGAAATGCACAGCTGGAGCTAGAGGAATTTTGAATACTGACCTTTAGCTAGTTTCATAACAATGGAGACATTCATCCAGACATAAGGATCGTACCCCGGACCCAGATGAATCCATGACAGCATTAGCATCGATGCGGCTTCGCACGCGTCAAAGAGCCGCTGTGGAATTCTGTGTATGTGGCTCGTTGCACCTCGCAGAACAAGTTTACTAGAACCTGTCAGCCAATTTACAAAAGGTCACTGAAATCAGTCCTGTTCTCCAGATGGTTTGTGGTTTAAACAGTCAGCTTCGTCGGGACCTTGGGTGGTGGTGTGTTTTCGCTGGACGGCAGACCTTTGGTTCCTGCCCGAGAGAGAGTTTAAAACTGGGAGGGTCAAAAGAATTTGGGCTGTTCTGTTCTGTTCACTTTATTTTTCTTGGGCCTCCCTTTTTCGCCGCCGCCCTGTATCATTTCATGTTTGCGTCTTGTGTTAACAGCTGGTGTGGGGTAAGGGTAGAGGCTGGCCCTGACACTTTACAGGAAAGTGGGGCCCTTAGTGCTACTCACCAACTAGTAAAACCACAAAGGAATGAGGAAAAAGGAAAGAAAACGGAAGACAATGCAGCTTTGTGTGTGTATATATATATATATATATATATATATATATATATATATATGTGGTTACCGATATCACAGTGTATGCTCAAAACAGCAGCAAGGAAGCACAACAGACAACCACCACACAAACGCATCTAGGTCACTAGCTGAAAACAATGCCAAATGAGTCATCCTTTCAGACTTTGTTCAGCAACTAGGCTACGGATTCTTACTTTGTTTGTCACATTTCATGTTCAGCCGCAAAAATGTACAAAGAGAAAGATCCAGTTGGACATTATGCAAAATAATTACACAGGCGATTTAAAGCACTTTCATCTACTTCAGCACCAATGTTTACCGCTGTTACGGTTTGCACATTTGCACAAATTCAGGGTCCAATTATTTCAGCCCTCGCTTGGATCGTGTGGGAGCGCAGAGTGGGTGGAGGAGCAGGAATGTGCATCTCAATGAGAAGCATCTCGGCGGATTCCCATTGAGCTATCAGCCTCCACTTGATTTGTTTTCCATGAAACTAGTAGAACAAAGTAGCACCGCGCAGTACCAGAGCGATCCCTTCCGTCTGCTGCTGACATCGGACAATCTCACTGGCTGACATGCATTCTGGCCTGGATTTGAAATTTTTTAAGGCAAGGATGAGATCCGGGTACGCTTGAAAAACAAAATACATTTTAACATTTTAATTTTGCCGCCAATATCAAGTTTTGTAACGAGACTTCAGGAGCACTTTGCATGTTCCACACAGTCTGTAATGCAAAGGAGGCTGACATCAGTTGGACGTCCATGGATGCTGTGGGCTTTTGTTATATATGGACTAAGCTGGCTTCTTCATACCCGACACGCCTGCTCCTGTTTACAAGTAAACTCTGAAGCTTCCCTGCAACGTGTTCACATCTCCGTTTGGGTTCTCGTTGTAATACATGTGTGTTCAGCAGCTACGTGTTGGAAGGCAAAGTGCCTTCAAGTTCACACTCAAATCTATTTTCCTTCAGACTGTCCAACAGGGGTACTCAATAGGTCATGAACTGGCCTTTTTTGCTGAATCTACACCGGGAGGCTAATTAAAAGAAGACCAGCCTGGCAAAAAACGCATGGTGCATGGTGGCAGCAGAAAGGTGTCCACAGGCTGAGTGAGCTATAGAAAGCGCAAAAAGGTCAAGTTATGTCTGCTCTAATGCTACACTGTTATGACTATATTTGGGTATTTATCATTTTATTCTGTGTATTACACCGTTGGTCCTGCAGGTATATGGAGAAAGGTAATTCCTCTCCTTTGTGAAATCAGGCACAAAAGAGACCTGCATTATGATGTATGGGCACTATTCATTAGCCACGAGATGTGAATCCTGTCACATATCTCCGCTGGCCAGTGACTAACGATGAATGTCCACTATAAATAAACTTGTCTTTTCCTTTCATTTACTTTCTATTTTCTTGACCATTTGGTGGAGGGACTCAAAACGTTAACAGTTAAGTACATTTTTTAAAGCCTCAATTTTGTCCTTTTGGCCGTCATCCTCTCCGTTTTGCAGCAGCCATGAGTGACAGTTGGAAGACAAAAATCATGGACCAATCCTTAACAACGCCGTGGCAGCGTCCTGTCAATCACCAGTAAGTGCGTGATGCGTACCCTGCTCAGTGATCTATTCAACTGTGATTGAATCAATCGTTGACTAAATGCACATCATGCTGTATTGGAGGACCATCTCCAGTGCTAAAATAGCATTGACGTGAACCATGACGTGTGAAAATGCAGAGAGAGATAAATAAAGACAGTTTGGATGTCTCCTCCTCCTTCTTCTTCTTCTTTAAATTGCAATATGCAACTCGAATATGACCATATATAGCAGCACCTTGCTGCTTCCTTTAGACGGGAAGGATCAGTAGGTGTAGGAATATCTTTTGAATGCTGTGTGTGAAACCCGTTCTGATGTTTACCCCTTTGGGATGTGTGCGTGTGAACTGACGCTCTCGCAGGTCCTCAAAAGCTTCGTGGTAGTTAACGTAGCGAGCAAAAGTGGCGCAGCCCTGCGTCCATTAGCCAAAGAAACATCCCCAGTAGCAGGAACCTCAGCATGTGTGTTTAACCTTTTATAAACTCTCATTTGACTCAATTTTATGGTAACAGTGCATTCTTCATTTCACATACTGTGTTCATCAGAATAAGCCTGAGTGTGTGTGTTTAACGTTGTGCACGCAGCCTGAAAATAGCTTCAGTTGATATATGAAATGACTCATAAGTATGTCAGTCTGAACTCGTGACATATTTCTGTTCTTCCACATAGTGGATAAAAATACCTGCTTGTATGTTAAGAGTGAAGCTCGTCTTGCTCTGAATCACAATCAGTATCTAAGGGTGTTCATCGGGCTTCGGAAAAGAAATGTCCCTAAAGAATTCCCAAGTACCTGCCACCAAAGTCCTATTAAAATAAGCAACGACATCGAGAATGATGTTGAGGAAAAGAGGAAGTAAACCCAGAAGAAGGGTCCACAAAGAGAACTTGCCGTACAATTACTGCCATAGCGCTTGGTGTCCACTTTCAGAGAATTCCCTGTGTCTTAACTGGAATGTCAAACTCTAATTATTTCCTGACATTTTCCACCAGCGAGTAAATGCTACAGCAGCTCTAATTCTATAACATGGCTTTAGTTGAACCCTCTCACAGCATGAAATAGGAGTTTGGTTAGCGTCATTATGTTAGTGAGACATCAAATTGAAAAACGTAGAGGACGGGTTTTTTTGGCAAACACTGACTGTGCTTCCCAGGTCTCTTTATCACATTGACTCTGACCGGTTTGTGCAGTTACCAGAACCATGGTCCACATCTGTGCAACAGCTGCACGAGGCACACACAACAAAGTTGTTCATGAACTCGTTAACTTACTAGATACTGTTTTTTCAAGTTGTAACCTTTTCCCCTTTCTGCCAGTCGTTATGCTAAGCTAAGCTAACCGCATCATGCCTCCAGCTCAGTGTCTAACGAGCAGATACAAGTTGATGTATACCGTCTTATTTCACTCACAAACGATGTAGAATTGGGCCTCAAACCAATATCTCTATCACTACTGAGCAGGGAGTCCAGGGATAACATCTCAATGGTTTGATGCAGAACTTATTTTTTAGTAGGTGGTCGGGTTTTACTCCGAGAGACAGTTAAAATGAAGATGGAGGCCCATGTTTTTAACATTCATGTCGGCAGTCAACAGTGTCATTCTATTAAAGTAATGCATCACTGACTTGGTACGAGGCTCTTTTCCCCCTCTTCATTAAACTCTTGCTGATGGACAGGTCTGGCTCCGAAACGTCGGGCCGAGCTTGGCGTATCTGCAGGGTCATGGCAGCTTCCCCCGAGCGCCTGGATAACCATCGCACGGATGAGTCATGGACCTTCATCCAGAGCCATGATAAATGGGTTGCACTGCCTCCAAGACACCAACAAGAAGGATTCTAGGGAAAAGTCCATGCCGGTGATTGCCTCGACCCTGTGACTCCAGACATCAGAGATCTACTTTTCTGTGTGACACAGGCCACTCTGCCAATAATCCCGGTTTGTTACTTTTAATTAAAAACCCAAATTAGTGTTTTTAAAATGTTTTTCATCCTCTTATCTAGAATCTTGACATTTAATCAGGAAATTGAGCTTTAAAACTCTCTATGACTTTTGGACTTCTAGGTGAGATCAAGGCAATTTCAACACCCAAAAAATAAAATTCATCTTGAACCAATAAACCAAACCAAGACATGAAGCAATAGAGTAGTGTAGTGCATGACTACGCTTGTGTTTGCCTCTGGGTAGGATAAAAAAACAAGCTCCTTTTGCTAATGGAACACTCATGAATCTTAGAGAATGATTTCAATGGACCATTTATGGGCCAGAATTGAGCTTGTAATTTACTTTTAATCTACAATTCTGCTTCCGCATGACAGGGCATTCTTCAGCTTTGGTATTAGCAGTCATAATACCACACCATATTTTAAAAATCCTTTCCAGGTCATGTTCACTCTCCCTGACAGAGAAACCGTGAGCGCATACGGAGCAGCCGGGGCACTCGACACTGCCACCGGGTCCACAGAAGCTCCGACATGATGAAAAAAGACACCCTGCTACCGTGCAAACTGGCCTCTCTTAGATGATGAGCAAGGTGCCGACCCAGAGGGCCCCCACTCATGTGAAACTCATTTACTCATCTAGTGAGTGAGCTTCAGTAAAGACAACGCCTGAATCCTAGACAAGGTGATTTGTATGATGATTTTGCTGGGAAACAACAACAACATCCCCTTAATTCCCTTTATATATTGCATTTTCAGCTCATTTTGTCGGCCTGTTGTCATAGTAACGCGTTGCACCTCCCGTCATACAGGTTTTCTATGTGCACCGTATTCATGAATAGTGACTGACAGAACAAGCGATGCAAGT
The DNA here is from genome assembly GCF_964276395.1 of Gasterosteus aculeatus. Classification (NCBI taxonomy): domain Eukaryota; kingdom Metazoa; phylum Chordata; class Actinopteri; order Perciformes; family Gasterosteidae; genus Gasterosteus; species Gasterosteus aculeatus. Next base: position 6,195,492 of record NC_135704.1, on the reverse strand, counting down.
ACATGTCAATATACGCCACAGCTCAAACACATGGCGAGATATTAAAGTCTGAAAAGGACTCGTGGCTTCATGTGACAGTGCTTTTATGACGCTATAATTATATAGATATATATATGTTTTAGGACTGTAATATGATGAAAACTCTGACGGCTCTGCAGCAGCAGATGTGTGTCCTTACTGTTACTGCGGCCTGTTGACGTTGGGTCGTCTCCGCTGTGCTTTACTCATCTACAGGCCGATGGGAGCTCATCAGTGGCGCATCCTCTGTGGGCGACGGGGGAAAAAAAGACAAGTGAGAATTTTTCATAGGAACAGTAGTACAAGACAACCTCGGTGAACACATTACATTTTAGAATAATCTCTATATCTTTGGTACATTGTAAAGCTTTTTTTCACCGCTTTCGTTTGCAGTTTTCTACTATTAAACCGTTTAAAGAGTAAAACACACATCAGAAAACACAAAGTACAAGAACGCTGAGGAAACACATTTGGTTTGCATGAAAGTTTTAGAGAACTAAATAAATAGTACCAGAGAATATATTCAACCACACTTATTACTCTGGCGTGTGCTTGATGACGGAGGTGCTGACTCAGCTCTCCCCACTGGGTGCACAAGCACCACGAGCTGTGCCCTCTCTCCAATACTATAAAGCATTTTCAACTTAAGTCAGCTATTGAATTCGGCGCATGGTGTCAGCTGTGGAGAGTTGTGAGCTGTCAGTGATTATTAATAGTTTGAAGAAAGCAAACGCACATTGATCAATCACTCTCAAAAACGCAATGCAGAAAAAAAGAAAAATAAAAATCAATGAAATGCTTCTCTGGCAAATCTGAAATCAAAGCCATAAGACAGCCAGATTCACGAGAATGCTTCATCTCCATGTTCATTATTGGAGCTGCAGTCTTGGTTCAACATTTTAGAATTGAGAAAAAGTTAATTTAGCCATCAAAAGCAAACACTGCTTTCCAGATTGAAGTGGCCGTTGATAAATGAAGGCCAACGTTGTGTTGACTCGTGGTATTGAGAAGCTATCTAGCCTGAGGAAATGACATTCAGAGCTGTTAGAGGGCCGACGTTGCATGAATGCGGAAGGTCCTGTGTTATTAAGGGCTGAATGAGAGCTGTACACACACTGTGTTAATAGAGACCGCTGCAGACCATTCTTGCACATGCACATTGAGTTTTCTAGTTGGCCATGCGGCCTTGGAGAAGCACAAATAAAAACACATGCAAAGCGGTTACGTTGTTGCATTTTATATAAGTTACGTTGCTAGAAAGTCCTTTTTTACGCATTATTGGAGGAGTGATGCAGAGCTTCTATGAAGCGTGTTCATGCATCATGATGGGACGAGGTAGGGTTATATTGCTGATCGATAAAACAAACTAATCGGTAAAACAAACATCTGATTGTGATGAATTAAATATTGTCAAGAGTGACTTAGAAAAAGACTATCGAGGTGTCTCCCACAGAAGGGAAGTGGAAATAAGAGATTGATTTATAAAAGGCATTGATTTAGAACTGCTGTTTTTCCTCCACCAGCCCGCAGAGACAGAGGGAGCGAGCTGTGGTCAAGCCGGCGAGAGAGTGAATGAAGACATGTTGAATTTTTCCGATAGTTTTAACGGCGAACCGGGGAACAAACCGGCAGAGGTGTCACATTTTGAATTAATGCAGGTGAAGCGAATGCTCCATCCTGTCCGCTCGACTCGACGTGGCCTCTCTGCTCTGCTTAGATATGTCGGCCAAGTTGTAGCTTTGTACGAGTCTATGAATGTTTTCAGGAAAATGCTGCATTGTGTATTCATTAAGATAGGCAACGAGAACAGATGTTCTCAGGAAAAAGATGCGTGCACTGCGTTCAGTGATGTGTGTTTTATTATCAGAACTACTCTGGCCAGGATAACATTTTCAAATCAAGCCACGCTTATCGGTGAAACATATTTTTGGGTTCAAAAACATTCAGCGTCTCCTGTAGTTGTACGATGCCAGTATTTTTGTTGAGTTAATCTCTTTCAGAGTTAATCCAACCTGAAAGAAAGCGCCTGTGCTTTATGTATTTTTTTGAGGATGAATGTCAAGTCCTTTCCTTCCATATTATATCATTTCCAGCTGAACAAAAACAAAAGCCGGCCTAATGAAATGTCTGTCTCGAGCTGAGGGATAATCGAGCAGTTCTTCCTGGGTTGGATGTGGTCATGTGACATCTCGCAGTAAGCTACCAGCAACAGAGTGTAATAATAGATACAGAAATAACGTATATTCATCTGCCTTCAGGAAGTGTGAACACCGTCGAACAACAAGACTCAACCACACTGTCTTCTTCCACAAAAAGACAGTCGTGGCCGAAAGTGGGATTACTATCCAACCAGAGGATTATAGCAGGTGTTAATAGTCATTTAGTGCATCCAATAGAGTAAATCTAAGAAAGATGTCCAGGAGAGGGAGCGATTATGTAACTCAGAAATCTGTTCCTCCCATTGCTCCCGGTGGAGTGGAGAGAGTCACTTATTACTGAAGAATGTGTTTTAGAGGAGGAGGTCCCGGCAGTGCACCACGTCCCACCACGGTAATCCTCCGCTGTATATAAAAAGAAAAAAGATCTTGAGCACTTTCCTTCCCTTGTGGGTCAGTGAAAAGGAGACGTTTCCTGATAAGCGAGCGGCGTGATGTGTGCAGCAGCAGCAGCCGCTCAGATCCGCTCCTCGCTGGAAGTGGGAGATAAGAGCCACGCGGAGACAGATAGCCGCGGCCCGGCTCCGACCCGTCTCACTTCCTGAGGGTTCTGTCTGCAGAGGGTACGAGCTCCACACGCATCAGCACACAGATGGCCTCCGAGAGACCAGAGAGCTGCTCAAAAATAATTACACAATAAACATCAAAAGCAGAGGCTTTGTGACTAAAGGCTCATCCTTCACAGTACATTAGCTCGCTCGCAGCATTGAAACGACGACGAACATGTTCTTTATTACAGTGTGTATCATGTTGGTCATTTAGACCTAATATCAACGTATTTGTATATGTATTTGTTGTGTCATCACAACATTTTTTCTCCTGAATTTATTTACCGCAGGGGTTCAACATTTTGTGAAGAAAAACAACAACAAAGAAGGGGAAAGAATAGTGTTAACGTAATATTTGTCATTAAACTTATGCTTGGTTTAAATAACTACATTTTTATTCATCTCAATTCTTCAGCTCACTTGGAAAATGAAAAAAATCAAGCCAAACATTTGTTCTTGTTGTAATTAGTATTCACCATTTGGCAGTAGGATGTAAAGTCTCCACTTTCAATGCATTTTGTGTATTTGCGATGTAAGAGTACGATAGGCCATCTCTCATTCAAATGCTCCAACAACAACCACAAGGTCCGTTCAGTAAAAATGTGGACACCATTCGAATAAAGAGCAAAACAGATGTGATGTCGATCATATTGCTTAGAAAACAAAAATTGGGAATTTTCTTCAACAAGAAATGGAAATTTGCTCATTTGCAGTTCATGTGAGGAGACAGAAGGGACCTTGTAGTAATACTGATCTCTCAACCTGCTCTTTCCAAGACTTCTTCTGGAACCTCAGCAACAGAGCGGAAAATCATGTTGCGTGATTAAAAATGTACAAACAGCTACTTCCATAGTTGTAAAAGAAAAACTGACACGGAGGCATGTTTGTTTTGCTTTTTTAAATCACTGAATGGTTTGAATATTATGACTTTTGTTGTTCGTCTGTATTCCCAGATTCCAGCAGAAGAATTGTTGAGTAGTTGAGTGCTCCCGGAACGACTGCCAAAAAAGATGAAATCCGCCAGGAGGAAAACTAAATTTCCATCCCCCTGGATTGGACGTCAACTCATACGGTGACAAAAATTGAGTCGGACATCTAATGAATAAAAGAAGAAAAGGAAAAGAAAGAAATATGAGAGAGGTAGTAACTGTGTTTGCGATCATGTCCACATACTATATCTCAGAAACACACACTGCCACAACCTGACCCAGTTCATAAACACTGAGCGATGCTCCACGCGGACGTCAGTCGGGCTGCGTTGGACTGAATAAAGCCGGGGACTCGTATTATCGATAAAAACATTACCAGGCTGTGCTGCGCCCGGCTCCCCGTGCACATCACTTGAAGGTGCAAAAGTGAATTCTAGTATCCCCCACTGCCCCCCGTTGGGTATGATGCTTGATAGCTGAGGAGAGCGTTTTTATTTTTCTCCATCCTTCTTGGTGTCGACGCTTCCTCCCCCTTCCTTCTACCTGAGACAGTCGGACCGGCCGGTTTAAACAAGAAGCCCTGACTGCTCCTCTGGTCGGATCGCAGGATGTGGTGTTCCATGTGGGCGCTAACCACTAAAGGCTCGGGCTGTCCTTTTGAGACACCAGCTGAGGCAATGGGGTCTGGAATATGTCTTCAGGTTATGTCCTGCCCAAGTTAGCAGATACACACCTGAGCATGCAATTTATTTTCAGTATATTTCATAACTGATGTCTCTCTCAAAAAGGATGACTTCATTCAGAATGCTACGGCCCATGATATTGAGAGAAGATAAGTTACACTTGGGGGGGACGTCCAACTCGTGGTCCCCAGGTAAATGAGAGTCATCACCACAAAATGTGGTCCTCGAGACCAGGACATTTATGGGTTAAACAGTCACAGCACAGAACCAGAACAAGTGTCTGAAAAAAAAAAAAAAAAGCTTTCGACCGGTTGGACTGAAAGCCCTTCAACTGCTGTTTTAGTCAGAATCGCTGTGTTTAACCAGGCCTCCTGGGGCCCGGTTGCCGATCCGGCACCACAGGGGCCCGGCCCGAATCAATGCCAGCTTCCCGGCGGTGCAGCTAGAGTCCTGAAAATACTCTCGACTTTGAAGCGTCCACGTGTAGAGCCCTTCTGCAACAAGCTTTCAGCATGATGGGAACGTTTGCTGGATTAGTAGCTTTACCTAAAAATGCCATGCATGGCCCAGAGAAACCGAGAGAGTCGATCCTTAAAGAGCTGATGGCTGTATTGTACTATGCACAATAAAGAAAGATTTGATCAAGGCCATGGAAAAAATGGGTTCTTCGTGGAAACACTCAGAGGAAAATGCCGACATTTTTTGAAAACAGCTTAAACCTGGAGGTGAGTGAAAGCCGTTCTTTATTATCTCTTCCAAGAAACCAAGAGTGAGTTATTATGACTAAATTCAGTTCCATACGTATGTCAAGAAAGTAGAGAGGAAACACTTTAGTGAGTGGGATCACCGAGGACACCGTGACACAGAGGATAAGCAGCCTTTTCATCAAGGCCCTCATTTGTCTTTTGTTAAGACGGGACAGGATTCCTGGAGGGAAAATAGCAGGTCATCAGCATATGCCAAAATGGAACATGTGAGGGCTGAGATCTCAAGATGCCTCTGAGAAGCAGCACGGCACAGTGATAAATATTTAGTTTTGTAGAAGGCGTTTGATTAAATGTTGACATTTTCATAATGCAACAATGTGATGGTCGTACCGGAGCTCTAACATGTATCAGAAGTACTTTCCGCAAGTGGAGGACACCATTTATGTCGATAGCACTTGAAAATGGAAAGAATGGCCCGAGGATCTCTCCAAAACACCACAAAAATCAAGACACCAAGACTTGGAAGAACACCCCTGAAAAAGTCATACTTTGGATTTGGTATCAACAACTTTTGGCAGTTGAGGATTTTCCAGTAAGAAATCCAGCAATGAAATGGAAAGCACGTTCCTCAGAAATCCCCAGAATGTCACTGTACCAAAGAAAGCCATATTCCATCTGGAGGCCAGAGACACGTTATCCCTGGACGCTGTGAAGGTCCCAGAGGTCACGAAAGGTTATTTTACACGGTGATGTTATGTTTCAAAACGTGGTCTCACTGCAGCACGGGGACTAAGGTCATCACACATTTGGTGTCCCCAGCTGTCCAAGACTGTTTAGGGACCCCGGCATGCAGAAAGCATTTTCACAAGAAGCAGCATTACCAATGTGCACTGCACGCCAAAAAGCTGCACGCTTTTTGTCCCAAACTTTGAAGGATTAGAATATAAAGAGGGCTGTAAATGGGAGACATTCGGGTGGCAATCGAACTCTTGCTATTAAAATACCACGGATTTGGGAATTTGGCTATTCCATTTTTATTGCTACCAATGGATTTGTTAGATTGACACCAGTTGGCCGTTTTCATCCGACCCTTCTACATCTATTGTAAAAAGTGACCTTTCACCCTGCGTTGAGCCTTGGAAGCATTGTCTGTGACAAGTGAAACATATACAGTATAGATACACTTTACTTACCGAATTCACACATTGAGTAGTGAGGGATTTGTGTGCTAAAATTGAAGTGTTTCACAGTCCCTGAAAATAAAAATTAGATAGATGAGATACAGTGTGTATTGAATTGAATGTTTGATGTCTTCCATTATCTCATTGGACACAATTTGTGAGATGGACTTTTGATGGGTTCTGATTTGGGGTATTCTGTGTGTGTGTGAGTGTGGCCAGCGGCGGCTTCCTTCTCCCTAATCTGCCCATGGTGCTGCAACGTGGAGCCGAGTCAAACTTCCCCCGTGAATCCCCCCCCACACACAGAATAACGAGCCCACTTTGACCGCCGCCGATAGCAGGTAGCGCTTTGGATCAGCTGTGACTTGTACTTGCTGTACGTTCAGCAGCATTATATAAAAAAAAGAGGACTTAGTCGGTCTGTCAAAGAGGATTCACAGATCTCACCGACGTGTGTTAAACGTCTCCGTTGGGAGTAGCGTAAGTCCACCCCCCCACACACATTAAGGCCCCCCGGATTCCCCCTTGGAGGGGGATTCCAATCACACAGAGAAAAAGCCAAAGCTGGAGCCAACTTAAAAAGGTTCAATTCGTGAGTGGGCCGGTGGCCAAACCAATCTGCCGAGGGGCCATCCTTCAAAGTCAGCCTTCAGAGTGACTGTGACGGGCAAAAGGCCTCGAGAGAAACTGAGCCAACCCAACACATCTCCAGACGTCTTCTAGCTCATCAGGATTCCTCGGTTCTAACGGGGGCCGAACAGGAGCATTTAAACAGGAGTCCTGATTATTGCTCCGGTGTTCAACGAGTCATCTCTGGCGTGGAAACGTATCGTCGTTGCTTGCATATACAGTGCATATCTTGGCTGCGAGGCTTTGGCACGCTGCAGGTGGTCCGAATACATAATTCACTGCCGAACACAGTATTTATCACGCTCCAGGTAACCTTGCCACAGTGGGTAAAGAACGGTATACAGTGGCTTCGGTCTCAAAGCTGAGAAATAAAATATAGTGTGTGCGTTGCACATATCTCACCTCCCTGCTGGACCGTTTGGGTGAGCTGAGGCTTAAGTGTGCTCGTCAATCACAGTCATAGCAGAACGCCTGACACCAAAATAAAAAAATAAAAACTATGGGTGGCAGATAAAGAAGAATGAATGTGTTGGACTGACATAAATTGACTTCAAAGCTGCCGTTGGTTAGTAATATGAAAATAACTTTTTGTCGTATTTTCTCAAACCGTCAATAAATGGTGGCAGCGTTGCGTCAGTGGGCGGTCGGCCTCCTATTAGTGCTTCTAATGGCACGCAGCCTTCCACGAAGCTACGCCTTTTTCTCACGGCAAACAAATATTCACATTCTTTGTGTCATGTAGGTAACCATCTGTAAGAAAAATACAAGCGCCAGGGTCACATGTCAAACTCACATGTTACAGTGCTGCTTTAATTCATATTCATGCTCGTCACTCGGAGACGGAAAACGACAAACGGCAGAGACACTTCTCCGCAATGTGGTGCCCGTTGAATCAAGGCAGGAGTACGTCTCAGGTGCCTCGTACGTAACCCCGGTTACCTTCGGACTCGGTGAGCCTCCTCATTTCTACGCTAAATATGTCAGAACTGAACATTATTCCACACAAAAGTCACAAGGAACTGCTCCCATGTGTGGGACATGTGGGACAGTAACAGCATTCACATTCCTCAATGTCCCACAATCCATCGTCTGCGGGAAGATTGTTCAGGAAAATGTACTTCTCAAAAAGCTGGTGGTCGGTTGTTCACACTTCCACCAAAACCTGTTTTTATATTTTCTTGTTTATTTGTATGTTAAGTGTTTTACATTGAGTGCAAAGGGTAACCGGGGTCAAGGTACGCATGCATTGCCCATCGAGCCAAGTGAACATTGATTTCAGTGATTTTGTCCACCAAGTTGCTGGAGGCCTTTAGTTCGGAGGGGGTTGATCTCCTTCACACACACACACACACACACACACACACACACACACACACACACACACACATGTTTAGTGTGTACGCTCTCACTTCGTGACTTTGCCAAAGGTGAAAAATCAGCATCCCACCGAGCTTTGTTAAATTTAACATGGCAGAAATAAGTCTACAACGCTGCATGCCAGAGGGGAATTTATGTACTTACGCCAAATAATCCAAAGTAATGCTACAAAAAGGGTTTTATGAAATGGTGCATTGAATCCTAACAATGTTGTGCCGCACACATGTTAATCAGCTGCCCAGAAATGTTTCAAATGATTATCGCGAGCAGCAAACGGAGAGATTTAAAACACAACAAAGGCAACTGTGCAAACAAGAAGACAAAGGCCTGCCAAGATCAAAGTGGTTATTTCCAGGTAGCTTCACAGAGAGACCTCTCCCAGAATGCACCTCGTCTTTTAACAAAGAAAATAAATTACGGAGGAACAAAAAAAAAGGTCTTATTGGATATTCAACTTTAAAGATTCTAGTTTCCTGCACTTCATGAACACAATATGAATACAAGAGGAGATTGGAGAGAAGAGAAAGTTCACTTTCTATTACAGAGTTCTCTCTTAACTGGCGTCAGCGTCCCGCCCTGAGTTTTCGGCTCCGTCCATCTGCGTCTGTCCTTGTTCCCTCCCTGCTGCTCAGCTCAGTGCATATATCCTCCTCCCTCTGACTATGTGACGGGCTGCAGGTGTGTCCAATGTCACGCGTCTAGCGGTGCAGAATCTGCAGCGGGTGATATACTCCCTCCATCACCTCCTCTTATCTGAGCCTGGGGACCAGCCTCCTGGGCTCGGCCTGCTCGCCCCTCCTCCCTGCTTTGCCACAATACACAATGCGCGCATCCTTTATGGGACATCCAGTTAGTACGGCCTGAGCTGGACAATAAGGAGCTGCCGGTTCGTTACCAAGCGGCCACCTATTCTGAGGTTGTTGACCAGGCGGCAGGTGTGGACGGGCACACGGGGCAAAGAGATGACATCCATCACTGTCTGTTCCTCTCAGACAGCGAGAGGCCCGTGACAAATGAAGGAGGCACAATGAGGGGGCGAAGCCCAGGAGGGGGGCAGGATGAGAACAAATGACAAAGTAGGGACATCGGTTTTTAAAAAGGTCAAGCTAAGGACAGGGAAAAAAAGAAACGAAAAAATGTCTTTTGCGAAGGCAACAAGCGGTCTGAGTGGTGGTTGTTTGCGTGTGCAGGAAAGATTGAGGAGAATTTCAAACGTATGTCTGGAAACTGTAGCCGAGGACAAACATCAGCGCGGCGTCTTAAATCAGCCTCCAATGCCACTTAAAGTGACGGAGTTATTGAAGAATATGCTGATGCAGACGAGAGGGTCTTTGCACTTGATGCAAGGCTGCAGAGCGTGACCATTGCCTCATATTTTTGTTTTCCCAACAAAGGGAGGTCTTTTGGTCACACTGGTGTGACCAAACGAATTTCTTTACTTCTAATTTTCACGGCAAAGGAATTTTTTCTCGCACTGTTTTGGCTTTGATGACAGACTCGTATTAAAATAAACACAACGCTGCAGGAGCATCATTTGTTACAGTTGGCACTTTAGTTACCCTCTGGCGCCGATTACTCTACCCGGTGTGTAATCAAAAATAATCAAATCATAATTTGGCAGCTATTCTTTTGGCTATATTGGATGTTAAAGGAGCTCAGTCCATTACTTTTGAGCTCCTGAGGTGTATCTCCCTCCGGTATAACCTGAGTTACGCGCCAATCATGAGCCTTCTCTGCCTGCAGTTGTTGTTTGACTAAGTTGCACATGATACACAGGATGGAGTCCACTGGTACGATCCCAGAGTCCATTTATTTTGAATTGACATAAAACGTCTCATTTGGTCAAACACTTTGCCCTTCCGGGATCCGACACCTGACAACAGTCGAGAATCCACGACCTACATACCTGAGCTCGTTAGTTTTTAGTAGAGTGCCACACGTGTACAAAAAAGACCGCAGTACTATTTTCACCACCATAATTGACTCTCACATTGGATCAGGGCTATAGTTGAGGGTAAACGCACGTAGACGCCGTTTACGCACCTCTGGAATTTTAGAAATAGCGTTTACGCACCTCTAAATAGCGTTTACGCACCTCTAAGTGGCGTTTACGCACCTCAAAGTTCCCTGCGCCTTGTATTCTTCCGTTGGAATAATCCGAAATAAACTTGGTGTAATTTTAAAACAGCTAAGACTACGTTTCCTATTGTTGAACATATAAACGCCGTAGTCTGAATCATTTTCATCTGCGCTGTATTACGGTCTGTGACCATCCAATCAGTGCCTTGCGGCTGCAGCAGCGACACCAATCAGGATCCAGGAGGTATGTAAACACATACACATTGTGGAGGAGCCATGAACCCCATGAACCCCATGAACCCCAGAACACGTGTTCTGGGGTTCATGGCTCCTCTGTGCAAGGCAGGACCTGACGTGGAGGACAAGGAGGCCCTCTGGGCACTACTGTAAAAAGGAGACTCCATATGTAGATAGTTCTTAATCTGCAATTGTCTTGTTGTGTTGTGTTGACATACTTTTCTTTACTGTTTTCTTAAATTTAATAAACTACAAACTACTAACACATTTATTCATTGTCATTGATTGTATATGACTTTTACTGATAACATAATGCAATATAGGCAGGACAGCCTTACAGAGTCGCGACGCTTTGTGTTGCGTTGCTTCGCATCGCGTCAAGGTCTGTATGATCACAAAATTCAGAGTTTACCCACCTCTAATTTTACCACTACAGCACTGCATTGGATGTCAGTTTAGTTTCAGCACGTCTCGTAGTCGTCTCCGATGTGAGACAGTTTTTGGTCATCCCTTTCCCCTCTAAATGTCTTTTCTCCATCATGTTTCATAATGTGTCCAATCTGCAGTAGTCATCTGTGGGCTAATTGATTTGTTTCATTCTTCTATATCGTCAAAGATATTCATGTCTTTCCATAACCATAGGAACACTTTTTTTTTTTTAATTACACACTTGGGTCGAAAATCACCCGCCAGGATGAACGTCAACAGTATAATAACCACGCATTAATCATGATGGTGTGAAATGTATAGTTTTAAGTGCAAATCGGACGAAAAAAGAAATTGATTCATTAATTTTTTTCATCTGCCAAATTGATTCATTTATGGGCCACAAAACTGAATTTTCATGTAGTTTGGTGGCCCCATGTTGGAAAAAGAAAAATCTGATGTGCCCTCTTGGTAGAAGCGAAGGCCAATGAAAGCACCAGGGCGGGGCCCTTGGCCCCTCAGGAACGCCCTTCCAATGAGGCCAACGTGATGCAGGGGCCTTTACATTGCCCTTGTGTTGAGAGAACCGTAATACTGGCCCAGCCTGTAAAAATATTTTCTGACGGTGATACTGTGCTGGTACTTTAACACGGTATTGTTAGTATTTGCGAGTATTTTATTTCAACATTTGATTGTCTGCGATGAGAAAAATGTGCCAGGTTTTTGATAAAAAAACATGAGCAGCCCCTTTTATTTTGGTACCCTCAATAATAAAAATGTTGTGAGTTTTAAAGTGCACTAACCGCAGTCAAAACCGTTATAACGCTAATATGGTAGTGGTAGTTATACTTGCATTGCACTTAATGACCATCAGGGGGCGCCTCCTATGGTAGCAAAAAGAAGTCCCATTGTACAGGAGCGAGACAGAAAATGAACCAACTCCTAACTTGATTTGTCAGTAAATCCCCCACTATCAAGCCTTCTTCAACACAGCGTAATGTTCATTTGGTAAACTGCAGATTGCACCGATTACAAGGCGCTGTGGGGAACGTTTCAGAAGTAACACTGAAATGACACGGACCGGACTATCCGGGCAGGCTTGGGTGAACGGGCCCCCCCTCCGGGTCTGTATCTCGGCTTCAGCAGGGAGAGCTGACACGGTCTTCTGTGAGTTCTGCAATTACACACTGGATTTCCTGCCTGGCCTCATTTCTGGCCGTGCTCCCCGGCGAGCGTTCCAAGTAACCACCAACAGAGCTGGCAAGCCCGGAGGAGCAAAGGAACGGCTGACGCGAGATTGAAAGCTGCTGCGGTTTGATGTGACGGCACAACATCGAAAAACAGAACCACTGCAGAACTTCTTCAAGTGCGGTGTGAAACCGGTGCCGTTTGTAGTGAAGAGCACGCTGACAGTTATCCACCCGCCGTGCAGCCTGCGGAGCTTTGAGGTCTCCTTAAGCTCTTTGTTTTAGTCAAAAAGGCCTCCAAAGACGGTCACCTCCCAGGGGCAGACGGACCTGGAGGACGTGTGGGAGCACTTTGGCATCTAAGAAGCTCAATATTTCCTTGAAAGGACCAACAGAGCTAAAAGAAGAGGGGACTAGAATCGTCAGCAGTTGGTCGCTGTGTGCTCCTCTTCAATTAAAGAAACGTCAAAATCAAAATGATTCGTTGCTTGCAGTTTCAAGTACTACTATTATTATTAATTATATATATAAATCTATACTCGGTTCTATATATATTTCATATTCTATATAATGTTAACAAGCAGCGGTTTCCTTTCACTTTTCTTCCCCTCATTAGAGAAATCCACTCATGAGCTTCAGCTGGTCATTGGCCATTGTCCCCCCTCCCTCTGCGGTCCCTCACCAGTCTTCCTTGTATCCGCCCGCAGGGTTTGACATTACGTGGAGAAGCGGCGGTGATGCAGAATTCTAGAACTCAGCTTCCAGTACCTCAGCGAGGGAGATTCTTTCATTCTCATGAGCAGCCTTGTTCCGTCGCGGTCCGATCTACCGCAGTCGGTTTCTTGACACTTCTCCAACGGACATGCCGCGGGCATTCAGGGGGAAGCTACATTTCTTTTCGAGAGAAGTGAACATCGCCGCACGTGGAGTGTTTCAATGGAGACTGAACCTGAGGCCCACTGATTAAAAAAAAAGCACTATTTATATTATTAGAAACGTCTGGTCTGTGCTGTTTTATTTTTAGCATTCACGCAGAAAACAGAACTGAGAAGCTTTGTATTCATTCAAACAAAATTCTGAACCAACCCGGATGTTAAGACGCTGCTGCACCAACAAGGATTCACTTGGAAACTGGTTTAAATCATGTTTCTGACAAAAAGTCAGAAAAAAGGACCAATGGTTTACAGAATGTTTTTACCACTACATGCATCTCACAACGGTAAAATGTTCTCAAGCTAAACAGGAAGTCCCTTTTTACCTTACGGTTTACCTACATTCATTTGGCAATAGAGGATTATTACTCCTCTTAATTTGGCATGTCCGGGCATGTCCAGATTGTTAGGGATTCATTTCATTTTAGTTGAAAGTTGGTCAGTTTATATTTGAGCGCTCAGGCTTTGCTAAATTCTTAATTGGTCATTTTAAACTTCGTTTTTTTTAAACTCCTCAAATTAAGTGAATCCTGTCGTTAGAGGAGTGAGATGTCAGCAGTCACTAACTCAACATTTTGAATCACCTTAACCACGAGATGTCATTGAGCTGAAAGTCCAAAATGAACACTTAGAATAGCCGGCTGAGAAAACTTTATGTTCATGATAAAATATGAATTATAGGACCAGAATTGAAAGAATGATTCACTGCAGCAGGCACCAACGAAGAAGAGATATGTCAATGAATGGCCCTCTGGTTCTGGAGAAGGTCAACGAAGAGCACGCAGGGAGTCCGGTCAATAAATGTCTCACTACCGTTCAGAATAGCACCCGGAGGGATGCTCAAAACATTCCAGTTTGAAACCGCGGTGAGACCCGATGAAGCCGCTGCTCCGCTCCCTCTTCCTCAAAACGGTCTGTGAACCAAACCGCAGTATTGTCAGAAAAGCGACTCAGTGGAGTGTTCGCCTAAGTCCTAAAGAGCTTTATGTCGTCAACCCGTAGCACTAAAAGCTGCAACAATGAACCCCCGTCACATCCAGCCCAGATAAATCGAATTATCTGTAATGTGAATGATCTTTATGGAGGACGCCTCCAAGCTGATTGTGAATAAATAATCGCTTGAGAAGGATAAGTATTTACTCCACAGACTGCAGCCTTGGCAAAACATCTCCAGCACATAAATAGCCACAGAGGCCTGCGAGCAGGAGATACGCTGTGTACTCAGAACAAACTGGGAAATCAGCCTCCCCACTAAAATGCTAAAACAATAGCAATAAAACACACATAACTGCTGCCAATTATTAGTGGGAGGAGGCTAATGCAGTCGGGCTGCTCAACCGGATAAAAAGAAAGACAAAAGACGGCCCCTGGAAATTAATGATACTCATCAGGAAATAAAAGATCCATAAAAAGAGCCGGTTTTTTTCACTCACATCACGAGGACTTCTTGAAATTAACCGGGGCTACGCCTCACACGGGCGGATGCCCATGATTTTTTTCTTTCTTTTGTTTAAAAAAGTTGTTTTCTTATGCCGCTGTATCAAGTAGACACGTGTGGACGCTCATCATGCTTCTACGATCAGGGGCAAGAACGATGTCTGCGCACAAAAACACGCACACTCCATTTCCAACACACAACAGGGCGAGAAATCAGGAACTGAGAGTCATACGCCCAGTTTCACAATCATTTATGACTAATGAGACGTGCAGATTTGTGAATGTGAAAACACAATATCTAAATGTTGTACTTAACAGTTTTGTTGAAATGTCTCATCAGGTTTCTTCTCCCTTGGGTGAAAACCGAGAGGAGAAGAGAGTTAATCGGGCCAAAACCAATATAAAAAAAAAAACGTCACAACCATTCCACACGTTCTTGGTCATCACCTTGGCATGGCACCTCACTGTCCGTCAATAAGTAAGGGTCGCTAATTAGCGTTAGCATTAGTCTCCGCTATCAATGGCAGGCAATCTACTGGCACGGCCTTCGCGATCGGCCGGTGCGTTGAAATTAACCGATTGGGCACCGCTGCGCCGGAGCAATGGCCAGGCATTAAGTTTTCATCAGAAAGTCCAGTCTACATCCAGGACGTGGTCAAACCCGCGCACTCCGCTCTGCATCTGCATCTCCTCCCTCACTGAGAGAAAACACTCGACTAGATCACGACTCTTTGCTGTCCTGCTCCGAAATGGTGGAACGAGCTCTCTGAAGACACCAGGACCGCAGAGAGCCTTCACATCTTCAGCCGCAAACTAAAGACACACCTCTTCAGACTCTACCTCCACTAAAGACTAACAAATTGTAGCACTTGTACTGTAAATTCTTTGTGAAGTAATAAAATGTAGCGGTTCTCATACTAAAGTGCATACCCCTGGTATCCGGGTGGTCTGCACAAAAGGACCAGCTAGACGTTGTCTTTGTTGTCTGATGTGCTTTTATTTCAGAATTTCCATTGAATGTTCGATCAAAGTGGACGGTTTGGGGTTTCTTGTTACGAGTGAAAAGCTCATGCTGCACTACAGCGTGTGTGGGGGTTTGTGGGGCGGACGCATGACTCAAATAAGCTGCCACACGGTGTGGAGCATGAACCCAGCTGCAGGAATACAAGCGTGCTCCAGAGTGAACAACGTGAGTTGCCTCGTGGATTTGGACCTTTTTGGCCATTAGCGTACACAAGAAAACAGGGTCTCTCGGGTGTCCACCTCACATTAAAAAGGTCACGGTCTTCTGAAGTCTAGGGAGCTCGCTGCCAAGTGACGATATGAATGATAAAACGAAACAACAACAACATGAAAAACCAGCCGAGCGGTGGCTCCACGTCTTACCGCCACGATCAAACCTTGATAGCTACAAGCGCTAATTGTTCAAAGCCGTGTCTCCCCATCCCATTAGCTCGCCCCTTACAAAAAAGGCCGAGGCGACATTCATCAGAAAATTAGATTGCAGAGAGACTTTCATTAATCACGTATGACCGTATCCACCAATAAACCATGCCAAGTAATCCTCATTGACATTCTGCGGCAAGCCGAGTCAATGACACAAAAACATGCACAAGTCACAACTTCCTCTTGTTCAATTAAAATGTGACACCAGCAGTCATGCTCCAGGATACACAGTGGAACTAAACCCCGGAAGAGAAGCACATGAACGGCAAGAACGCGCGCATCACGCCGTGGGTTTTTTTTGGCGATAAGAAAAGATAAAACAATCCTAATAAATAAGCAGGATAGATGGACAGGATAGGGCAGGAAGAGGCAGGAAGCACGCAGCACAGCCGAGAGATGCAGATCGCACTAAATCAAATCAGCCCGCCGCGATTCGCCTCTAATCACGGGGAGGCCCAGAGTCGCAGTTTGAAAGCATTAATGTAATGAGGCTGACGGGAGCTTTCTCCTCGGCCTCCTCCATTTAAGGAATCCGTCTGACCGGGCGCGTTGCTCTTCCCGAATGTCGACGGGCAGCGGATTGTTGTGAATGTCGGAAGCGCCTCTCGCCAACGGTCATCTACCGCGTCCTGACGTCTTCAAAGGGCTCCGGCTACAAGTGAAATCTTTTAATTGGTCCGAATTCCGGTTTTGGGATTCCCAACAACCCAACCCGTCCGACAACTTAGGCATGGCAGCAGTTTTCTCAGTAGTCATGGAGATATTCCCGTTGCTTTTAAAACCACGGTCGATATAAACCTCACAGGAGCTCCCCTGCATCTGAAATATCATGGGCATTAGAAATACATGAGGTGTTGAGAGAAAGGGGGCTGAACACCTCATTGTTTTAGGCCAGCGTCTCATCGCTGCATACACCTGGCAATGAGTTAATACGAGCTGGCTGATTTATTGGCCAAGCTCTTAACAATATTACCAGATATGCTCAGAGAGAAAATATTGCTGCGCGCAGGAGAGCAAAACAAATTAAAACTGCAGGCAATAGAAGTGCTGTTGTACCTCAATGCAGTTAATTCCTATTTGACATCCATGATTCACCTTGTGTGTCCTGTTGAGTGTTTACCGTTAAGGGCGACACAAGTGAACCCAAGACTGCGACGTCTGTAGAACTCGCTGTGAAAGGCTTTAGAATGAGGCCGTTTACCTTCCAGCGACAGAAAGCACTCGGCACAGTTCAAATATACAGTAGAGGCCCGCAGGTCGGGCGACGGGGCCACAGACACACACGCCTCACAGACCCACGGGCTTAGCCTCGTCCTTTTGTGGAAGCACATTGTACTCACGATAGACAGACTGTGAGGTCGCACGCGGCGGGTCGAATCATCGCAAAGAGCCATGGGCACGAATAAGCGGCCCACATTATTAATGCTACCGGGGTAAGAAAGCGGCGCGCGCTGACTGACCTGCTCCGCCGTCAGCACTTCTCACGGCGATCCAGTGCGCTCCTCAGCATGTTTTGCCTAACCGAAGCTTTGCGTTGCTTTACCCAAACTCATCCCAGCTTGTTTGTGTGGCGGACGTATAAGATCACGACCCTAAATATCATGTCCCGACAACTTGTCAAACTGCACGGCAGCGAGGCGGTGAGTGCTGAACCTGCACAAGCCCTGAAGGCAGCACTAACTGTAAGGGATGTGTATTTATTTTACTGTCACAGAGAAGCCATTTCCATGTGGCATCCAAGGAGCAGGGCCAATATGAAGGTTCATTTATCACCCTGAAAGTTTTCATTAGGGCTGAAACCTTGTTTCATTCACTTACTTGGCAGATTTATTTACCTGCGACTCATTTTGGCTTCTTTTTAAAGGGTGGAGGGGTTCTACTGCTATAAATGAAATATGTGTCCACAGGAGAGAACTCGGCTCGGGTTTTTTCGATGTTGTTTGATGTATATTTTATAAAGTCTCATTATGTTAGAGGACATAATTCTATCACAAATCCATGAACCCGTTATTGAGTTAAGAGCAGCGGTGTGATTACAGATCAGCACCCGTTTGTTCCTCTGAACGGATAAAGAGAACTGTACTGAGCTCAGAACATTTCACTTCATTTGGCCTATTAAATAAATAAATATGCAATATGCCACAGCCCACGATAATGTCATCGTATTGCTTGTTTTGTACAACGAATGGTAAAAAAGAACATATATAATCAGTTTGTTGCTGTATGAACGAAGAAGGGCAGAAACTACTTAACATTTAGAAGCTTGATTTTGTGAATTTATCATTTGCATTTTTGTGCAGCCCTAATATAAGATAAGATATATTAAATAACTTGGAAAACCTTTTTAACTGAGAATCATAGGCAATTACATTCGGCAATTAATTTTCTATTGCTCAAGTGAGCAATTAGCACACGGGGTTGCACCGGGAATCAGCCAACAACCTCCTGATGTGCTCAAATGTAATCTTGTGAAATGTTTGTTTTTAACAAGAAGTCATAGTATAGTATGGCTGTTCTTTAATGTTAATGACCCACGAGGCAAATAAGGATCAATAAAGAAGTATAGAAGTAACAGAAGTATGCAAATGTATTCAGCTATAACTGCACATTGTATCGTGTTTTATTGAAACAGTACTTCCAATAAAACAACAAACTACTGTCCACGTATAATAACAGTTTAATGAAATTTAAACTAATTATGAGGAAGGAAGAAGTGTTGTTTCCATCTCACACATCTGATACCTTTTCAAATGCCGAGGACTTCGGCTGTATTCATTAATTTTTCCTTCTTGTGCGGCTTAATATTCTTCCACAACGACATATCACATGAAAAAAAGATAAATAAATAAATGGAAAAATCTATTAGCACAACAAAAGAAGCTTTTTCAACCCAACAGCACGGGGGCAGCGCGGCTCAGGAGTTGGGGCAGCCCTTCGGTGAATGTAAGCGTCGGTGGTTTGATCCCGGCCTCCGAAGAGAGTGCGCCTGAGTGTCCTTGAGCAAGACACTGCGAACACTCAAAGCCCTCAACGGGCAGGTTGACCGGCAGTGAATCTTTGCATGTGGAAGCGATGTGTTTCAAAAGGGCGGTGAGCAGTGCAGGGACAGCGCTTCATAAAGGACGATACATGGACCAGTCTCATTCAGGGACGGGAGGGACGACAACAACAACAAAAAGCACAGTTATGGAAAACATGCAGGTTGTATGCACAGACCCAGATTTACCTCGGCTGTCTGATTTGAATGAGCTCATGATTAATGGAGTTGCCGAGTGGACTAATTCAATCAGGAACAAAGCCTTTGACATTTCAGGGAGTCAACACCCCCCCCCCGAAAGACTCCAATATCAATCGTCTTGACTGAAATCACCGGTGTCCGTCCGATGTGCTTCCGACTGAGGACGAGGTCGAGCTGCACAGTTTATCTGATTTTATTCACCATTTTGACTGCCGCAATTAAATGAGCGTGATCGTCAGCCATATTGACGTTTAAAATGCTCTGCTGCGCAACTAATCAGGGCGCTTCCTCAACTTAACAGTCGGCCGGCCACCCGGGGGAGAACCAGGTGGGAGGAGTCACGCGCAAAGTGCGGTAAAATGATGTTACCCCTAAAATGAATGAATGACTGTGGCGGCGGGCGGCGAGCGCCACACATCTGAGTGATGTCAACGGTAGAGTGGCGTGCTGAGATGAGCTCGTTCCGTGGACGCGACGGTCGGTATGTGAGCGCCATTGCTGCGATCGCGATCGATTTGAAAGAGCTTTAAAGAAAAGATACACTAAGTCAAAAAGCCCCGTGGGCCCGTCACGTGACCTGACCTCGGCGCGGGCCGCTGCGCTGGTTTACGTCGGAGCGTCTCCAGCCAACGTGGTGCCATTAGAAGACTCGCACGGGGCCCAAGAGTTCAGTGTTTTTTCCCCACAACATGAATTTTTAAGCAGAAGGAAGACAAAAGTAGAAAAATAGCTTCTGTACCCTCTTCTGCTCTGCGCGAATCGGGCTAATATGTCGCACACAGACACAGACAGACACACACACACAGACAGACACAGACAAAGGTGTTCTCGCCGGCTTCTGAAGAGCTGGGATGATTAGAAGCGTGAGCCGCACTCCACCGCCTCGCTGTGGGAACAGTGTGGGCTGAGAGACCACTTTTTTTTATTGTTTTGGTTGTCGTTATTTTGTTTATACTCAAGTTAGACTTATTTTTTTTCCATAACTAAATTCCAGTATGGTAATATCTTAAGAATGAAGAGAGAGTCTATTAAAAAGGGATACTGTGATGATCATTATACAAGTAGCATAAAATGGTGTTAAAATGACAATGACAGTGTTTAAAACCAGTTAGCAATATATACAATATAGCGTGTAGGTGTTTCTGGTTCTTTACTGTTATAACGGTATGACTACAGACAAGCGGACCACATGTAGACGTAAAGGCCGGAGTCAGCATAAGACATACTGGTAAACTAATGGGGAAATCATAATAAATAATAGAAGTGTCAATAATTCTGCCCATTCCTTTTGTAACCATGTTACATATCTTTTCTAAAAAATGTCCACAAATATAGATAAAATGTGTAACTTTAAAGATTTTAACTTAAACGCAAATCAGCACATTTCCCTGAGCGTCCCGATTATGTAAAATTGAACATAGGCTTCCTCTCCCCTTCTCTACATTTCTTATTTATGTCGATGGATTAATCAACCTACTAGTTTCTGCAGTACATCAGAGGCTGTCAGAGCAAAGAACACAAAGCAAAGGCCACGTGATAAGCGAGCGAGGCCGGACGTGTCACTGTACGTGTGATTCGGCTCAGCAGGTGAGTGATTGTGTTAAATCCTGTCCTCTTGTGTTTGTCATCCACTAATACATCCACCTCCATGCACCCCTGGCATTATATCCCGAATCCACCCTTTAAAACCTTAAACTACAGTTTGCAGTCATTATATTCTCCAAAAAACTGTGAACTGCAAGCATTTTTTCCACGAGAAATTTTACAGCTTCTTCAGCAATCCCAACTTTTATCACTATTTTGTACACAATATATCTCAAACGCATCAGGAGGGGCATTATACCTTAGCTGCCCCTGGATTGGTGGCATCTGAACACAAAACAACAGCACGAATGAAAATGAAACCCGAATGCTGATGTAGTTCAACCCCACTCGTGACGTGCTGGTGACCAACAGCTCATCCGAGTGTGTTTTTTCCATTACATTCACATCCCCTTTTTTCAAATCTGCTTGCAGACACGATCACCTTCCTCTGCTACCACGAAGACGAAGAACAAGCCGAATAAGGGAAAAAAAGAAACACTGCCCTGAATTATAATTTGCCGTAGGCTGGAGGCTAATTCACGCTGATGGTCACGGCATAAATCATGAGCCACTTGGAGAGCAGCAATTCAATTACTGCTGCCAGCGGCTGCGCAACATCCAGAGCTTCTTTCGGCGCTGCACCATCAACCTGTGATGGCACATGGGCAGATTGTGAATTTGTGTTACAATGGTTATTGCCTTCAACAAGTCTCCCAAAAGACCTCTTTCACAACAGAGAGCCGAAGACCGGTGACTCCTCAGCCGTGAAATGAGAACCGTGGAATGGAAAAAAATTAAAAATAAAAAAACAGAAGTGCTACACGGTCAGGTGCTTATCCATCACCAAAGCAAACGGTTGCTTATATCCATTACTGACGTTATTAATAGCAACGGCTCAGTCTACAAAGCCATTGTCTGGTAGAAGACCTCACCGTGTCCCTGTGGAGAACAACGATGAACGCCAATGATGAACGCCACGGGAAGATGGAAGCTAAGTGTCACTCCATTATTTCCATTATTATCATTAGTATTTCCACGGATCCAGCAGTGCTCTAAACAGCCCGGAGTCCACACAAGCACAACAAATCAAAGCAAAGGTCTTACATTAAATAAAACCCTAAAAACAGATGTGCTCGCAAGCTTTTCTTTTTTTTCTTCTTTTAGACAGCCTGAGAAGTCGACATTCCCCCTCGCGGAGGCTGCATCGCCACCAACAAGGACGCCTCCAGCAGACGCCGTCGGCCCGAATGTCCGCCACGCGGCTCCCTGCGCGCCGCCCGCCGTCAGAGGAGCGCGACCCCGCGCTGCAAGTCACCAATAGTTATAGAAACAAAAACAACAACAAAAGGTTGACAAGTGTGCAGAGAGCACGAAAGAGAGGCGCACAACTCGGAGTCCACCTTGCACGTCGACTTGCGCAACAAAGTTTCCCCGTTAGGTCTGGAGTGTGTGTGTGTGTGTGTGTGTGTGTGTGTGTGTGTGTGTGTGTGTGTGTGTGTGTGTGTGTGTGTGTGTGTGTGTGTGTGTGTGTGTGTGTGTTGTTTTTTGTGTGTTTCACGCGGACACGCACAGAGTGGCGCATTCCTTGACGAGTCGGTAGACGCGTGCTCAGTAGTCCGCGATGTCAACTTCCACTTTCACGACGGCGGAGGACAAGCGAGCAGCGAGCAAACTGCACCGCCAACTCCCGAGAGCGCCGCGCGGGCGCCCCGCTTCCTCGCGGAGGGTTAAAAAAACAAACAAAAAAACAACACGACACCGTCGTTACTTACAGCGAGACGAGAAGACAGGTCCAAAGTCCCGTAGTAGAAAATAATAATAAAAAAAAGCCCACGGTGCTCGGCGCTGCGCGGTCTGAGCTCCACATCCAGCGGTCTCATTCCCTCATCTCCTCCTCGGCTCCTCCACAGCCGCCGCCGGGCAAGTTTGGTGACGTCAACAAGCGCTCGGTCTCAACCGGCGGAGCTCTACGGTCGCAACTTGAATAATGCATGGGGGGAGGAGGAGGGGAGGCCCCCACGTTAGAATAAAGGCTTGCCCTTTCACGACAGGACTCATTAACAGAGGTGGAAAAATATGTTCCTCAGCTCAGAGAAGGTGAATAAAGTGGACATGATGTCCGAATAAAACATGAGGAGTCTCGCTACACATTAACTAGAAAATTAAAATATGGATACATGTAGAGAGACACCTCAACTCACTAAAAGAAAACACAGTGGCAGTTTAGCACAACAAACACCAATTAGCTGAATGTGTTAGTTGGAGCTAGTCTGTTGCACAGTAATTGAGAGCGTTTTCTCGTTAACCCTTAAGCTTATCGACTGCTGATACCGATTTTGCTTCTTCAAAATGTATTAATAGACCATTTAAGAGGCAGGTAGTAAGTTAAGAAAAACATGTCACAAGTTTCCAGGGTTCCTAAGTAGGGATGTAGGAGCTGAGAAGAAGGACCAGCTAGGACCGTCTTTACCGCTGGGTACAGATTGCAGCCCAACGATGCGGAATACCAAAAGAGCTGTGAGGCTGTTGTGAATAATTATTGTGTTCAACTTACTAAATGTGTTACGAGCATAGTGTACATTTCAAATGCTCTGGTCCAATCGTTTGGTTTTGGGGAGGTAGCACCAAATTGACTAGGGGAGCCCCTCCAAATAGATGCAGGCATCATCATGATTATTATACAGTTTTGCTGACCTTGCAGTTGTGCAATACATTTCAAATTAGATTTTGCATTTTGATTTGAACGATTGCACACATGAGAGGAGTGCCGTGGAGTGTGTGTTCCCATTTCGTATTTGCTCCTCTTCTGGTGCAAAGTTCCTCCCTCCAAACAAAAACTGTCAGTTCGCTATACTGTCCTCCTAAGGAATAAACTTATTTTTATTCTCTCAGCTCATTAAACCCCAGTCGGTCCGTCTTGCTCTCAGTGATCCCCTCCTGTGTTTTGCTTAAAACAAATTGTTATTTTCTGGTACAAGGCTACGAGTGAATTATTCATCTCCATGTTTAAATCTTTCCCAGGCTGCCGTGTGGATTCAAATCAAAATATTTTCTGTGATCTGCCATCTTTCCTAATGTGTATATACAAGTAAGTGGCTTTAATATCACTTTATAGCACTTCAATAGCACTTTAATAGCAAAAACGCTCTTCATGTTGTTGGAGAGGAGTCGTTTTGCAGAAGCTCAGTGATCCCTGAGCGCACATATCAGCCGCAGACCAATATTTTTAGAAATATGATTGCTGAAAGACATAATCTTTGTTTTGACGACTGGAACTCATGACATCATAAAAAGTAAGGCACCGGGTAGAGTCAGTGTCAGCGATTGTTAGTCCTCTGCAGATTTTAGTGCCGTGTGTTTTGATTTATGTTGTTAAAATTAATGACAGTCTATGTGCCCAACGAGGTGTTGGCTAACTCAAGAATGGGGCTTCTTAAAAGTGTTTTGCAAAGGTCAATAACATATCCAAAAGAGGCTGTGCTTATTTGCCAGTGATTGACCGGTACTAGCACACCCAACCAAAACACCACATAACTTATTCATTATTACTTCATTGTTAATTTATTACTTGGTAAATGTCAGAATAAAATCTTCTCTTCAACTCTTGTTTACACCTTTCGCCAGAAAAATAAGTACGTTTCATGGCATTCCTATTCTGCTTCATATATTTCACATACAATTATAGAACCTGACCGCCAAGGAGCTGGCAGATAGTCGCCTTCACACGACTTTCCCTCATCCACAGTTTGCTGAAAATGTGTCAATATCCGGGCAGAATCACCCGAGGTGCTGTCAGAGTATTTACTGTCTATCCCTCTCTGGCCAGCTGCACGGAGTCTTTTGATGACATTGCAGATACAGCATGTTTCTATATTTCAGGGCCAACCCCGTTTTCCAAAATGATGGACTGGATGAATTATATCTGATAAATAACCTTCCTCTCATAATGAGCATCCCATCGGTTAAATCTGCAGACCTCTCTTTAACTGCCAGGGCTGGATTGAAGCCGTTGTGATAACACTAATCAATCTGCAAGACATTGCATTTTCATACTAATTTGTTTTGTCAAATGTGTTTTTTTTCTTGGAAACAGAATTGCTCGGATTAAAATCAGTGGAAATGGTTTCAATTGGAATTGGGTTTAGGGAACAAAAGCACTACGGAAAGCCTAAACCAACAAAAAAGTAATTGACAGTCAAAGCCTTGAGTTGTTTTCCGTGCAACAGAGCCCCAAAAACAATTAAAAACATATTATTGAGCGTCACCCCCACTGAAAATAACGACAAATGTGCTGTGTTTTATTGCTATCACAGCATTTGTTAAAAGTTGCACTGCCCAGTTGTCCAGACTCATCCAAAAGGATCCCTCAAACATGAATTATGACCCACTAGAGGTAAACATGCCCTCTGCCTGGATTTCCTTATTTTAACTCTTTGGGATATTTCTGGGCATCCATCTTTTATGAAACGTAGCGATAAAGGTGCTACATTGGAAGATTAAGAAATAGTGTACATGAATATACTAAATGCCTCAAGGTGAATATGGCAAAAAGCAAGCTGACGAAGAGAATGAATCTGGGGCTCGTCCTCCCGGGTGAAGACCTGGGACGGGGAGTAGGAGCCAACTTTGAGCGTTGGCTTCACAAAAAGCAACCTCCACATCCAACAAAACAAGTTAGATCTGATGGGAGCCATCGAGGAAATTACATTGTGAACATGAGTTTACGGTCTCAATCGATGCTCTCTTGTGTTCATTGGTTGCAAAAAGTCAAGTTGGGCGACGGCCGTGTTCCAAGATTGAGACAGACAGATCTCTGAACTCAAGGCTGCATAAGCACAGTCAACAAACCAGTCAGGGAGTTCGTGATGACTGCGTCCACTTACAGAGTCTATGAGTGTGCTTAATGCTAGCTTGGAAAATTATTATTATTCAAGATATTTTATGGAGGATATAAAAAAAAAACGAAATTGACACATGGAGAATATTTTGCAACTTGACAGTTATGTTTATAAAAAATAGGGCTTTACTACTTTTTTCCTCAGTTGTTTTTGGTGCAGATTAAAATTACAAGAAGGACATTTCTGGGAGACGGCATTGGATAATAAGTGCCTTTGATCAGGAAAAAAAATAGACATTTCTTTGAAGAGTGTAATGATAAAAAACCTAATGAATAACAAGTTCATGTATTTATTCATATATATATATATATATATATATATATATATATTCCTGGAGCTAATCCCAGAGCCAGACAAATAACCAAATACTGTAGGTATTTAAATTAAAGGTCCACGTAAATTCGTAGGTTGTGCTTGAGGCCGTTATATACGCGTGGACTTATATACTGCCGTAGATATGCTATTGTTGAGAAACAAATTCCTGCTGATTTGCAGTGCAAAGCCAAACAGTCTCATCCAACTCCGCACAATCTATTGTTCTTTTTGTCGGCTCCTTTCCCTGTTTCACAGTGCCTGCAGCAGAGAAAGGTGCTTTTTCAAAGGGCTCTGTGCATTAAAGACGCTTCCTCCTCTGAATAATGCCACAGCCTGCTGACTCCAACTGCACGCAGTACCCTGCTGCCTGATTGTTTTTGACATGTGTACAGTATATAATGTAAAGTCAGCACCACAGGTATTTTCTTTTAATTCAAACCATCTCTTGGTGCACATTCATTTTTATCTACAGAAAAGGAGAGTATAGTATTTCCCAGTGTCTTCATGAGCCACCTCTATTTTATTCAGTCGTTTGAAAAAAACTCCCATTCCCTGCCCGTAACAGGACTCTCTTTTTAGAAAAAACCCATCGTCAACCAATCTATCGGTTTCCATCTGGTGAGATGAGGCTGCCTCATAACTTGTGGAATGGTCAATGCCCCTTGGTATCAAAGATCACACAGTATGTAGTGAGTAATGACACTTACTGCAGGTGTCAGGAGAGCGTATTAATGCTTCTTACATGATCCTGACCTAACTAACTTTTTTAGGCAAGGGAACCACTTTTTAACCCCTAGGCAATGACCGCGGGTGATGTAAACTCATCCGACAAACCAATTAGAGTAACAAGTTTAGACACATTACTTATTCAATTCAATGAGGAAGTGTGTCCAAACTTTTGACTGGTGCTGTATGTGAATGGAGCATAGCTAACAGGTCAAGTGATGAAAAGGTCAACCTTTCAGTTTCACACGGGCCTCCCAAATGAAACTCCCTTTGTCCTGAGTGTGCATGGTGGTGATGCACTCGGAGTTAATAGACTCCCTCAGTTGTTTTAAGCTCTCCCACTCTAAAATAGTTGAAAGGCGGCTTTCCATACAAAAGAGCGACAGAATAAGCAATCACACCATTGTGCTGTATAATCGTCTTTCTAACGTGATGAGTACGGACACACTGTGTCCACTCATTGGCGGGTTAGCTTTTCAAACTAAGCTGTCCTGTGATCTGCTGCGCCAATAATTGGTAAATCCATAAAGTAGCATTGCGAGACGTTTCAAATGTAAAGCGCTACACGCCGTACATCGTCATGCCATTACGAGGGTATCGATGTCCCATGAAGCGGCCCATTAAAGAGCTGTGATTTAGCTTCCTTTTTCTGACTTTGAAGATTTTATTGGAGAAAAAAAAAATCCCCATGAATGCCTCCATTGTCTTGACTTAGTCCTTCCTCTCTCCTCCCTCTCGAAGTGTTCACAATATATGCAATATCTTAAAATTAAGTAATTAGTCCAATAGGTCTTGCAATAAGATTTGTACCATGCCATGTCTGGAATTTACATCACACTGTCTTACCAAGACACGTTTGAGGATGTGTAGCAGGCTGCAGTTTCACCCCGTTGTAAATTTGCTGATTGGGGTTATTATTACAATTAGAGCCGGTAATATTATTCTCTTTGTACAGGAAGACAAGTGGCGAGCTACATAATCAGCCCTGTGGCAAGATCCTTATAGCTTCAGTAGGAGAAGAAACGGGCTCTCATGAATGATTGAAAAAATGGTGAGTTACAACACAGCAAAACAGAGCAGCGAGGAGATGAAGCAAGACACTAAATCAGGAAATAAAAGATCATAAAACCCTCGATTCAGCTGCCAGGTTTCTTGAATTTGTGTCACAATCAGTGTCCTTGTGTGAACACGCAGCATCGTGATGCAATGCCATCATGTGGTGAACTCAACCTCATAATCAGCTACTTTCACTTCTGTTTGTCTCCAATGGACGAACTGAATCCAGTTGGAAAGGTTTTCCACGAGCCCATTAAAACTGTCAAAATAGACAGCGTGTTCCTGCTGTCTAAGGGGAGAGAAGTGAGGCACTAACTATTTCTTGGTAATTACTTTTATATAGATCTTTTCTTTTTACCAGTAGATAGGTTTCAAAGGTTCATGCATGTCATAAAATTTTGATAAATGTGTCACTTTGATCTTTTACTAACAAAGTATTTTATCTGCGACGGAATGTTTTATGTTTGAAATCAATCTTGTGTGACTGCTGTCTTATAAAACTTTTTCATGGTAAGTTTAAGAGTCTCACAGCCTTGTGTGAAGGTTAAGGAAAGGTCACGGTCTGGTTCGCGCAGAAAGAATCTGCACTGACTTCACACACAATGGGTCTCATTTACTAACAACTTTTAGAATTCACCTTATTCTCCATCCTGAGTGTGTTCACTTTGTCTACTCTTCAAACTAATTCATTTCAGAATGTTTTATCCACTTACTTAAGCGCAGTGACAACAGAAAAATTGTTATTTTGGAGTAGTAGTTTATGTGCATATTGCTGGATGGGCCCAATGTTCTTATTGCCATTCAACCACACCATTATTCTATCTTCATCCAAAGTAATAACAGCAGTGCACAAATGTACACAAATCTAAAGCTATGATTTCCTTTCCGGTGGGAATTACAGAAAAGTCATGGTTTGGGTTAAGATAAGTATACTAAAAAGGAACGGAAAGAGGAAAACCCGCACTGACTGTCAGCGGGAGACAGCAATGTGGTCTCCCAAATCTACCTCGTTGCTGGACAGACCTCGTGTGTCTGGAACCATGTCACACAGCCCAGGACGGACAGGACTCATCCAATGGAACGGGCCGCTTGAGGGCTATGTCTATAGCGAGTCTACAGTCTTTTTAACAGTAGTTTAATTCTGATTTTGGGATCATCTCATCTGCAACGTTCTAGCTGATATATTTTTTTAAATGACCTAGTTTTCCCCCTAATGATGCCCCTTGCACTGAGAATAAAACAAGGTCCCCTGCGCATTCTGTGTATTACACACATGATGTCTTGTTAGCTAAAAGTCACAGCCAGCCCGCCACAAACACACACACACACATAGAAAAGCCCCTTTTGCGACATGAGGGAAGCCATCCGGAATGGAGCATATGAGCTTCGAGCAAGATTGCAGCCGCGGGCAACTCGGACCCAGAGGGCAGATACAAGTAAATGAAGTCTCCATTACTTTGCAAGATGTGCTGCAGATGCTATTACCCTCATTACCGTGGATCTCGGTGGAACACAAAGGAGTAGGAGCTGCTGCTGTGAGCCATACATTTTGTCTGAGGTAACAGCTGAAGACAACATAGTACATGCTTAACGGGGATAGTGAAAATTCACTCCACTCCACTATAAAAAATAACAAGGCTAACAACTCCAATTGTATCATCCTAGGTCCCAGTTGAATAGCTTTTTTGACGTAGCAGCACACCTTTTAGCTGGTGTTTACTATATCTGGTTAATGCTCGACCCATACTATTTCTCCTCTCAACACTTTGACTTGATTCAGACCCGATCGCATTCATCAGCTGTTTTCTTGTTTTTCTTGGTGATCTTCTGCACAAATGAGTCATCAATACACATTCAGCAAAATGCATCAGTCGAATTATAAGCCACCTCTCCCAGTGACTTTTTTAGAACACCCATCTGTTTAATTTTGAACGACTCTCTTTAAAGACACTGCCAATTTCTGTTCTTGTTATCAGAGAGCCGCAGGCTCATGGATTCTCTCCGCCGAGTAAAACAGTCCCCCGTCACTCAGCAAGATAATCCTGGGAACAAAAACCCGCTTATAATAAGCAAATCTAATATCATCCGCAATATGCAATACATTTAGAGCGGAGATTATGTTGCTAAATGGAAAACAGATTTACTCCCCACCTGTAAAAACGCTGTAATGCCGAAATGTTGAGTGAGCTGAAGAGGAAACTGTGAGAACAACTCTCAATTTAAAACGCTGGCTGTGAGATTTGCATATTTTATTAGCTCATTCCTTCACGTGAAATCATAAAATATATGTTTTTGAACATATGATTGTGTAAAGCCTTCAAAACATTGTAATGAAGATTGTAAATATAATTATTTTATTTAAATATTGTATTTATTGACATCTATACTAATTTTTCATGGTGCAAGTATATAGAATACCAAGGTGTAAATAAGGGCATCTGATTTATTTCATTACGTGTAATAATATTATGTGTTTGCTTACTATTTTTATGATGTATTTTTATTAATCATTTGACCTTTTACCCTCTTTTGGTAGCTTTTTTTGTTATGGTTGATTTTTCCTCTATTATGTGTCTTATGTGTGTGCAAAAACACTAGAAAACAAATAAAACACTACTGAGAGAAGTCAGCATATATACGATATATGATAAACAGCTCAAAAAGGGCTCAAAAAGCTGTCACTGAATACAGTGCTGTCTGCTCATCCCTCTTTTATTATCACAACATAATAATAGGATGTTCTTGAAATTCTTTTCAGTAGATTTCAGCCATGTGGCTGAATCAGGTGTTGGCGAGCGACGTACCTCTACCGATACGGGGGCAAGTTGCCTCCAGCGGGGGTGGATTAGAGCAGAGGATTGGAGGTGCTCACTGTCATTTTGCTTCAGCGTGTGTGCCAGGTTCTGTGCTCGATCCCACCAGCTTCTAGTCCTCCCGGCCCGCCGCGGCCGTGTGAGGAGAACTAAGGCGTCCAGCTGTGGCCGCCACTCTAAAGAGTCTGTTTGGAGAAACCTTTGAGCGTGAGCTGTTCTCTGGAGAGATGTGGTGATAAAATGAACTGATTGCTGAGGTCTGGAATTAAAAACGCTGAGGCCAAGAAACTTGCTCTGTCAAGTAAAATCCTTCAAATCCCATTGTTGACAAAAGCATGCTCCAGTTTTTCTTACTTGGCCTACGATGTGATGTCGGTTCTTTTGATCATTCTCTGTGTGGCATGCTTTTGCTATTGTCAAATCAAACTAATCCAGCGTTACTAATAACTTTGCATGGCTTCCCCACCAATTTAAGCCTGTTAGGACAAACTTAAATGGATACAAGAAGCTTCAAAATATTGTGGGGCTTCAGGACAGAGGATGTCAGCACTGCTGATAAAGAATTAATGTTAAAAGTACACTGTGTAGCATTCAGGAATCTAATAGCATGAATGCAAAAATGCAGTAATAACTACTTATATATTATATATATATTGTGAGTGTATAATTATCTGAAACAGATATAAAGAGGGTTTTATTGCGGTGTGGCATTTAGTTGGTTGCCATCTGCAACCTGCAAATTAAATTCACTTCTTTACTTTTTACATTCTTGCCAGGAGTTATATGTGAAAATCTACATCCCTGTTTAACTCATTTGTTAAACTTTGTTGAGTACAAGTGTGACCCTCTAAGTGCCGTCGCCATTGGAGTTGCCCCACACGCATGCACAGTCGTTCTCATCAAGCCCTTCATTAAACCTGCTTGTGACACGTAACAGCTGTGCAGCTACAGTCTTGTACTTTTGTAACTAACGCTCTTTATTAATTCGGCTTTGCCCTGTAAAACTGCTCACGACTAGTTCACGGCCCATTTTGATGCAAAGGTCCACAAGCAGCCAACGCACACGATTCTCTAATTGTAAAGTCCAGTAACACGTAACAGGCAGGGAGGCACTGACTGACACCGTGTGTTCCCTGGAACGAATGATGTTTCACTGGGACGTAGATGATGTACCACCCACCCGCCTCCCCCCCTATGCGGCCCACTAATCCGTGATGATCGGATCAGAAGCATACCTCTTGACACGAGTGTAAAAGAGCCGGTGTCAGAGCATTTAACATTGAGTCAAGCGGGTAACACGCAGTTAGAAATGGAGGGAAGATGTCGCTGTCATCCCTCTGAGGACGGTCACGGATGAGGATGAGGATTACTGGTGCAGTGTGCCCAGACCCCCCCCCGCGGAGGCCCCACCCACGCTGCTCTGTTGGCTCGGGTTACAGCAGGTGAGATGAAAAACATCTTTAATACTAAAGTAAAATGAAAGGCAAAGCCAATCAATACCTGGATCTAGCTAACAGAACACATCAGGTGTGATTATTTTATTGTGTACCAAATGTAACCGTGAAAGGGCCTTAATAACTTGAAAAGGAAATACTCAGTATGTTGGTCTGCGGTCGGTGATCATCAATATGAGTCGTGATTCTTTCTGCCTGCCCTGACTGGTTGCCTGCTCGGCACAGCCTGATATTCTGCGGTGGAATTGTTTTTTTTCTTTGACTCTCAGTGTGATACTTACACTCATAATTTGTGCGACTTGGTAATAACGACTGTGGAACCCTTCACAGGCATCAAAATCAAACCTACTTTAAGACATTGCAGGTGGCTTACAACCACAGCAAAGCGCTCGCTCACAGCCTCAGAGCCCTGATAACACATTGTGCAAAGCTGGGCTAAACAATGTTCGCAGTTTTACTCGTGAACATTCGTCAAAAGGTCTCGGCCTGAATGTGGGAAAAGTAAAATATGAAAACGTCTTATAGACTTGTGCTTTACAACCAAAGCACTCTGAGGCTTTGCCATATATATGCTACTTTTCATGGCGACATTGCTCATTCTGTAGAATGAAGCGCTCCGCTGGGATCCCCCTCAGGGGCGGTCCGTTGCCTTGGGACAACATAGCAACTTCCCCAGTACTGCTCAGTCCATAAATGTCCCCTTGCTGTCATCCACAGCATCACTATCTAACATACGGCTATTTTAACTCTGCAGTGGCCACGACGCAAGCAGTGTTTTCTCAACCGTAATGTCAGATCAGATTTCTTCCCGCATGGCTTGATTCCACAAACAAGGTCACGTGTTGAGCCCAGCAATGACACTGGGGATGATTTGTCAACATTTACACATCCATCTGTCGGACCAAATCTCACATGACTCAGCTCATTCGGGGCCTTCAAACAGAATTACTGAGTCTGTGCAGAAAGACTTTATCCAGGACTGTTGTGCTGACGACTTATTATCCGCGTGGAGCAGAAACACAAGATCAAGAGCCATGAAGAGACTTTTCATCATGGTAATGGTGACTAGCTGCCACACATTCACTGTCCGTGTATGGGTGTGTATGTGTGTGTGTGTGTGTGTACATCTGCAGTCCCTTGCATGGCGGAACGCATTAAATAAAACATAGTGTGAGGTTTACATTTGTAGGCAACCGTAGAATCAATGACTTAGATGCAACATTCAGAACTCAGTCCTGGGGTACACGACGTGGGAGGGGTTTAGACCTGTGTGTGCGCGTGGAGGTGGGGGTGCATTCCATTTATGGCCCTGATCAAATTTCGTAAGACCCCCATTAGCAAAGCACACATTCAGTAATGGCTGTATTCTGATGTTACCATAAAGGAAATGGAGCCTTCTCATGGTGTAGCAGTAATTGAGTAACTCATGATTCAAGGTGCTCTTGTCCCTTCTCCTCTCACAATGCAAAACAACTGTATGCATTGGGAGAAACAGTCATTATAAATGGTGTGAGCCATTTCTACGTCAAAGCTGATGATAATTTGTTCATGAAGAATGGATCAATTAAACCGCAGTTCTCCTCAGCACTAAGGAGGCTTTTTTAGGGTCTTTTAGCTCAACGTTGTGGTTTTACCGCCTCCGACGTGCAGCGTGGTCCAGTCCCATATTGCAGCAGAAGCATTGGTCATAAACTTCACAGCAATAATAATTTGCACTTAACTACGTCAGTTGCTCGGAGCGTGTAATGAGAACACAAATGTGTTTACATTAGAGTTAGTTGCCTCTTGCGTCCCGTGCTGTGCGAGTCAAATGTGTCTTTGTCCTGTTATTAATACGGCTCTACACTGTCTACAGTATGCGGCCTTTTGAGCGCTGGAGGTTTCACTCTTTTTCTTTTTTAAATGTGTTTTAAATTGCAATGACACCGTGTGACCATTGGGGGGTCTTTATACTTGCTTCTTGCTCGATGTTTGAAGTAACTACGATGTTAACCTATCAGCATCATGATCAGACACTAAGAGAAGATTCCCCTCGAGTGCGTCGATGCAGCACAAACCTGGAAGAAACTCACAAACACAGTTTATGAGCGATTCGTCCAACAAATACACGACCGCAATGACTACAAACGGCTGTACGGCATTAAAAAAACAACCCCGAGGGGTCTGACAAAGTGCAACTATGTGAGAACTTCAGTCACAGCAATCAGAGGCACAGTACAAGTGTCAATCAAGGAGCTTTGAAAATCTAAAGAAGTGGTCAATAAGTAAGTAAATTAATACGTTTGTGGTCAGCGGGAATTCATATCCTGTGCGTAGGTGTCACTGTGTGTGTTTTTTGGCTCGTTGTATATGTTCATATGCACACTGTAAGAGATCGAATTGTTAAACTTGGTGCCGTTTCAAGCCTTAAATCTCTCTCAGGGGGCGATGACCTAAGATGATCGGCACACAAGATGCCCCCCCCCACATGCGGAGAACACGCGGAATTCAAAATCCCATTAAAAGTGGTCGAGCAGATAAGAGAGAGGAGTAGCCCTGCTTAGCGCTCCAAGTGGTTCCCAATTTCACACCTCAACATTTTTCTTCTCTCTCCGGGGCAAAGGTGGGGTGCAGATGGAGAGTCTACAGAAGCGCATATGCATCGCATCAAATCCGACCTAGTTTGCAAACAAACTGCGTGCTAAAAATCTGCCTGATGACTGCAAAAAGAATATTGAACCAAAACAAAACATTGCCGCTATTCACCCTCCTACTTGTTGGCCGCTGTGGAAGCCAAATGCAGGTGATTTATTCCTCCGTATTCAGCGTTGTCCACAAACGGCCCCAACCAAAGGATCGCAGCCAACACTCGCAGCGATGAAACCTATGAATCGCTGTGCGATGCTGCTGGCGGTTTTGGCCAGTGTTCCTCATTGTCTGAGCTGATGCCATGTTGAATCCATTTGAATTCATTGTTTCCAATGTGTGCCCCATGTTTCCAAGCTTCGGAGTCGACAGATGTCTGTGCTAAAACAGAGATTGCTTTCAATCCCTCAGCATTCAATGTCACAAGGTGATTTAAAACACGACACAAATAAATAACAATAGATTTTGTTGTGTGGAGAGCTCCAATAGATCAACATTAAACTCACACCAGGCAAATTATAGCATTTCCTTTTTTTCATATGTCTTGCTGACACGGTGCAACAATAGCATTCATCTGGAGTTGAGTCTCCGTCCACCAGGCGAGTGCAAGTTTAAATATTTACTCTCTGATCTCGGTTTTGGTCTCCACGCACTCCTGAGGGAAATATTTGGCTTTGGCTGCTGATTTCTGAGCTTCGTTCACAAACTTCAGGATGACGAGTTGATAGAGTGTAACTACAGCGGGTTTATCAAAGCTTTGTCTGTGAAGACCAAGGTTAATCAGGGCCTGAAGCCAGAACGACGTGTCGAAAAAACAGCAAACCGTTCTGTGGAACTACAGGAAACTAAAAGAGTAGTATGAAGTATTGTGTGTACCTCGCTGCTTGAGATTTCTGTCAGTAGTTATTTATAAAGTTATAAATATGGATTAATGCAGCTTTTGGGTTCAGTATCTGTAATACTAAATGTAATAACAGTAGTGTTAAAGTGTGATTGGCCATGACTTGCAGTGCCACACTTCATCATATCTGAACAAGACATCTAACATTCCCAAAGTGGCCCAAAAGTGTGACGGCCAAATACAGTTTTTCAGTCAAATATAAAATGAATATGAGTATATTTACTGAGAAAAGGGGACACACTGGCAAGTTGGGTAATTATTTAGCAGAAATCACTACCTGCATTAAAAGCACTTAAAGCAATAAAACTAGAGGTGTAACGATTCATTTTAACAACGATTCGATTCAAATCGCAATTCATGGTTGCCGATTCGATTCATGGACGGTCTGGGTTAATTTAGAACGATTCGATTCAGTGACATGAAATCAATTCAGTAACTTTACTGGACAGTGCAGTGCAAGTTTCTGAGATCACTGTTGTTTCTTGTAAGTAAATCAGGTTTAAATTAATT
The DNA here is from genome assembly GCF_964276395.1 of Gasterosteus aculeatus. NCBI lineage: Eukaryota > Metazoa > Chordata > Actinopteri > Perciformes > Gasterosteidae > Gasterosteus > Gasterosteus aculeatus. The sequence continues at coordinate 6,159,339 of NC_135704.1, read as the reverse complement.
ATGGATATTATAAACAAGCAAACAACAATTAATGGCAAATGTATTAACATTTTATTTTCAATGTAAACATTACACAATAATTACACAGTGTTTGGATCAATTCACAGAACCCCGGATTTTCAACCACATTGTAGGGTCGCAAGTCTTTACAGATAAACTTGTTGCTGTGATGTTGAGTTTGGTGCTGGCGAGGCCTGAGGTGTCTGCAGAGCTGGAGTTACCTGCTGCTGCTGCAGCGGTGACGCTGCTGGAGGTCCTGACTGTCGGCGTTGTTTAATCCCACGGCGCCTTAGTAGATGGCCGGAAAGATTCGTCGTGTTTCCGTGGTTTTTTATTTGGCTTCTACATATTCTACAAACAGCGACCGACTTATTTAGAACACCTCCGTGTTTGCAAAAGCCAAAATGTTTCCACCCGCTGGATCGATAAGTTTGTAAATGTCTCGCTCGCAGTCGTCTCCTCCACGCTGTGTTCTGTGGTTGTTCCGAGTTTCGCGCGGCGTACTGATGACGTCACCGACAGGCAGACTGAATCGAGTAACGTTTAACGCGTCTAAAGTGCTAAAAAACAAACAAACAAACACACATCCATACCATTGTTGTACTTAAATCCAATGTGAAGTTTCCAAGTATCAATTCAATCGGTTATGTACCATTTCAATCGATTTGTAATCGATATATGTCGTCCGGAATGCCGATTTGCGGAGCACAGATCGATTCAGTTGGATCGCAGGAAAATAAATCGATGAATCGATTCAGTGGATGAATCGTTGCACCCCTAAATAAAACACAATTTGTTATTCTCATTACATCCCAAAACCAATCAACAAAGGAAGGATATGCTGCCACAAAAAAACAAAGAAACGCTTCAAATGATACCTCAAAACGCACAACCCACACCCACACCCAAAACAAATACAAACACAAACACAAAACAAGCTGCACTGAGAATACATCTTACAAAAGGAAGTGTTCCTCTTGTCATTTATGAAATGTTTCCTGCTCAGCTACAGTGGAATTGATGAACGGCGCTCTGAGTGGGAATAATTTGTCCAGGAAGCGGTCGCCGTGGGGATCATGCTGTATCGATGAGGACGTCATGGTGAGAGTGTTCTGTAAACGGGTGAATTATGGCACAAACGGGAGAAGGGAAATTGTTTTCCAGCACGTTGTTTGGAGTCTCTCAGTGCCACTGCACAGCGGCAGTGCGCATGCTGCTGCAGGCCAATAGGAATTCATTACTTAGCTTAGCCATTGATTTCCCTCCTGCCCCGAAAGATGCGCCAGAGAAAATATGAACAGCTTTCAAGATTAATTGCCAGCGTTCAGAGGGAACTTGAAGGACATTCTATCATGACAACACGGAGGAAAATAGAGCCGACTCTCTCAAACGCTGTCTGCCTCAACATGCCGCTCTTTGGGTCTTTGTTTCTTTCAACGAAGCTGTGAGCAGACGCAAATTGAGTCCCCCTTGATTGCGACAGGTACAATAAATGTTATGGACTTTCTGTGAGTCAAAAAATTAAAAAAAAGCTCATCAACCATGTGCATATCCATCTATCTATCCACACACCGGCCTCTAGCATGAGATCTAAAAACATATTACAGCTTAATCAACCAGAAAAACGTATCGTCAGTCATGTTGTGCAGCCTCCAGCTAGGTGGGAGGCAGTGCGGTCCACATTAGTGGCATTAACGCTACCAGGAGCAGGATTTTAACAGCAGGGTGCCAGCAGATTGGCTCATTAAAGTAATCACATCTTATAAGACTTCATCAAAAAGATATTTACACGAGACCATTAAGATTCCCTCTGGGCGGGAAACGGGAGGGGAGGGGGGGGACAAAGGTACAAAGCGGATTTTCAAAAACGGCGTCCACAGTGCGGTCGGCCCATCCTGCCCGCTGCCATTAGAAACGCAATCGGCATTATAAAGTCAAGTCATATTTCCCACCAAATGTTTATTTGATTTTCCATCCGTGGGTGTGTGTGTGTGTCTGCTCTGATTCATTTACTTGAGCACATTTTAAAGCACTGTCAGCAGAGAGAGGAAGACCTCGGCGGAACTTGCCGTTGAAATGTAGGCGCTTTTTGAATAACTGCTTAGTCGGATTTTTCACAACAGTGACAACTTCATGACATCGGATGAGGCCTTTGGAAAAACAACCCAGCTGTTCATCATGTGTAGCAATGGCCAGCAGCAACTCATCTTTCATTAGATGACACTGTGGGTGAAGGCTGCATCTATAGCTCCTCACCGACTGTTCTTTGCCCTGTGCGGCGTCGGGAGCCCAAACATATTGTGAAAATGGAGAACAAACGCCTGCCCTGTGTGGTGAGCTGCCAAGTGGAGCTTCTGTGGCACGTGCTGAGGTACATCGTCATTCCTACCTCATTTCCGAGCCCCACCTAAGGAACCATCAAGGGGAAATGTCTGCTCTATCAACACCTCCTAAATTATTATTTTCTCTAAGTGCTGAGTCCTTTGGCCTAGTTGTCACAGATTGTGTCGCCTACAAAGACAGACGGAGAAGGATTAAGAAGGGGAGCACAAAAGAAATTAGAAGGCAGAGCAATTGTGGAAAAGAAAATACGTCAATAACGGCGGTAGAATATGCAGGAATGTGCATTAGGGCTTTGATGATTGTTGGCAATCCAGCAGGCGAGCATCTCCCCAGCGGAACGACCCAGTAACCGAACAAAAGCGCAGTGATTTGTGCATTCCCTTCTCTCCAAAGCCACATGGTCCGGCGCAGCGGCTCATTTTGAGGCCAATGTGGTCGGGGTGAATGAAGCATTCAGGGTCTTCCCTTCTCCACGCCTCAAGTGAGAAGCACAGTGCTTTTTATCAGTGTGCAAGGCTCCTCATTAGGGAGTTCCACGTGAAGATGAGACGCAACGCATAGCTTTGGAAGAATTGATTCATGTGATTTAAAAAGCACTTCGCATAATGATTGTATCATCGCACTGATGGTGTCTATTTTCTTTAATCAACAAAGCTGAAAAGACCCAAACCAACAATGACTTGAGCGCTCTATAATTCAGTGTATCTGCGTATCCACGGATTCATGCATCATTATTATTGTGACAAAGCACAATAAAACCCATCCATGAGTCACACACTGGGTGACATATTCCTTCATTACCAATTGCCACACGCTTGCTTCGAGATGGGATTTGCAGTCAAGAAGAAGTTCTGTCCCCCCTGTGAACGATGATGTAAAAGACTTTAAGGTATATTTCATTATTTAAAGCTGTGGTCGTCAACTTTCGAGACACGCTGCCAGAGTTAACTGAAGATATCTGGATCACTACTTTCAGGGCTCCCCCAAGGCAACATCGAGGAGCACTGCCTGATGGGTAGAACGCGTTCGTCATCACTCTGATGGGAACAGCTCTTTCCTAAATACCTCACTGGAGTGCAAGAAAAACACATAATGTTACTATTTAACCCTACAGATGTCAGGCCAGTAGCTTGTTGAAGGGTCCGTTCTCAGTCCACATCAGCCCTTTTGCCGTCCTGTGACGAGGGAGACGAGCCTCTCTGCCCTTTGGCATCAGCAGGACGGGCAGCACAGTTGTGCCCTGCGTGCCGGTGCACTCTGTCTGACAAACCTCTACACATGTGGATTTCAGAATAAAATGAACGCTGAGTTGAAAGACAGCCCCATGCAGCGTCAGCATGTATTCTTAGAATTTCTTTTATTCTTATGGGGAATTCGTTCCTTTTCAATCTTTCTAAACCCACGGGTAATAGTTTAAACTGCAGTCCAATGCGCCTTACATCCTCATGTGTACACACACGCAGAGCCGACAGGCTCTTCCACACGGTAACTGAGCATCTGGTAAGATATTGCCCCCAAGTTTTCTTTTCTCCCAATGTCTCTAGCTTGCCTTGGGCAGCAAGTATCTTGGCGTACTGCAGAAAGACGCATGCACGCAGTGACACCCCCTATTGTTCGTCTCTGTAACCAGAGTGTATCGTATCCTGAGCTGAATTGCAGACATTGAAATTGTTCTGGGGAACCACTTGGGACACATCCTAGTTCACTACCGATTCTTCTGAGGGAATAAGGCCTGCTCTGTTTTTACCGACAAGCCAGAGACAGCCAAGACAGAGCAGGGTTTTTTTTTTTGGTTGATGTAGGTTGTATGAGAGGGGGAATCCCTTCAATGTTACCGTTTAGAACTTCAAAGATGAATATACAGCATGTGCACTGGGCACTAGGCTACCGTTCAAAGGCAAAGACAAGTAAATGCGTTTTGTGTTGTAAAATGCACAAAGAGAAGCTAATTGTCAGACGCTGCAGAGAAACTGGCTCAGCGTGCGAGCTGGCTGTGCACATAGTGGTTTAATAATTGAACTAAGAGACTGTCTTGGCTGCATCAGGCAATCCCGTCATTCCTTTTTTACAGACACAAACACACACACACACATGCATACAATACGACTGGGATAGCCAACCTTTGTGTGGTCCTCTACAGGATGAAGGGTGGACTAAAACCTGACAGAATATGGAGTTCTAGCTTTAGACATGCAGGTAGACCAGAGGGTCCAACAAAAAGGGAAGAGTAAAACTTCTTATAAATCAATAAATGGGTAATGTGTGGAGAAATAACTCAAAATTCTTACTTGGATTTTAAAATATTCAAACGTTGGCGCCCCTCAGTGGTGGTGCCAAAAAGGAAAATAATCTCTATCTGGTAACTTAACTATTACTATTTAAGTACTAGTGGCATTTAATTTTTTTACCTCTTTTTCCAGTAAGGTCAAAGAACTTAATACACAACTGTCTTAGTTTTTTTTCCTGTCATTGATTTGGAATAAATATTATATATTTAAAATGATAAATATAATTTTTCTGATCGTGAGAAACTCTATACTGTATTATATTAATATGAAGAGAAAAAAAAACATTCTTTTAACAGTGTAAATGCCCATTCACCTCTTTTCACCACCACCATGTTATTAAAGCTGGGCCTAGAGTATCTTTCATCCCGCCCCTCCCAGTGCATGAACTTAATTTGCATTCTAGGACATTATGGCCGTATTATAAAGATATATATAACACAGTGTTATTAATGCGCCTCTCTGATCAGTTGCCCTGTGTTTGATTTATAGCATTTCTTAATGCCTAATAGTTACACTGTGGCCATCTGAAAGATATGCACCAGTGCATTGGCTCTGCAGCCATTAACGACCTATGATGTGATCCGTCAGTCTCATTTGCCGCTCTTACTTTTATAGCCAGTGGGAGCAGACTGCCAGTGGGCCGGTTATTGATGATCCAGAAACCAGCCAAACATCCAGCAGGAGCCTTGAGGACAGGCTAGCTGCAAAAAGGCAGCTTTGTCTGCGGCAATTTAACCCGTTGAAAAGGTTACATGTGCAGCGAAGACACGTACGAGTCAATCCATCAACACCAACATGTTGTGTCCAGTTGTATGGAAAGCTACTTTGAACGCTTCAATAGAAGTATTTGCTGTCTGATTGCTAAATCATCCCCCCGGTAACGACAAGCTGTGATGCAGAAATCCCCAATCCTCAAACAGTCGACTGATTTCTGAATGGAGATTTACAAGTGGCAAGAGCAGAAAGCATGCAGATAGATTACGAGGGGCTGCACATCTCCACTGTGGGTCGAGGCTCGCCGCCTGAGTCTCCTGCTTATTAAACTCTCCAAATGACAAGTTAGTGCATTACTGAGCCAGTGTGTGAGTGACATATAGCTATGTCCAAATGACTGTTTTCTTCCTTTTTTTACACTGTTTCCTGATATTTTTCTGATAAATGTCATTGCCTTGGGCAGCCCACTTGTGAATATGAATGTATGACTGACTCCCCCTCGTGAAGGTTGTTGTTGTTGCTATTTGTCTGTGTCGCTGTCCCTGCTGACCAAAGTTTTGAACTTGAAGTTTTGACCAAAATTTGACCGTTCTTACATGACCTGTAATTGAGCAAATATAACTGTACAGTCTTTTGACCTTGATCTGATATAACATTTGTCCTTTTTTAAATGTCAAACTGTGAGTGAGACAGAGAGAGAGAGCGAATTGTTTCACCAATTAAGCCTCAAATCATTCATCATGCCTGATTAAAAATGAGACTCCACCAAGGACATAAATGAATATGATTATCAATCAAAAAGGAGCTTGAAGCTTTTCAAAAGAGCGCCCATATAGTCCATCTGATTGGTCTGGTTGATCAGGCATTGTGTGCTGTAATTCATGGCCTAATCGACAGGGTAAAACAGAGCTGTGTTGACCGGCAGGAGTTCTGCATTGTATTTCCATTTAGTAGATTGGTCATGACCTCCAGAGTTTCTTTAAATTAACGTTCCAATAAAGAGAACTGCAAATGAATGAACTACCTCTATTGAAAAATAAAGCTATAGATATTATCAATACTCATTTTGTTCAGCAAAACCCATGAAATAACCATAAACAGAAAAATTATGAATTAAATATTTTATATTGTAATGGTATAATTATTATATTTTAGTTTAGAATCATCACCACATGAAATCTCAATTAGTTTTTATCCGCTACTGAAAATCCCACAAAAATCCCTCATTTACTCCTGTTTGAGTTAGAATTGCTAAATTCTACAGTTCACAGTTGGTTCATTAAATAACTGAGCTCCTTTTTTAATGAACCAACGTATTGGGCTCATTTTTAAGATCAATGTCTTCAGTGGGGACCAATGGGCTTTGGTTGAGTGTCACAGACGGGGTAAGAATAAAGGGTAAAAATTGACAAAAATGATTTGTTGAAGATAGAAATATAGAATGAGACCAGCCTCCTCCTTTAGAACCTTAAAACGCAACACAGTTAATATCATAGTATCGGGGCTGGTAGGTTTCTACACATTTTTTAGTTTGGGTTTGAGTTTAAATAAATTATTTTTGGCCTAAACTTAAATTGAGTCTTCCAGTACACTTGCAAGAGGGTTTACTGCAATAAAAGGGAAACAGAAAATCGGTTACTTGAGGCATCAACATTGTCAGGCTGTTACTTTTGCGAGAGCGTTCCCATTTCTCCTAATAACTCACTCAAATGCCTTCCGGGTCCCTCGGTAGGGAACGTTTCCTAAGGTCACAGCATTTGGCGGCAGGCATTCACATTGTTAACTGCTGAGCAGTTTGAGAGATTGAGAAATGAGCACTTAACAATCTCGCTCCAAATAACCGTGATACTTGAAGGAGAGCGGGGAGAACGAGTAGGGACAGGTGTGCGTCGCCGGCTCAGTTCCCATGGGAGATTGTGGGCACTGGCGTACAGTAAGACCTGACCTGGGGTCAGACCTTGTAAGGATCGCTGTAGCATGGCAGCATTTGGATCGCAAACGTCACAAAAAGCTTATAGATGTACAGAACCTGCAGCTCAAGCCGACTGGTCAGCCTAACAATGGGGAGCGGGTTCTGTGCAGATTGGCTGCTGGGAGATTTATGTGCACATCCATTACCCAGGTTACTCAATAGTGAGGAATTTGTCCGTTAGGATGCATACTGATACATGCTGATATGGGAAATGTGGAAAGCTAACCAGCGCCAAGTCTGACAAGCACTCCTTCTTCTCAGAGCTGAATGGACAGGTTGCTACATGATTCCAACTCAGGGAGGATTTGCTCCACAGATTTGTATCGTAGATGAGGTCATAGATATCTGAGACTACTATGAGATTTACTCCCGAGTCCTCGTCTCAATCCCATAATATAATTTTACTTTCATCATGTTTTAACATGGGTGATTGTCTAAGGAGAAATTTGACTAGTTGTTGACTATTCCACAGTGCACAAGGGCGTTCCATGTTCAGAACCACTGCAGGAAGTAGCTAGTCCATTAACCACAACAACCACATATTTCCTTAATCTTATACGGGTAGATGAAATCCAGCGTTCTGATTGGTTGAGAGTGAGTCACGGTGGGTACATTATTGAGCGATAATCTACAGTTGCTGTTCACATTGACCCTCAAAGTAACAGGGTAGATTTTAGCTTTTAGCTCATTGGCGATCAATGAAAAATGACCCGGAAATCCCACAAATGATCGGTTTGATCAGTTTGATCAGTTTCGGGCAATGCAAGCCTTTGCAACCGCACAATTAAGGTCAACGTCATGAGCGATGTGAATGAATGAGATGGTGCTGTTTACATGCACGTACGGGGACTATTTTTTCTCTAGAATGCTGAAATGAGACACCCAATGTTTGGTGTCGGCAACTATTTCTTTGCTGAAAGGCAGCTATTTACTGACTATTTATAATTCCGCTGGTAACCGTATTATAAAAGCAATAAGGTACTTGAGGCAGTACTTTCAAGGGTTGCCAGCCCCGAACTGTTACATTATCGGACGATAAAGCACAGTCTCTGTCACGGTTACTGATACCGGAGTACGGGAGAACCCAAATGCACGACTCGTACACGATGGACAAGACAGGAGGGTTTTAATCAAGGTTCAGGCAGGGTCAAAACCGGGAGATCCGTCAGGAGGCAAACAAGTCCAGAGGGGCAGGCAGGTAATCCGTAGACGAGGACAGGCAGGGTCAGAATCAGGAGGGCACACAGACAGGCAGACAAATCCAAAACGGGGCAGGCAGGTAAATCGGGGTCGAGGAACAGACGAGGTCGGAATCGAGAAAAACAGGATGGCTTCGGGAAACGCTGGAAAACTTGGTAGAACACACAAGACAATCTGGCAGTGAGCAACAGAATGTGACTGGCTTAAATAGTGAGTGACTGACGAGGGAAGGCACCACAGGTGAGGGTGAGGAGAACCAGGTGCAGGAAATCAGGTGACGAGGTGGGAGGATCTGAAATGACAGGAGAGTTAGTGAACATGCAGTGGAGATGAATAGACTATGATGTGAACACCCAGTGAAGATGAAAAATCAACTATGATGTGGACGTATGTGTGACAGAACTCCCCCCTCTAGGGACGGCTCTCGACGTCCCACTGGGCTGGTCCGGGTGTGCTCTGTGGAAGTCCCTGATCAGGGAAGGGTCTAGTATGTGGCGTGACGGGACCCACAAGCGCTCCTCTGGGCCGTATCCCTCCCAATCCACCAGATACTGCAGCCCCCTACCCCGTCGACGAGACTTGAGTAGGCGCCGGACCGTGTAAGTTGGGCCCCCGTCAATGAGCTGGGGGGGCGGAGGGGGTCTGGAGGAGGGTTGAAGTGGACTCTCCAGGACAGGTTTTAGCCTGGAGACATGAAAGGTGGGGTGGACCTTCATGGCCCGCGGCAACTGGAGTCTGACTGCTGCAGGGTTGACGACCCTGGAGACTGGAAAGGGACCCACAAATCGAGCCGCCAACTTCTTGGACTCCACTCTGAGTGGAAGGTCCCGGGCGGACAACCAGACACGTTGTCCCGGGACGTAGCAGGGTGCCGGGGTGCGACGTCTATTAGCCGACCGTTGATACCGGTCCGAGGTACGCAGGAGCGTGGAGCGGGCTTGCTTCCAGGTGCGCCGACACCGCTGAATGAACGCCTGGACAGAAGGGACGCTTGCCTCCAGTTCCTGCTCCGGAAACAGCGGAGGTTGGTATCCTCTAGAACATTGGAAAGGTGAGAGCCCGGTAGCCGAACTGGGGAGTGTGTTGTGGGCATACTCGACCCATAGGAGTTGCTGGGACCAAGAGCGGGGGTTGCGGGAAGAGATGCAGCGTAGAGAAGTCTCCATCTCCTGGTTCATCCGCTCTGCCTGACCGTTGGACTGTGGGTGAAATCCAGACGATAAGCTGACTGTGGCCCCCAGTAGCCTGCAAAACTCAGACCAAAAATGAGAAGTGAATTGTGGCCCCCGATCGGAGACCACATCGACGGGCAGACCATGCAGGCGGAACACCTTCTGTAATAGCAATTCTGCTGTCTCTTTAGCAGAAGGCAGCTTAGGTAGAGGGATGAGTTGAGCAGACTTGGAGAAGCGATCAATTACCGTTAGAATAACTGTGTTACCGTCAGATGGGGGTAGGCCGGTTACAAAATCCAAGGCAATGTGGGACCAGGGACGATGAGGGATGGGCAGGGGGTGAAGAAGGCCGGATGGAGCCTTGTGAGAGGGCTTATGCTGAGCGCAGATAATGCAGGCACTGACGAATTCTCTAGCGTCCTTCTCCATGGTGGGCCACCAAAACCGTTGTTTCAGCAGAGCTAGCGTGCGGATCACTCCCGGGTGACAAGCCAGGCGGGAAGAGTGACCCCACTGCAGGACCTTTGAGCGCAGATTCGCTGGGACAAACAGAAGGTTATCGGGGCAGGCACTCGGTGCCGGTTGCGCTGTATGAGACTGTTTTACTTCCTCTTCCACCTCCCAGGCCACTGCCCCAACAACACATTCAGGGGGGAGAATGTTCTCCGGACTCTGAACGCAGCTCCTGGACTGGTACTGACGGGACAGGGCATCAGGTTTGGCATTCTTCGTGCCCGGCCGGTAAGTTAGAGTAAACTCGAAACGGTTAAAAAATAGAGCCCACCTTGCCTGTCTGGAGTTCAACCGCTTGGCAGAGCGAATGTACTCTAAGTTTTTGTGGTCAGTCCATACCATAAACGGCTGGTCAGCTCCCTCCAGCCAGTGTCTCCACTCCTCCAGTGCAAGCTTTACCGCCAATAACTCCCGATCCCCGATGTCATAGTTCCTCTCCGTGGCAGACAGTTTCCGGGAGAAGAAGGCGCATGGATGAACCTTCTGATCTGTAGACGACCGCTGCGAGAGAACTGCTCCTACACCGGTGTCCGACGCATCCACCTCCACCACAAACTGGCGAGCAGGGTCTGGGAAAACAAGGATAGGGGCAGAGGTAAAACGTGTTTTCAATTCCCCGAATGCCCTGGCCGCTACCGAGGTCCACTGAAAGGGCACTTGTGGGGAGGTTAGAGCGGTGAGAGGAGCAGCCACAGCACTGTAGTTCCGAATGAACCGCCGATAGAAATTGGCGAAGCCCAAAAAACGCTGCAGTTCTTTGCGGGTGGAGGGTTGGGGCCAGTCTGCCACCGCCCTGGTCTTCGCAGGGTCCATCTGAATATTGCCGGCTTTGATGACGAAGCCCAGAAAAGATACTTCCGAGGTGTGGAAACTGCATTTCTCTGCCTTAACGAAGAGGTGATTCTCAAGGAGTCTCTTGAGGACTTGCCGTACATGTATCACATGCTCCTGTGTAGACTTGGAAAAAATCAAAATATCGTCCAGATAGACAAAAACACAGACATTGAGCAGATCGCGGAGAACGTCGTTTACCAGCCCCTGGAAAACAGCTGGGGCATTAGTGAGGCCAAATGGCATGACCAAATATTCATAATGTCCACTGGGAGTGTTGAAGGCCGTCTTCCACTCATCCCCCTCTCTGATCCTGACCAAATGATACGCGTTGCGTAGATCTAGTTTGGAAAATACAGTTGCCCCTTGTAGCAACTCAAAAGCAGATGAGATGAGTGGAAGTGGATACCTGTTTTTGATGGTGATGTTATTGAGTCCCCGGTAATCAATACAAGGTCGCAGGGATCCGTCCTTCTTGCTCACAAAAAAGAACCCCGCGCCGGCCGGGGATGACGACGGTCTAATGAGACCGGCAGCCAAGGAGTCGCTGATGTACTTCTCCATAGTCCTAGTCTCAGGGGCCGACAGAGAGAATAGTCGCCCTCTTGGGGGCGAGGTGCCCGGAAGGAGGTCTATAGCACAATCGTACGGGCGGTGAGGCGGTAGTGAGGTGGCCCGAGCCTTGTTGAACACCTCCTTTACATCGTGGTAATCCTCGGGTACGCCCGTGAGATCTGGGGACTCAGGAGACACGGAGCGGCTAATGGCAGACGCCGGCTTTAAACAAACCGCGTGACAGTGAGGACTCCACCCAAATATAGTCCCAGTAGCCCAGTCAATGTGCGGATTATGCCTCCTAAGCCATGGAAACCCCAAAATGACTGGTTGTTGAGGTGCATGAAGTACATGAAAGGTGAGTGCTTCACTGTGGTTACCTGACATCTCCAAGCGCAGCGGGGTGGTTTGATGAGTCACCCTGCAGAGTAGCCGACCGTCCAACGCCGTGGCCCGGATGGGTCTTTCCAAAGCGATTTGCTCAATCCCCATCTTGAAGGCCAGGTCTTGGTCGAGGAGATTGGCGTCTGCACCCGAGTCAATCAGAACCGGAACAGTGTAGCTCTTATCCTGGAAAAACAACTGGGCATGGATTTGGGGTCGAGAGGGCATTTCTAATCTAACTTCCCGGCTCACCAGCGCCCTCTGGTTGACTGGTGAGCCCTGTCTTTTACTGGACAAGCGTTCACATAATGACCGCTTTGACCGCAGTACATGCATTGGTTGGCCTGCAGGCGGCGGTGCCTTTCAGCCGGAGCGAGTCGAGCCCGTCCCAGCTGCATTGCCTCTGGCCCCGCGATAGACTCAGAAGGTCCACCCTCGGTTGGTGCCCGTCGCGGTTCCGGCCACTGGCGCGGCGGTGATCCTGAAGCTGCGCAAGCGACCCTCTCTCTTCTCCGCTCCCGCAGACGGCCGTCGATCCGAATGGCGAGGGCGACCAGCTCGTCTAAACCAGCAGGGAGATCCCGAGCTGCCAATTCGTCCTTTACGCGGCTGGATAATCCGTGGTAGAAGGCATCGCGAAGCGAGGCTTGGTTCCAGTCACTCTCCGCTGCCATGGTGTGAAAGTCAATGGAATAGTCGGAAACGGATCGTATTCCCTGCTGCAGACCAAACAGTCCCCGGGCCGCCTCTCGTCCGGGAGTGGCATGGTCAAAAACCCTCTGCATCGCCTCGGAAAACGACGCGACGGAGGAACAGATAGAAGTCTGTTTAGCCCATTCGGCCGTTCCCCAATCCCTTGCTCTCCCTGTGAGCAAGGAAACAATGTACGCTACCCGGGACCTCTCGGTGGGAAACGCGGACGGCTGGAGCTCGAAGGCGAGCGAACACTGTACCAGGAACGGTCGACAGGAACCGGGAGCGCCGGAACAACGCTCGGGTGGAGGAAGACGTGCGTCGGACATTGGAGCGGAGGTGGGTGCTTGGGCAGCAGCGGGGGTGACGTCCGGAGTACGCGTCACCACGGCGAGGTTCCGCAGGTGGTCGCGGAGGGACTCCATGCTGCTCTCATGGCGGGCCGACATAGACTGCATGGCCTCAGCCATGAAGTGGAGCTGCTGCTCATGGCGCTGCAACATGTTGCTTGGATTCGGGGTTTCGGGCTCGGTACGTTCTTGGTCGGCTGGGTTCATGTTTGGCCAGATTGTACTGTCACGGTTACTGATACCGGAGTACGGGAGAACCCAAATGCACGACTCGTACACGATGGACAAGACAGGAGGGTTTTAATCAAGGTTCAGGCAGGGTCAAAACCGGGAGATCCGTCAGGAGGCAAACAAGTCCAGAGGGGCAGGCAGGTAATCCGTAGACGAGGACAGGCAGGGTCAGAATCAGGAGGGCACACAGACAGGCAGACAAATCCAAAACGGGGCAGGCAGGTAAATCGGGGTCGAGGAACAGACGAGGTCGGAATCGAGAAAAACAGGATGGCTTCGGGAAACGCTGGAAAACTTGGTAGAACACACAAGACAATCTGGCAGTGAGCAACAGAATGTGACTGGCTTAAATAGTGAGTGACTGACGAGGGAAGGCACCACAGGTGAGGGTGAGGAGAACCAGGTGCAGGAAATCAGGTGACGAGGTGGGAGGATCTGAAATGACAGGAGAGTTAGTGAACATGCAGTGGAGATGAATAGACTATGATGTGAACACCCAGTGAAGATGAAAAATCAACTATGATGTGGACGTATGTGTGACAGTCTCTCGTACCTTATTGCTTTATTATATCATTATGGTCGTGTGTGGAATGAAACTATTTAAAAGTGTGTGACTTGGCCTGTTCATAAACAAGAATCTCCAGCCACACTACTCTCACTTCCACACACATCTCTTTGAACGGAACCTTCTCCAAACCGTTCAGCATGTAAATATCCTTCTGAAAGGCTTTTGTTTAGCAGGAATCTGGTGTTGTTCACAATCTTTTGTTAGCGTGCAGGATGCTAGATTAGCATGCATCCGAAAATTTATGGAACACGTGACCTTTGAACCTTGAATGCGTGCCAATCCATCTTGGTGTGGAGAAGATATCTTAGTAGAGGCTCCAAAAACTGCTGCTGATGGAGACGGAGCTCAAGAGGACAAGAGTCAACCTTCAACCACATCCTCTGCTACTTTGACTTCTGACTTGTTGGGAATATTAAGCAGATAGAAAAGAAATGTGATAGAAACACTGTTGTATTGTTGAAGTGTTTCTCCAAATTTGCCAGAATAAAATTTGAATGGACACTAGATAACATGTCCTCCTTTCTGCTCTCAGAGCATTACTCATAGCTATTCCAAAATAGTTTTCATTTTGCACATACAAATAAGAGCACTTTGCTCTGATAGCACTTCTTCACTTTCTTCTAAAATATAAGTATATATAAGTACAGTTTTCTTTACCGTGTTCTTACTGCACTTGTTTTTATATTGTTGTTTTTCTCTATGTTTGATATGTGCCGACAGAACAAAATGCATCCCATCCAAATGAACACATGATGAAATGAAAAACAAGTATTTCCAGATATGTGGCTGTAACTAGTCGACAGGCACGGCTCTCAAATGGAACACAGCGCGTGGATGCAGCCTCGCCGATCAATTTTGCGTTTTTTAATTATTTCAGCGGCTTACTGACATTGGAATGTGCAATCACTCAATTTCTGTGAAAGCGCTCGACAGAGGTGGAGCAAAAAAATCAAAGAGTTACGGCTTGGCACCGTCATTGGCAATCACGTTGATGTCACTGTTGGAGGGATTAAAGGAATCGGGCTTTGTCGGCTCTACGGTGCTCTTCTAGTACAGTGCAGAGGCAACCAACACGGACAGCATATAATGCAGAGCATCTCTACAACCCTGTGTTGTTACCTGGCCTATTCAATAAACATTATGCCACCACTGATTGACTTATTTACTCCATCTACCTGATGAGACAGGACCCAAATGTACGTCATCTCTTATGGGACCTACGGAGGTGCTTTGTCCCTGTTCTTTGTCACATTCACCATGTAGGAGTTGTGACCCTTCAGCATTCCTTTCCGCCCAAACATCGACCGCTTTTGTACGCACACAATAGAACATTTAAACAAAGGAAGGAATCCAACAAACTTTTCATTTCCTTAATCAAGTGGTTATTCATAATTAGATGAGTTCATCCTTTTAGAAGAAGGTGATGTAATAATAAATCCTCTTATTAACCTCTGGAAATCCGCTGGCCAAGGACATACTTTATGTAACCGGCCTATTTCAGTAAAGAAATGCAGTTCTTAAAAAAAAACATTTCCTGTTCCATGTCTATTTTGTATAATGTTATAACATAATGTTATGACATATTTGTCACAATTGAAATACATTTCTCGACATATTTTTCTTCTTTCTTTTTCCACTGATCTCATTTTAATGTGCTAAATAAACAGTAGACATTTTAAAAAGCACCGCAGCCCCATCATCCAAACTAAAAAAAAGAGGCTTGTTCCTTCTTTGTTTTGTAATAATGCATTATAGACTCTATCTATAAAATAAGTACATATCACTTTACTTTTCCACTTAACAGTTGTATTACATTCTGTAAACATATTTTCAAGCACCTACACTTCAAATAATAAAATGGAA
The DNA here is from genome assembly GCF_964276395.1 of Gasterosteus aculeatus. NCBI lineage: Eukaryota > Metazoa > Chordata > Actinopteri > Perciformes > Gasterosteidae > Gasterosteus > Gasterosteus aculeatus. The sequence continues at coordinate 6,143,659 of NC_135704.1, read as the reverse complement.
GTTGTGTGCTTGTAACTTGTGTTGTGTGGCGTCATTCAAACACAACGCATGTCAAGTCCTCATGTTGGTTTTGCATTTTTTTATGTTTTTGTGATGAAGCTGCCCCCCCACCTCCCAGTCGACCCAACGCGACCCCCAGTTTTGGAACCACTGCCCTAAGCAGTAACAAGTGAGCCAGCGCAGCAAAAAGATAAATTTGCATTTGACAAGTCAAACATGGAATACAAATTGACAACCAGATGTTGCCGCAGTGGTGTTCCATCCCGAGGTCTAAATGTAGTAGGACTTGGCAATCCACAGGTTGCACTCTGCATTCACTTGAAACTGCTAAAGCTGCTTGCCACCAGCCACAAACACACACACACACACACACACACACACACACACACACACACACACACAGAAACACAAAAACGATGTGTGTGAAAGTGAGCGAAATAAGTCATATATAAATACAGCACCACCGGCAGTTACATTCACACGCAAAATAAACAAATCCGGTAACAACAAAATAATTAAGAAAGCTTAGATATCTAAATTTACAATCCGCCACAAAAAAGTGCTGACAGCACGTCGTCATACAAATGGAAGAGCGTTTCCATGCTTACGGACGGTGTTCCTCCCTCAGGGGACAGAATGAGTTCAGGGTAGTGCTGTAGATATGGGAAATCGATACGAGTGAGACGTTGAGTCATGCTGATCCGTTGCAAAGTTCCCCACCTACACACTATGCAAAACTGTACGACTGATGATGTGCAAGTTATACCTTGTGTAACTCGCATAACTTGTTTCTTGTTTGTATCCGTAGATATATAGCGATATTTTGCATTCCTAAATGATGCAGAACATTTAGTTTGATTTGGTTAAAGCTGGACTAACTCGGACCCCTTTCCCCTGTTTGAAGAAGATGAACCGATGGCATGTCTGTGCTGCTTTCCATTTGCACAATGCTGTGATGCCGCCCCCCCCCTCTCCTCACATGATTTAAGGGACATGAGATCTTAAATCGCGGCTTGGCCTCTGTTATAAAGGACAGCGAAATGATGCTGTGACCCGGGGGATTTACACAGTGAAGAGAAAGCCCTTTCAAAGGTTGCCATCAACAATCACATGTATGGCAGGAAGTGAGCGTGCACTTGTTATTCAAAGGAAGTACACGATTGGACACAGATGTGAAACAGTCCTGCATCTGCCTGCCAAATCCAAACACTCAGCATGATACCAAAAACAACAAAGGGGCCCTGTTTTATTCACACACTGTCATCGCGCGTTGCAACATATCTCTGTCAGAAAGCAAGAATTTCTCCACAATGAGGGTCGTGCAACGAATTGAGGTGGAGGTCAAACTGACCTGCCCAATGGATTGCTACACCGAACCATTTGAGAAGCCGTTAAAAAAACCTAAAACACTTGGCAGGTGATTGGTTGGTCAACCCAACTCCTCCGAGACGGGTCTGAAGAAGAAGAAGCGCAGGAAGAAAATTCAAATTGCCACCCGCTACTATTATGTGAATATTGGGAGTGCGTGAGTCACCATAAACAAAACCATTAAACCTTTTCCGAGGAATGGAAACAATGTAGGAGCACTGAATATATCTGATGTTTTCCTCCTTTGCCAAGTTTAAGTTGTTCATCATAGAGCATGTTTCATGACAGTGACCATTTCAGGAAAATAGTTTGTGCATTCAGACATTTTTTTGTGCGATTTTCTGTAAATTTGAACGCTGCACATGAGTGTAGGAAATGAAATACAAAAGACAAATGTCATGTTTCCCATCTAACCAGAGCTTTGCCATCTCTTTGCCAGTCATTTTCAATCAGGGAGAGGACGATACTGCAGACCCACTCTTCTGCTCATGTGTTATTCACATGCATGATCAGATGACGTTGGTGATCAGACTCTGATGAAACCCTTTGCACACGTCGGAAGAAAACACATAAAAGTCATTAGCTTGCTCATGGGTCACCTGCATTCTGCCAGACAGCTCTGATTGAATTTTTCGACGGGAAAAGGATCCATCTCGTCTGTCTCGTCGTCACAGCGAGTTCAAAATGACAATGACTGGCGGCCTGAAGAGTCGCCACAGGTATGAGGGGGAGTCCACAATTTGTTACTGAGAGGCTATGATGGATGGGGACTGCATCATGTACCCTGCTGCCTGATATTATTCAGATGCTGTATTTTCTGGGTTCAATGGGGAAGCAGAAGACAAATAGCTTATAGCCTGAATATAGAAAGCGTGTTTTGTGTGAGCGACCGGGGATATTTTTATATCTCCAGTCCTCTGATAACAATACCACGAAGGGATATCCTACATTTAGATGTTAATGGTGCCAGTTCACATTAGGACAACCCTACTATATTTCCCCATCAGCTTATTCATTGTGCTGGTTGGATGATAAAGGCTCATCACATCTGTGGACTGAGCTCAGTATCCTTAGGAATTACAGAGTACTCGCGCTGGAAGGCATTCTCCCACTATTTTCCTAAACTACAACCATACCATAGTTGATGAACACAGATGTTGTCGAAAGTGGGATTCTAAAAACATAAATCCAATTGCTCAATATTAAGGCTTATTTCAGGCGATATATTTGCTCCAAATTCAAGAAATAGTAGATTTCTTTGCTTCAGTCACAGCTACACACAAACTTGCTGGCTTCATTTTGACCTACAGTCGTCTTGTGCACAATTCACGAGATTACTTTTACATTTGAAGTTCAATTACTTCTACTTTCACATTGTAATAATGGTATCTTGTTGCCTGCTTGTCTGACTTGCTCTTTTCTTTCATCATGTTTGTCTTTATCGCAACATTGTCTCTGGATGCGATGTCATCACTACCAACAGTGAAAACGGCAATGTGCACAAACTGACTCTCAATCTGTAATAAACCAGGTATTATCCCCCAGAAAAGTAGTCAGCAAACTGACTGTTATTCCCTTTTATTCCACATTCACCACATCTGAAGTAACGGCCATACAATGCACCTTTTTTTAGTCATTTATCTGAAGCGTTTTTAGAGAGGCATTTGCTTTTTTAATTTTCCTGCGACAAAGAGGGAATTCCAGGTCAAATAAAAGGAGATGCCTGGAAATGCATCGCAGCTGCTAGGAACAAAGCACGTGAGGGAGCGAACCAGCACGACCATCCCTGCCAGGTGACGCAGCACGGTGCCACACAGAGCGCCGCGTGTGTGTATTCTTCAGAGAGCTGCTCCACGCTTTTAGTAGTTTTTTAATTTTAGTGGTCTACATTTAATCCGCTGTCAAAACACATTAATTACCCACTGCCCACAGAAACGCTCCAGCCCCTGTGGCCTCAGCGTCTGGCTGGTAATGCGGGAACGTGTGTGACCGAGCAGTCGAGGGAGGCTGGTGTCAGAGGGGTTGGGGGGGTTAATTCAGAGGCACTGGCCCTGCATTAATCACAGAGAGGTCAGGCAGCGAAAAGCCAATCAGGGAAAATGACTCCTGGCTGGTCTTTGGGTTAACTGAATACATATAAAATCAGGAACAAAATTTGATGCAATGCATTCATTAAATATTTCATGGTTGATTATGCTACAGCTTGTTTTGTGTAAAGGAGATGAAACTGTATTTGGTTCCAATGTGGAAGGGGACAGTTTATTTTTCTTATCAAGACACCTCCTGTGACCTGCTATGGTGTCAAAATCCCCAAACCCGTTGTTATCAATGTAGTCCCTTACATCGGATTGCTTCTGCACATCTTGATGTTACTTTGCTAAACCCAGGCAGCACATTAAATTGATGGCATCAGTGGCTTTCACTCCCATTCTTATGTGTTAGACGGGCCAAAAGGCTAACTTGAAATTTGAAAATGAACAAAAGCTTTTGGTGAAGTTTAGGTAGCAAGAATATTTGAAGGCTACGTTATTTTTTTAATGCATTTCACCAAAGATGATGAAAGTCCTGCCCCACCAGCCCAAACACCTCCGCTTCAATTTGTTTCATTTTTCCGACAGATTTCTGTACATTGAGGGGCGGGCACACAGTTCGAGGGGTTTTCTCTAGGTTCTCCGGCTTCCTCACACAGTCCAAAGACGTGCATCTTACAATTAACAGGAATTATTCTGCACAGTCCTCCGCTGTATCTGTGTCAGGGATGCAGGACTCAAACACAGACTTCTCAAAAAACAAAAGACTTTAATAGTCACAATGCAAAAGCAAAAGGCCAAGGGGCAAAAACACACAGGAACCAGGGGAAAAACAGCAGGCAGGAAACTACGAACATCCACGACGATAGACAACGACGCAACAAGTGACACAAGAGACACACGGCTTAAATACACAAGGGAGGTGCAGGTGATTGGACACAGGTGGAAACTATTAGACGATCACAGAGGACGACAGGACAAGGCAGGAAGTGAAGTTACCCGGGGACACGAGTGGCAGAAAACTACAAAATAAGACAGGAAGTGAACCACACCGTGACAATCTGTTTGTTTTACATCCGATGCAAAAGTTATTTCCATTTTGAGCTACTGTCTTTCTCCGATGTAACTGACTGAGGCTAGCGGCCGCTTCGTTTCCGCAACTTTCGGTTTACTTTGTTGACGTGAACTAAAGATATGTTAACTACGTTAAAATATTTTGTTGCATTAACCTTGGCCACATTATTCGCATAGATTAATGCATTTATGTTCATAGCCCTAAAATAAACCAAATTTGTTATAGAGTGTGCCCAAAGAAGCAGCATTTGACCACATCAGAAGTGTGTCTGCTACATTGGGTAATCATGATCACTTGCCTAACCTTGACCAAGAAGTCTAATCAGTGGGTCTCTTTTAGATTGCTGTGCCAAATGACTTTTTCTGTCCTCCGGTTTGACTATTGTAGCCTGCAGCAATTCGTGTTCATCCATCCAAAGCATTTAAAACTCTTTAATAGATTTAAAGCGCGAGGCGCAGAGGGTTCGTGCTTCAATCGGCCTCTGGGAGATAGCCACAAGTTTATGAAAAGAGGAGAAACATGTCCAGATTCCTTAAATATACAGAAGAGTCTTTTTAAAGGGACAATGAGATTTGTCATATTACATGTTTCCATTTGTCTGTGTTGATTGATATGGACTGACCTTTTCTCCCTCACAACGATCCACTCGCGGACAAGTTGTTATTCATTATTTTCTCTCAGACTTTGACATTTGGGAATGAAATTAGAAGTCCTTAATAAACTTTCAAGCATTTCACATTGTTCCATAATGAAATAGTACACGTCGACAATATAAACCTCAGGTGAGCAGTCATCAACGTGGAGGGTGAAAACAAAGAACATGATGTAGATCTCTTTCTTAAGCAGCCTAAATGCTACCCTGGTTTCATGCCCAATAAAGCAGACTTTTAAAGTTACATTTTAGACTCAGTTTCTTATTTAAGAACTTAATCAGCACATCTGCTCTGCAGAGGAATCATTTTCTATGTTAATAAGATCTTAGTTTTCACATTAACAGCAACCGTTTTCCTGTGGAGCTTAATGTTTAGGTTAAATTGGAAAGGAAACCTTCTTTCCTGTCTGAGCGTAATGGTTGGAGTACGTGGTACACATATGCAAGCAGATATTACACGGCAGCCTACTTTGTCCACCGTGTGATTCTCATCGCTCCGTTTTCTCCTCTTACATACAAAGCTTTCTGTGAAGATTTGAAGGAAAAAAACAGTTATCCACCGCATTGTGTGATGCTGCTAAGCACAAATTGAGTGCTGAACCACCCGAATGCTCCACGTTGCTTTCACACTGAACTGATACAAGAAAGAGGCACGGCTGATCATTCTGGACGGATGGTACCATCTCTCTGTCTGTGTCTTGCTGTGTTTTTGTCCCCCAGGTTCTTTTTTTTTCTCGTGTATTAAAAATGGCCTCTGACACTGACGAAGATAATAGACGGGAGGCTCAGGTGTCAGATGACACATAACATTCAGGGAGATGAATTGATTTCCCACTACATCTAAGTTGTTCCTGCCGGATCAAAATATGGAATCTATGATCAGCTCAAGGACGAATCTTGTAACAAAGTGGGAGAAAATTTCTGTTTCAGTTCACCCTGAAGGTGACTGCTATTGCAACATCAATTCTTATCGTTCAACTATTGGCTTTCAGCATCCGCTGACCGCTGCTAATAGTTAGAGTTAGATAGTCGTGGAACTAGGACAGTGACCTTTCTAAGCTTTTATAGTGATGCTCTGACTTTTAACGTCCGTATGAGGCTCACCAGGCTTTCAATTAACTCCAATATCAAACCATCCATGTCGTTATTAGATGCTTTGAGCAAGTGGGGCACTACAAAGAGTCCGCACTTCACATCCTGGGTGAAATACAGTCAACGTTGAATTGTTTTACATAGTTGGTGTGGGTTGCTCGCTTTTTCTCCCACACGTTTCTGGTACTTCTGGAGATTTTTGATCGTGGAGATGACGAGAAGACCTTTGACTTTTCAAGCGACTGCTGGTTTTAAATGATGAATACATTTAAACATTATAACTTTTATAACTGTACTTTTTCTTCCAGCACAGTCCTCTTCAGTGTTTCTGCAGGGTTCATCGAGGTGATTTCAAGACTTCTTTTTAGAAGCACTACCGAAAGTTCTACAGCATAATACAGTATTGTCATACTGGCAAAAGTATACAGATTGGAATAAAAACCAAATGCCATAATATATCTTTATTGTTGCTTCGCCGGTAGGTTACAATGCCTGTAATTTGAATGCGTTGGTAAAAGCTTTTATTTGCAAAATCTGTTTTAATGTATGATAATGAACTAATTTAGCTTCAAAAATGGAACAAATGTCTTCTCATTTTCAAACTAATTGTAATTGGTGCAAATAAATGTCAAACTCTTACTGTGGGAAGACCTCACCACCATGCTCACTATCCTAGCAGGACATGTTACCAGCTATAATACATTTTTTCTATTTAAAATGTGAGAAAAACTACATTCATGGCGATGTTTTAAACGAGGCGATCATAAATTGGGAAAAAGTCAATGGCAGAACAAGTGCTATTGAAAAGCACTGTTGTCTTCCCTAGGCTGCCATGCCAAGGACATTTATAAACATAATCCCAAGCTCCCTGCACGCTATTTAGTGCTGCTGTATGAGCGACGGGGTCTTTGAGAATCTCATTACATCCGCTGTCGCTTCCCTC